>NW_024424897.1:7212914-7477698 GCF_017311325.1 Ursus maritimus | reverse complement strand
GCCCCCCCCCCCCCCCCCGCCGCCCCCAGAGCAGGGACTTCAAGAGAGCTATCCCTGCTCTACCTGAAGGGAACTCAGACAACTAATTGCCTTGAAACACGTCTTCCAGTAAATAATTAATGACATTCTTTTTTTCATTTTGTTCTGTTTTGAAGATGGAGAAAGGGAAGGAGTAGAACAGTTAGAAATGGCTTATTAATCTCCACTGGAAAAGAGAGAGGCCCTGGGTCCCCGTCTGAGTCAGCTCGGGTGGCCCGAACACAACACCACACACTGGGGGCTCACACAACGGAAATTTATTTCTCACAGTTCTGGAGGCTGGGAAGTCCAAGATCAAGGTGCCAGCTGATTTAGTTCTTAGGGAAGGCTCTCTTTCTGGCTGGTAGATGGCCGCTTTCTTGCTGTGTCTGCACATGGCACAGAGAGACAAGAACTCTCTCTTTTCTTCTTTCTTTCTTTCTTTCTTTCTTTTTTTTTTTTTAAGATTTTATTTATTTATTTGAGAGAGAGAGAGAGCATGAATGGGGGACAGGAAGAAGCAGGCTCTCCACTGAGCAGGGAGTCCAACGTGGGGCTCCATCCCAGGACCCTGGGATAATGACCTAAGCCGAAGGCAGATGCTTAACCAACTGAGCCACCCAGGCGTCCCTCTATCTTTTCTTCTTTTGAGAACCTTAGTCCCATCTTAAAGGCCCCACTCTCGTGACCTCATCTAAACCCAATTACCTCCCAATAACCCGATCTCCAAATATTGTCACATTGGGGGAAGGGGAGGGCTTCGACATGTGATTTTGGACACAATCTAGCCCACAGAAGCTCTAATCCAGGCTCCACCCCCATTTTCAAGTCCCTGTTCTAATTTATTTTTACTCCCGGGGGAGGAAGAGCCTAAGAGGACAAGACATGTCCTGGGCTGGGCTGGGGGGCAGCCTGCATCTTCCCCTCCTATGTGCTAAGTTCAGAGTCCCCATGCAAGCAGCTCCTGACCTCTAAGACCTGGGATCTGGGGGTCCATCTGCCATGTTCCTTCCTGCTTGAGCCCACCAATTCTACAGGGAAGAAGGAAAAGAGCCACAAAGAGATGGAGCAGAAACCCACCAATACTGGTGCAGAAATGTGCAGCGGCTTGCTGGTCGGCAGCCAGATGCAAGCTGGAGAAAATAGAGGTTAACAGACCACAGGAGACAGCATTTTTAAACAATAAAGCTGCTAAATGTAGGCTAGTCTGGAGAAGAAAGTGAACGCACAGGGAAACATAGACATCTTCTATATCTGGGCCAGTTGCAGCAGCCCTGAGCCCCTGGACCCGCGTGTGAGGTGTGCAGCTAAATCTGGTCCAGCAGCACGGTGCTGATGCCAGCCAGGAGGGGGCGCTGTAAACACACATGGCCCAAAGGCCCAGGAAGGAGGAAGTTGGTTGGGGCAGAATGTGTACTTTGTGGTAGTTTCAGAAATGAAACCAGCACACATTTTGCTCACGAATGTCTTTAATGTGTCTACAATAAAAGCACCACAGAGAAGCCTGCCTCTGGGTGGCCAGGCCATTGATCTTTAAATTGGACAAAGATTTAGAATCATTTAGGGCCATTCAAAATCACAGAGCAATGAACTCTAACTTGAGCAGGGTTTACTTCATCTGCTCAGTACAAGAGGAAACTGTGGATCTGCCTTTCAGAGCCATCAAAGGCAAGATCTCACAACTAAAGGGGCACGTGCCTTTGATCGGGTGCCGTCCAAGTCAGCCACACTCACCTGGTTGGTTGGAAGCCATGCCTCACACAGGACAGGCCTGCCTCTGGGCTTGGCACTTGCTGACCCCTGCGCCTGAAATGCCCTTCCTCCAAATGTCCACATGGCTCATTCCTCCACCTGCACTGAGGCTCTGTTTAAATAGTAGCTGGCCAGTGATCCTCCCTGTCCATCGTTTTGGAGAAACATTCCCACTCAGAGGGCGATGTTCAAAACACTCAATGCTGGTAAAGCCCCAGCAGCCCTGGCCAATCAGAGCAGTTGCTTTCCCGGGTCACCCCACCAGCTCATCCTGCCGCATGTCACCCTCGGGCTCACCAACTGCACGTACACACGTGCGCGCACACATACTCTCTCTTTCTCCCTTCCTACAGTTTTCTCCTGAGCACTTTGACCCCCGTCTGATATACTACTGATTTTACTGGTTAGTTGATTTATTACCCATCCTCTCCCACTCGAATGTAAGCACCTTGAAGGCAGGGATGTTTGCCTGTTTTGCTCTGTGTGTATAAAATCATCAAAATCAGATCAAGCGATGATCTATATTCCATGAAATCAAAACAACAGGAAAATGTCTATGAAGTGTGAAGAGACTTTCAATTTCATTACTGTGTCTCTACTTCGCTTGACCTTGCAAATGAAGCTATTTACACCTTAAACGTGTATTTTCTGATATTTCTATTTACAGCAAACATTCACTACTTCCTGAAGATTAACCCGGTCCCTGACTAATATCTGTAACGTATACAAACACATGCATTCCTTTAACTTTTAAGAAGTAAGGTTTTGCAGAACGACGTTGAAAGGTAGTGTGAGTTTTAGGCAGGTGGGTACTTCTCATGAACCATGCAATTCATATTCCAAGATGGTGCTGTGACGGAGTTAGGCCTGCTTCCTTGGTTTCTGAAAGGGACTCTTTGCTTTTTAAAAGAAGTTTACACTGCAGCCTTCTTAAAAGCCATCGCATATAAAATGTGAGTCAAGGGGCACCTGGATGGCTTGGTTGGTTGGGCAGCCGATGGCTCAGTTGGTTGGGCAGCCAACTCTTGATTTTCGCTCGGGACATGATCTCAGGGTCGTGGGATCGAACTCCCCATCAGGGCTCCATGCTCAGCACAGAGTCTGCTTGTCTTTCTCCCTCTGCCCCTCCCCCCACTCACGCTCTCTCTGAAATAAATAAATCTTTAAAAAATAAAACAAAATGTGATTCAGTTTATATTCTAAGACCAAAGTCTACCCATGCTTGGGATAAGAGGGAGGCTTTTTTTTTTTTTTTTTTTTTTTTTAGAAGGGAACACGCAAGCGTGGATAAGAGCTGAGGTGTGGCGTCAGACAGATGTTAAATATTAGCTATCTGGCTCTCTGCAGAAAAAGTATGCCAACTCTTGCTCTCGAAGAAAACAAAGGCAAGGGGTCCCCTGCATGTCTTAGATGCTCAGATTCTGACAGCGTGCCCCCCGTTCGGATCTGCTCATACCATTACCTTGCAGGTACAAGTAGCGGCCTGCCCATCCATACTCACCTGACGGCATCTGAGGGCCGCAGTGCAGGGATGGGGGTGATCCTTGCCTCCTATCACCTGACTTTTATCTGGCTAGAAACCACACTCAGTAGGAATTTGTGCAATCTAAGAAGTGGGCCAGGGAACAACAATACCACTTTCTTTGCCCTAGGGCCCTGCAGAATCCAGGTCCGCTCCATCTGCCCTAACAGACCTCTCTTTCCTTTGCTTTCATTCACACCCCCTCCTCCCCATGCCTGTCTCTGCTGGCTTGGGCTCAGGGCCTCTTCAGGTGTCTCCTCCTCCCCCAGTAGCCCCCAACATATCAAAGGTGTTGGCGGAGGTCGGCCCTGATTAGGCTTGCCCGTGGCCGGTGAAGCCCTGCTGCCTGCCTCTGCCGTCAACACAACCAGGAAATTCAGTTGAGAGCACTGAGGTTGGATCCCTTCCCTTTCCTTTGACCTTTGTCATGAACGCTATTCAGGGCTAAGTCTCCATGACGCTTACAAACTTAAAAAGTTTAAGGGTTACCTAGAACCCCCTGTTTCCCTTACCCTGACTGACCTTAACTGCCTTCTCCAAGGCTATGCTGCCCTTGCTGTCCTATTTCCACCGCATACTTGCAAATCGATCTCTCTACAACCTGGTTTTTTATCGATTCTGTGGAACTCCATTCCCTTACGGGCGTGCATTTCCTTTACCCTAAGGCAATTTCTTTGCCGCTTGAGTTTGCCTCCCTACGGAACTCCCAATTTCCCCTAAAGGTGATTCCAAAGACCAGGCTCACCTCTCCTTCCCACTGCTGCTTCTCCGGGCCGGAGGGGGCAGGCCTCTTCAATACTGAGCACCCACCATCCTGCCTCGATTTCTAATTCAACACTTCCAGTCTCTGCCATCAGCCGCTCCTTACCTCATTTTTTTTTCTTTTTCATTCAACTCTTGACTTCCTCTAGATAAAGTGAGAAAATCAGATCTGTATCCCGGGACTTCATGACTTTTACTGAATTTCAGACTGCCATTCTGCCAGGAGACTGTTGGGAAGAGGATATGAGAAAGAGAATCGATAAGATTCTTGCCGAGTAAGTTGTGCTTCCCATCAGCTCATTGGAGTGATAGTTTGGCTGGGTATATAAAATTCTAGATTCAAAGTGGCTTTCCCTGAGAACACCGTTGATATTTGAGCCTCCGCATTGCTAATGAAATGTATGATACCAGTGTTATTCTCACGGCTCTGCAGACAACCTGTTATCTCCAGCGAGAACTTCTTTCCGCCCTGGTTCTGAAATTTCACTGGGATGTATCACTGTGTTGGTCTTTTTTCATTCATTGTGCTTAATGAGCCCATTCTTTCTGGAGATGTTCATTCTCCTGAAGGAACTTTCCTTTGGTTAGGGGTTTTGATCATTTCTTTTTCTCCATGTTCTCTGTTCCCACTTCCTAAGACTCTTAGTGGCTGAATATTGTACCTGAAGGCTGGCAGCAGGGGTATCAGCTGGGAACCTGCTGGCAATGTGGATTCCCAGGCTTCACCCCAGACCGACTGAATCAGCATTTGGATTTTGACAAGATCCCTGGGCAACACGTACGCACATCCCATTTGGAGACATGCTGCCTTAATACACTCTTGCTTTATATTTGATTTCAGTGATTAAGGATACCCTTCTGAAGAGCTGTCACTTATCACATTGGTACCCAGAGCCATCCTCTCATCTTTCCAGGCTGAAAAATCAGGTGTCCCTCCTGTCGGAGATGAGAAACTTTCTAAGTCCCCAGGGATTCTCCTCCTTTGTGTAATTGTTTCTCTCGGGTGTGTTCAGTCTTTCACTTCCCACTGACATCTTTCATAACACCTTTAAATAGAAGCAGGTATTCCCAACTTGAAAAAGCTTCACTTGACCCTTTTGCCTCTTTCAGCTACCATCTCATTTCTCAATTTGCTTTTCCGGCCAAATTTCTTGAATTCATGAAAAACGGGTTCTACTTCTGTTTCTTTATAAACCTCTTTTCCTTAACTTCCTGAAATCTGGCTTTTGACTTGACTTAAAGCTTTTCTGAAAATCTGACTTAAAAACTTTTCTGAAAGGTCTTCTCTGGGCCTTTCAGTGGCACTGGCTGTGGCTGACCACAGTGGCCTTTCTGGATCATGCTATTCCCTCAACTTTCGTGACACCATTGCCTTATCCCACTGAAGAAGGGGTGGGAATACCCTCACCTGCTTTCATCTCCCTGTCCCGATCTTCCCTAAATTTTCAGTTCAGATCCGGTCACTTCTGTGCGTCTTTTCTGACTCTTCTGTTCCATGCTGATCTACTGAATCCATCCAGTTCCTGACCAAGACCCTCCTTTCGGTGCACACACACATAAATCCAAGACACAGTTTAAAATAACAGAATTATTGCAACGTGCTCCTCACCTCACCAACCAGATTAAAAGCTACTATAGGTAAGGACAAAGTCTAGTGCCACTGTGAACGATTGCTTTGGTTGCTTCCCCTGCCCGAGGGCAGCTGGACAAAGGGCTGCGGCACCCCAAAAAGGAATGCCTTTTCTTCATTTTCACAAGGATACTGTCCACCCTCAAAGTCACGTGCCTGGGGGCTACATCTGCCAGAGGAGATGCTTTCTTCTAATTCACTCAAAGGCATTGTATGGGCTTGCAGCACCCCTGGCGCAGTCTTGTACGTCTCCCATGTTCTCTGTAGTGTTTGTGCCAGATCAGGGGTATCTTAGCAGTGCGATTGCCTTAATGTCTGAAAAACTCACCATTCTCTCTTCATACTTAGGACCTGAAAATATCTCAGAGATGACTGCTCAGGGCCAGAGTGTGGAGACATCCCGGGGTGGGGGAGTGGAGGGACTTGAGAGAACAAAGCTTACTCCTCCAATGAGAATGAAGCCCCTGCCTGCCCACAGACAATTTGTAGCCCTTCTGGAAAGCTGTATGGCTTCTTTGCTCCCCTGTTCTAAAGCCTCAGCCTGCACAGCATTTATACTAGGCCTCCTCTTCCCAGGATGTGCTGCAAGCCTGCATGGGTATAAAGGAGAAGGGGGAGGGGGGCAGGGGGGGCAGGCTCCACCCACTGCTTACCCAGGGTCCTGATCTCAGCCACTGGCACTTCCACTCTTCCTCATGCTCCAGACGGAGCCTAAGGGCAATCCTTGACATGTCCCTGTCTCGTCCTCCACATTCCATTCATCATCACGTCTGTGTGTCTGTCTATCTCCCAAATAGACCTGACATCTGCATTTTTCTCCTTTCCTTCCTCTGCCACTGCCCTGGTCCAGCCTCCAAGTCCTGCCTCGACCTCTACTGTGGCCCCCTAAATCCCTGCCTCCACTGCCAGTCCCCCGGTCCACCCTGCACGGGGAAGCCAAGATGTTTTTTTAAAAGTAAATCGCATAATGATTCTCCTGCTTAAAATGCTTCAAATATTTGAGGCTATTCAGAAATTAGTATTTGTTTTTCAGGTATGATATTGTAATTTGTTATTTTTTTTCCCCCAAAGAGAGTGCTTCTTTTTCAGAGGTACATCCTGCAATATTTCTATGTGAAGTAATGGGATGTGTTGGATTCTCACCCAAATCATACTGGGTGGACCAGAAAAATGAGCTTGGTCACAATGAAGCTGGGTACACAGGGGTTTGCCGCACCATTCTGCCTCTGTAGGCCTTTAAAAATTTTTATACTGAAAAATTTAAAAAACAAGTCGCAGGCATACTATATTACTCAACAGATTACAAAATAAACTTGTAGAGATACTCCATTACTCATAAAATTAAAAAAACAAAAAAAACCAAAAAAAAACCCCTGAACATCCTCACCACAGCCTGCAAATTCCAGCCTGAACCTGCCTTGCCAATGCTTCTGGCCTCATGTCCTGCCATCCACTTCCCCCTCTTCGAGGCTTCACCGTGCTAACCCCTCCTGCCCCCCAGAAGCTCCCCTCATTCCCCCCACCCCCCAGGACCTCGTGCTCTGACTTGCCTGGGGGGTTTCTCCTGTGTCATTCCCGAGGCCCGGAAGTCAGTGCGCTCCCCCTAGTGCCCGCTGGCCACTTCCTGCTAACCCTCAGGCCTCAATTTAAAACCAGTGTTCCAAGAAATGCCCTTTCCAGTGCTCCAATTTAAATTTAACCTCCCTAATTTACTTTATCGCGGCACCCTGTAATTTTGCATCTTTGCCCTCACCACTATGTTGGTCTGTCTTCCCCATGAGGCCATACATTCCAGGGGGGCCAAGTTCATGGCTACTTTGTCCACTTGCGTGCACGCCAACGCCCAGCACTCTGTTGTGAAACGAAACGAGGTGGCCACCACACCCGTGGTCCCTTTCTAAAGAAATTTGCCCTCAGCAATTAAAACAATAATTAAAATGAAAAATAAAGCGCGAAGGATGCAAGAAGCATGTATCTGTTATGGACGATACACACACGTGGGTGGTTTTTTCATATGATTTGTAACGATCATCGCTCTTTTATTAAGGAATACAAATTTAGAGGAAAGAGAAAAGTCTCCTGTGTGTCCCTCCCCAGGCCCATCCCTTTCCTTCCCATGTGTAACTACTACGATGAGTCTGGTATGTACCCTGTGCATATTTTTAATATTTTTATTACAAATGTGTGCATCCATAAATAATACACGGTATTGTTTTATGCGTTTTTAAAAATGTATGTAAATGGCATAATATGCTACATTAATGTTGTACGACTTATGTTTTCCATTCAACACTGTCATATATATGTGCGTCTGCATACGTTTTATGTATTCATTCATCCACTGTAACTGTTATATAGCAATTCACTGTATGAATACATCACAATTGATTTATTCATTCCCTTAATGAGCTACGTCTGGCTTATCTCCAATTTTATCTCTGACAAAAATGCTGGAAAGGATGGACTTGAACTTGTATCCCCCCCATGCACGTGCCCCTGGTCCCCATTAGACTGGCTAAAAGAAATGAGAGAGAACTGGCCAGGTTGGAAGGAAACGGGAATTCTCACGTGCCGCTGCTGGTGGGACTAGAAATTGATATCATCGTTTCAGAGGAATTTGGCAAGATCTACTTAGGGTAAAAACGCTCAACCCCGTGGCCCAGCAGTTCTGCCTCACTAATAAATCCTTACCACCAAAGGTGAACTGTGGATTTCTTTTCTACTCAACAGAAAGCATAAAATATACAATATTCCTTTATGGCTTAACATTTGCAATGTATTTGCACATATTTTAACTGACATGACATTCACCACCGTGGGAAAGTGGTATTAGCCCGTATTATCAATGAGAGCGCTGAGGACGAACACAAGGACACCGAGCCGTGGTTTGGTGTGAGGATCAAATCCCACTTGCGTCACTTTTTTGCCGAGTTTTGCCTACGGTGGTTTCTGTCGCCCCACTCTGTCTCACTGTTTTTGTGCTAGGAAGACAATTAACAAGCTCTGGGCACCTTGCAGTACATGCTGTTGGTGCCCTAACCAGACGCCCTTCACCAAGCCTTGTATTCATGCCTCAGGAGCTGTAAGCGTTGGCTGCGAACAGTTCACAGCTGTCCCTTCTTCAGAGAATTGCCCACAGCCATCTGGAGCAGCCTTACTTGGAGATGCCTGGAAATTTTCTTCCATTGCTCTGGGGTGGGAGTGGGGGGTCACTTGGCCAATGGCTACCAATATAGGTGTACCGAGCTGGGCCTCATGGCCTCAGGGGGAGGGGGGCGACACCATGGTACTATTTACGTTCCAGAGCTCCCTGTGGGCTTGGGCTGGGACAGAACTTCAGAACTCTTATCTGGGCCTGGCCTCTTCCTCCGCCTTATTTTGCTTTTCTCACTTCCTTCCTCCTGAGAGCCTTCCTTGGAGAAATCATTTGCACAAGAATCCTGCCTCAGGCTCTGCTTCCAGGGCAAGATTTCTCAGCCTCCAAGCACGGACTGCTGGGCCCCACCCCCAGTTTCTGTTGTGGGGCCTAAGAATTTGCATTTCTGTTGGATTCCCAGGTGATGCTGCTGCCGCAGGTCCAGGCACTACGCTTTGAGAACCACCCTTCTAGCGGACCTGACCTAAAACAGTTGGTAACAGGAGAAGCAGACTCTAAGGATGGGATCTGGAGCTGGATGACCTGCTGGTAACGAGGACCCTATCGTTGGCAGTGATGGTAAGGGAGGGATTATTATTTTTTTTTAAAGATTTCATTTATTTGCGAGAGAGAGGGGGAGAGAGAACGAGCACAAGCAGGGCAACGACAGGCAGAGGGAGAAGCAGCCTCTCTGCTGAGCAAGGAGCCCAATGCGGGACTCGATCCCAAGGCCCTGGGATCATGACCTGAGCCAAAGGCAGACACTTAACTGACTGAGCCATCCAGGCACCCTGGTAGGGGGGATGAATAGCTCCTAGCATGCAGTACAGTTTCTGTGACAGCGTATGGTTGGAAGGGAATGCACCAGCTTTTGCAGTATTCCTGATATTTGAGCAGTATAGCAGAGAGAGTAATTATAAGGATTGGGGAGTGAGAGGCTGTTTCTGAGAGCCATCAGTGCATCCAAGAAAGTAATTAATCAAGTCAATTAATCACCAATTCAGAGCAATGTATGAAAGTCATAGGACCTCTTTGTCAGGGAGGTCCTTACCTCCTGCAGCTGAAAGACTGGCCATGCTGAAATCCAGGCTCCGTGTTTACTATTAAGAGGTGCAGAACGTCAGAAAAGTTTGAAATGTCAGCCTCAGCGAGTCTCCCACACCAGAGTCAGGGCCCTGAGCAGAACAGGGTAGGGTCTGAAGATTTAGGACTGCGATACCCATGTAGCTGTAATTAGGAGTCCTGGAGAAGTCCCCCGAGCTCCCAGGCACCTGCAGAAGTGGCCCAGTCCCCCTTGTTAGAAGATAGTCCAGGGGCACCTGGGTAGCGCAGTCGTTAGGCATTTGCCTTCGGCTCAGGGTGTGATCCCTGAGTTCCGGGATCGAGTCCCACTTCAGGCTCCTCCGCTGGGAGCCTGCTTCTTCCTCTCCCACTCCCCCTGCTTGTGTTCCCTCTCTCGCTGGCTGGCTATCTCTGTCAAATAAATAAATAAATCTTAAAAAAAAAAAAGATAGTCTATTAGCTCAGGCAACCGTACACCAGGAAAAGAGTATCCAGGTCTTCCAAGGGTTGGAAAGTTGACAGTGATATCAGGGACCCGAAGTATTGCCATGGCTCCCCCTGTTAGAGGCATATGGGAGAGAAAGCAGTACATGGAATTCTGGCCCGGGATTATCTCACAGTGACTCCACCAGGTTCATGGACCCAACTGGGAGTCATCGTCATGGTTCATGAACATGTAATCAGAATTAACATACTTAGAAGCTGGCATGGTCCTCACCTTACTCGTTGGCCTATGGAATGCGGGCTGTCATGGTAGAAAACAGCTAGTCTGGTGGAAAAGGCCAAGTGGAAGTCCTGGAAACTGACCATCCCACCCCCACCCGACCAAGGTCACAAATCAAAAACTGTATTGCACACTGAGAAGAAGGGCAGAGATCAGCGCCTCAGAGACGTACAGGACACAGGGTGGGAGCCCTCATCATATTCGTGTCATCCGACCCCGCCAGACCTGATGGGCCATGCAGATGATGGGAGACTTCCACAACCTTGAGCAGTCTCCAACCGTGGCTGGGGTGCTTAATGCAGCTTCTTTAATAGAACAAATACCCCAGCTTCTGGAATATGATACACCCCTATCGATCTGGCAACGGCACTCTTTTCAATGCCCCTCAAGAAAGAGGATTTGAAACAGTTCCCATTTGTCTGGGATGGACAACAGTAAACGTTCACAGTCTTGGCCCAGGGCTTCATTAGGTCTCTGCTCTGTCTCAAGGGAATCTGGGTGTCTGGATGTCCTGCAGACATTATGCTGGTCACTAGGTGGGTGGTAGCAGGCTAACTGGACCTCATAAGCAGGAAAAGCAAGTGCTTGAGACACTTTGGTGGAACATATGTTCTCCAGAGGGTAGGAAGTAACCCAGTAAAAATTTAGGAGTCTGTGACATCAGTGACGTTTTTAGGAGTCTAGAGATCTGGCACACGCTAGGAAATTCCCCCCAAAGTAAAGAAAAAATAATGCTGCACTGGGGACCTCCTCCCGCACACGGCATCACCCCAAAGCTGAGATCTGGTAGAGCAGGGCGATGGCCTCTGAAAAGGGCAGCTGAAGGCTGAGTGCAGATTTGAGATGACAGCCGGGGAGGATGGGGGGCCATCCTGCAGGACGCGGCATGCACCTCAAACCCTCCTTCGTCACCTAGAGCCAACCGTGGGGTGGAAGGAGGAGTTGTTGCAGTCACTGTCACTCCCAGGCACTCACCTGGGTGATACCTTTCCCATCCCTTGCATCCCCAGGCCTGTGAGTCTAGAGTAAAGGTCCCAGAGGGAAGATGATTCCAGGAGAGGACACAGGAAAGTCTCCAAATTTAAAGCTATGGCGGCTGCTCCTTCCCTTGAGGATCGTCCTTCCTAGTTCAGCGAGTCTGGTCGAGAGTTTTCCTCCCGAGCATCACGAGGAGAGCTGTTCTGTATGGGAGCAGGGAGGCAGATATTGACCCTAAGCCGACCAGCCGGGGCAGCTCTTGGCCCTCTCGTGGATATTTTCAATTGAAAGTGGGCAAATACAACCATGGCCTAATAAGCATGGCATGCAAGGGCTCCGGGTCCCCAGGCAAGCCACCTAAATGGGGGGGCAGGAGTGGGTCATCTGGAGTGGATACTGGAGGAGGGACATGGCGAGATCAGTTATGGCTTCAGGACTCACTGCGACAGCAAGGAAATATGTGTCCTACTAACCTTCCTCTTTTAAGTTTCCCCAGAAATTGTGACCGAACGGAATTCTGGAGAAGCTGACCTAGATAGAGGGAACTTTAATGTGAGAAGCGCGAGGCTGCCGGTGTCCTGCCCTGAATCCTTTTACCAGGAAGGGGCACCAATTCCCCAGTTGATTATTGATGGGTCACGGCTATATCCTTGTCCAGAAAGTGGACCTTGAGACCTTGGCCAGCAGGAATTGCCTTGCCTGGAAATACTGGGGTTGGGGGTGGAGTGGGTCATATACACTCCCCACTCAGAGGAAGCCTGCAACCGGCCCCTCTCACCTGTCTCCCTTGCCTCGGGAAGGGCCAGTTCTGTGGTCTCATTCATGCTCCAGAGAACCTCGTGGCATCGGTCTGAGGTTGGATCTCAGCAAAACCCACGTTCATCCTGAAAGTCCTTCCCCTTTCTTAGTCCACGCCCCCCATTTCCTCACAGTGTGTCCCTCCGGGAGCACACGATCCCAAACTCAAGTGCATTGGGCTCTGTGTCCAGGGTTCTGCTTCTGGGAAGCACAACAGAAGATGGTCTTCTTTGGACCTTAGAAAATATTTCTCACGTTTTGACTAGCACGAAAGTAGACAGAAACAGAGTGAATCTCCCCCATTATTTATTTTCAGCCTTTCTGCCTGTTCTAGGGGGTCTCGCTGACAGCAGTTCGATGGTGTATCAATTTTGTCACCTCCCTGTGCATGTGTGCATGCGTGTGTGTGTGTGTGTGTGTATACACTTTAAAGTAAATTGGATCGTTCTATACATATTTTTCTGTGACTTGCTTCACTTGATGGTATGTCTCAGGAATCTTTGCATGACAATACCTCTATCTGCCTTTTTTTTTTTAATGACCATAATAGCATTGCATAATACGTATATACCATCCTTTATTGAATTACTCCCCTGTGGGAAAACAGAGCGACATTAAAGATTTCAGGTTGAAGGAATTTAACAGAGGGAATTAATTATAGAGGCTTTGGGGGGTTAGAAAGAGCAGAAAGGGACCGTGAGATAACACAGGTATTAATGTGCACCTGGGGCTGAGGTCAACGTACTGCTGTCACTGTGGGAAACAGCAGCCCCTCCGAGGAGCCGGGAGACCAAAGGGAAGAAGGAGGTAGAGCTGCCCTCACCTGGGACGTGCAGAAGGTGAGTGGGCGTAGCCAGCACTCCGCAGTTTTCGTTTAATGAAACTGGCAAATAAAAAAAAATAGCTTCCCATCCTCATTTGCATTTTTCTGATTCCCAGTTAATAGCAAGTAGTTTGAAAAATACTTATTAGCTATTTTCTTGTTCTTTAAGATTGTGAATTGCTTGCATCTTTTCTCCCATTTTTTAAATTGAGTGTTTTGGCTCCTTGTATGGACTTGTAGGTGCTTTCTCTCTGTTGTATGAATTCTTCCTTTATTGGTTAACTCTGTTGTAAATATTTTCTCCTAGGTTGGCACTTTAGTTCTGGGTTTGTTTGTTTTTTTAACACTTGTTGTATTACATTTTCTTCCTTTTTGACTACTAGGTTCTATGTTTTTTCTTAGGAAAACTTTCTCTACCGTGAGAATGGTCTGGTTTTTTAATTTTTAATTTTTCAAAATATTTTATTTATTTATTTGAGAGAGTGAGAGAGTATGAGCAGGGGGAGGGGCAGAGGAAGAGGGAGAAGCAGGCTCCCCACTGAGCAGGGGTCCCCATGACGTGGGGCTAGATCCCAGGACCCCAGGATCATGACCTGAGCCGAAGTCAGATGCTTAACCAACTGAGCCACACAGGCGACCCTGAAGGGGATGGATATTGACTGCCTATACTGACCCTTTCCTGCTGCAACGTCACTTAAATTTCAAACTAAATCAGCTTGCATAATGTATGTTTTTGTATGAGAGTATGCCTCTATTTTCTCATTTGGTCTGCTTGTCTGTTCTTGCATTATACTAAGTTATTGTAACAACCATTTCATATGTTTTTCTACCTAATAGGGCAGGACGCTACTCATTGCGCTTCTTTTCTAAAAAGTTCTCAGCTATTTTTGGGCATCGCTTTTTCCATATGTATTTTAGAATCAGCTCGTCAAGTTAAAAGATCTCTTGTCTGGATTTTCATTGAGATAGCCTTACGTTTATATATTCGGATCAAGAGAATTAATGTGTTTTCAAGGCTGGGTCTTCCAAAGAATATTGTCTACGCCCTCTTTTGTATCCTTCCGTGAAGTTTTGCCATTTTCTTCATAATTTTTTTCCTAGGTTCATCTGGGTATTTTATAGTTTCCGTTGTAATTGAGAATGGCATCCGTGTTATTTGTCAGTCGGTTATCGCTAGCGAAGAGAAAAGCTATTGGATTTTGTATGTTGACTTTAAATTCAACTTAATTTTATTTGTTCTAAGAGCTTTTCAGTGGATTCTCCGGCATTCGCTAAGGCTGGTAATCGTATTGTGTGCAAATAGTGATAGCCGGGTCTCTCCTGGACCAAGATGCAAACATGATTTTGTTTTTTTAAAGATTTTATTTATTTATTTGACAGAGATAGAGACAGCCAGCGAGAGAGGGAACACAAGCAGGGGGAGTGGGAGAGGAAGAAGCAGGCTCACAGCAGAGGAGCCTGATGCGGGGCTCGATCCCACAACGCCGGGATCACGCCCTGAGCCGAAGGCAGACGCCTAACCGCTGTGCCACCCAGGCGCCCCCGCAAACATGATTTTGTTTTATTTCCTCATTGTATGAGTCTGTATATCCACCTACAGTGTGGAGTGGTAGGAGCAATAGGGTTTAAACTTTTAATGAAACCATTTTTAGTGGGAATGGTTTTCCTATGTAAGTATTAAGTATGATACTTGTGGTTGCTTTGCTTTAGTGTGAAGGAAACTTTACCAGGTCGAGAAACATTCCTCCTATTCCATAAATCTTTTATTATTGACCATTTAATGTCAGTAAAAGACTCGATGGTAACAGGAGAGGTTTGCCTGATAAACTGGCAGATAAACCCTCCCAGTGGCCATCAGATGAGGGTAGATACAAGGTTGATTGACTTTTCCTCTTAAGAATGAGGGGGGTGGGTGATGACTCCCCACCGTGGCTTTGAATTCTGTGAAATAAAACTTTGTCGTAACTGCCAAGGCTTTTCATTTTTAACTAGAAAAATCGTTGGATTATATCAAATCTCTCTTTAATATCCATTGAGGTGATCAGAATGTTTTTAACATATATTAATGTAAAAAGTGACGTTAATATTTCCTAATATCAAACCATCCTTTCATTCCTAAAGCAAATTAAACTTGAGTATAATATATATTTTAATACACTGGTGAATTAGAGCTTTTTTTTTTTTGCCTCTAATTTTTAATAACAAAATTAGCTTTTAGGGATTTGCTTGCTTTTTGTGCTACAGTGAGTTTGGTATCTGAGTCCTCCTATTTCATAGAATTAATTAGAAACATTCAGATTTCTTTCTATGTTCCGGAATAATTTATATATCATAAGAGTCAACTGTTTCCTGAAAGTGCTTTTTTTATTCCCCCTGAAAGTTTGATAACACTCTCCCATCAGCTCTTTGAGACCATGACCTTGAGCCAGTCATGTCACTTGCCATCAGCTTCATTGCCCACCCTTTCCCTGCTTTGCTCTGTACTTCAAGGAGCTACATTTCCAGGCTCAGTTGCCCTCTGGCTTACAAGCAGGTAGGCCAATGGGAGGCCCTGGGTGAAAAATGAAAGAAGGAGACTGGGGAGAAACAAGGGTGTTACCTCCCCCACCTTGCTTTGGGTAGCATCTCTGACAGCAGCACCAACCCCTCCCCTTGGTGGCATCAGGTCTGTTCTCGGTGTCCCCCTTTAGTGGATCCCACCAGACTGACCTCTGCTAGAGATACCTTTTCCCTTTGTCCTACCAGCTTCCTACTGTTGCTAGGCAACTCTGTGAGGTTTCTCAGCTCTTCCATCAGCTGTGCAACCAACTCCTTGTACTAAATTCCCTTGGTATGAAAGACCTAACATGATTTCTGTATTCTTTTTTTTTTTTAAGATATTTTTTATTTGACAGAGATAGAGACAGCCAGCGAGAGAGGGAACACAAGCAAGGGGAGTGGGAGAGGAAGAAGCAGGCTCATAGAGGAGGAGCCTGATGTGGGGCTCGATCCCATAACGCCGGGATCATGCCCTGAGCCGAAGGCAGACGCTTAACCGCTGTGCCACCCAGGCGCCCCTGATTTCTGTATTCTAACCTGACTTATATGGATGCTGAGTTGATACCTCTTCTTTAATCAATTTTGGTCATCTACCTTTTTAAAAGGAGTCATCTACTTCATGCCAATTTTCAGATTTGTTGGAATAAAGGTATACAGGTGTATACTCTTCCCTTACAATTTTAAAAAATCATTCCACTTCAGTGGTTATGTTCCCCTTTCTGTTTCTAAAGTTGTTTATTGCGTGTGTGTTTATTTTGTGATCAAACTTGTCAGATGTTTGTCTACCATATTTTTAGTATTTGGCTGGGTATGTTACATAAATCCTGATTTAATCTTCATATCCACGTCACAGAAGAGGTTTATATATCAGGAAATCGCAGCAGAAAGTCATTCCTTTCCACGCCCGAGACCACACACGTACTAAGTTGTAGAATTGATACTCGAACTCAGCTCTATTTGAATTCAAAACCCATATTTCGTCATTGCATCAGAGAGCTTGAGCATTCTGGGTGAGATTAAAAGGATCATCGTAAATAGGCTTGACATTTTCTACAAAGACCGTGAATTTCTTTTGTAATTGGGAAAAAAGTTAATTAAGCCTAAACAAATAATTATAATAAAAATAGCCTTGAAAGGAGAAGAAATGCCACAGCACAGCAACTTAAAGCTTTAGAATGCTTAAAAAGGGAAAGGCATTCTCCACAACTGGCCACCTCCATCCCACTTTACCCTGAGTCTAGCATGGTCTCTCTTTCCCCACCAGGGTAGAAGCAAAGGTTTTCCCAAAAGGTGAAGGTCATGCTAATCACTCTAATTGGTACTCCTCTTGGCACTGTTCAGTGAAACATGCTTTGGGGAGATGACCACCTTTCCACACCCATCACAGCTCATGTGGTTTGGAAATTCTACTCTGCTCTTTCTTAAGGACATGGCCAGAGTGGTTAGAGTCACAGAAGCCAAGATTCTCTGTGGAGACTGGACTGATCCCAAGTGGTGTAGGGTGCCCGTTCTCCTTGGCCAGGGCAACAGAGCAGGATCATTTACTCTTCCTACTTCCTCTTCAGTCCTGGATTCAGCTTCTGATGGCAGAGGGGCCCCTGAAACCTCCTAAAATAGCCTCCTGCTGGAAAGACGTAATGCAGTGCACACCACAGTACGCATATTGATTTCTATTTTTGGTTCTTATCAAGATTTATTTTTCATCCCTTCAGGTAAATAGTGACCTTGGACTTGCCGCCTTCCATATTTGCAACCTGGGTCAATGAATCTTGGTATTGACCTCAGGGGCCATCAATAGCTGCTTATTGTTGAGATATTTCAATGTCAATAAGTGGCCCCATGGAAGTGGGAGGGGGGCTACCCAGCAGACCCAGCAGCTAAATAACCAATCCCTTTTCTCCCAGTTGTCATCTTGGCACAGAAGGGACTGGCTCTAAAATTGATTAACTTTTCTGCAGGGATTTGGGAAAACAAACTCCCCAACATAGCCTGAATCCTGCAAAGGGGACTTTCTCAGAATTGCTATCCATTATTATGAAAGAAGAGAAATACCCACGTGTGTTCTATCCTCTCTCTCTCTCTCTCACACACACACACACACAGTGTCACACTCAGTGCCATAAGATCTAAAACACTTTGGAAAAAGATGCCTGGTGACTGAAGTATCTATTGTGAGAGCTCATCCCTTCCTGCATGTACAAACCCAATTCACCCACCCAGGCTCATCTGATGGAAGAGCAGGCAGGCTGGGATAGTGGAAACAGCTCAGGCTTTGGCCATCTGACACTCCTCGAAGTAAATCCAGGTTTTCTTACTGACAGGTTACAGTTTTCTCATCTGTACAATGGGGATACTACATGTCTTTTTGTGAAGATCAGAGATGCTATCCATGCATGCCCGACTCCTACCTAGCTGGTGTTCCATAAATCCCAGTTCCTTTTGTTTTGTTGTGCTCATTATTGCTAGGCTGAGTCAGGAGGGGTCCAGACTCACCACCTGAACTCCCAGCTCTCATTTCCAGAAACTCTCTACTCTATTCTCGTTCCCAGAAAGACAAAAGAAAATGAACATGGGGCTGAAGGGTAAGGACTCTCTTACCATCAAATCGTGTGTCTATCTGTCTTTATTGCCCATGCTTTTAGCTATTGACCCACTTTTTTGTCCACCTTAGTGTGCTTAGTCTGGCTTGGAGGCTCCATGGGGAGCAGGGCTGAACCTGGGCAGGGGTATCTGGACCCAGGGCAGGGGCAGGCACTGTCTCCAGGCACACACTCCAGTGTGCATGTTGTGACTCACCATCCCTATCTACTTTCTTTCTCCCTGGTCACTTTAAAGTTCCCAGCAGCCTGATAATGGAATTTTCCCAGCTTCTTTCTCCCCAAGTCATGCCCTGCCCAGAGTGGCCTTGGACTATGAGGTAGGACTGGTAATGATGGAGAAGGGAAAGTATGAAGGTGACCTTCTAGACAGTGTGGTAGCTTACCCTGACAGGATTTGTTCTTGTGGCAACGGAGAGATGCTTAGACTGGGGTGGGCAGAAAATGATGGGAAAGAGAAGAAACTCAGTGCAGGCATTTACAAACAGGACTTCCCCGAGTACTCCAAAGTGGTAGGCATCAATATTCCCTATTTACAGATGAAGACGCAGAAGCTCAGAGAGTTTAAGAGTTGAGATTGGAATTCAGATCTGTCTGACTCCAAATCCCATGCATAACTGAGCAGCTGTGTCAGAAGGAGGAATTCTGGGGACAAAGAAGAGGTAGGAGGATTTGGTTAAAGGGTTAGAATAGATGCCCTTGGTGCTCTTATCCTTCCCTGGATCTGAAATTCTAAGAATAGAAATAGGGAATGCCTGCTTTGCTGAAGACCATTCTGGCACAGCATCTCACCTTCAAAGCCCAGTTTCCCTTTCAGAGTATATTTCACTGTCCACGGGCTGTCTTTGGGCACATTCCAAAATCCTTCGCCTATTGCCATCTCTGGACACTGGTTCATGCTGCCAAAAGTTTAATCTTTAAAGCAAACACCACAAACTCAGAATACTCAGGCTGAATTACAGATTTGCACATGCCAGTCAATACTTGCCCACACACACACTCTTTTCCCCAGCCAAGCAGAAAGTAAAAGATCACATGTGAGCAGGTGATAACCATATCTTACATTGATACAGCTTCAGAACAGAAATCAGGGAGTTTGTTCATTTATTTATTTATTCATTAATCCACAAATATGTATTTTGTGCTTACTGTGTGTCAGACAGGATACTAGGACCCTAGGATACCTGTGATACTAGGAACTGGACACAGAAGATAAAAATTCATGTGTTATTTGTTACAATAAGCATATATTTGTTTAGTAATTACTGTATATCCATGTGTGTGTGTGTGTGTGTGTGTAATTTATTAACTACAGGGTTCTTGCCCTCAAGGAACTCAAAGTTCAGTAGAGAAGACAGACGTGCAAACAATTATGACATAGTAAGAAAAATAGCATTAATGTAGGCAGGATCAAAGAACAGAGGAGACTAGAATAAGAAGTGCCCAAGGCTACTGGGAAAGTTGGCAAAGACTTCAAGGAGGAAGAGGCAAAGGCTGGAGGAACATGTTCCAGACAGACAAAGGGCACAGAGCTGCCCAGGCAGAAGGAACATTCATTCATTTAATAATTATTTATTAAGACATGTGCTTCTGGTTAGAAAGTTATTACGCTATCAGTTAGAATGTAGAAAGTTTTAAGAGACCCCCTCACTCTACTTTTTTTTTATCCTAAAAATGAGAACAAGCTGGATAAAATACATAATCACATCTTGGAAAACCCATCAGAGAGCTGAGGACACAAATTCTAGAAATCTAGAAGTTGTTCCAGGATAGAAGAGACCCATGACTATGGGCATGGCAGGAGGAAAGACTAAACCCACCACAGATGGCAGGAAAAAAAAATCAGGCCCTATTATTTTTAATAACTTTTAATGGGTGTGTGGAGACCAACACAACAGATCTGTATCCCATGGAGCCCCATCACGCCTTCTAATTCTTTCCCAAGAGTATGGAGGTGGCTGAAGGTAGGTCAGGAGACCTAGGAGATGCCACCAATGTGTACCAGGTCTTCACCAAGACAACATCCAGCCAAAGTATATGGGCAAGGAAGCAAGGTGGAGAGAGATCGGTCAAGGAAGAAAGCCAGGAGTGGAGCTGGACAGCAAAAGGATTTCCAAGTAGACCTAAAACATTTGGGCTCTGAAGCACAGATTGCCTATGGTTCGGAAGACTTGCTGGTATTCAGATATCAAGCTGCAGGAAAAAGCCCTGTTCAACCCTCCAAATATTTAAAGTCAGTGGTGGACCAGTAGGTAACTAAAGGTGCAATGAAGCCCAGACTCAACTCAACTCAACCACAAATTAAGTTGACTCAGCCTCCCACTTTAGTGAGTTATTATTATGTACTTTAGTCTCTACCGTTCTTTTATACACAATGTCTGAAATATAATTAAAAATTACAAAACACTTGATGAAGCAGAAAAATGTGATCTATAATCAAAAGGGGAAAAAAGTCATTGAAGCAGAACCAATGATATTCCAGATGTTGCAATGAGCAAACAAGAACTTTAAAATAATAATTTAAAATATTTTAATGGATCCAGTGCAAGAGGCAAATGACAAATGTGAACAGATGGTAAATTTCAGCATCAAACTGTAAAAAAAGAACCAAATGGTTTTTCTAAAACTGAAAACTACTGAGTCAGAAATAAAGAATTTACTAAATGGGCTTTATATCAGACTGGACGTTATGAAAGAAATAATCAGTGAACTTGAAGACAGGTCAATAGAAATCATCTGATTAAGCAGAAAGAGAAAGCAAATTGAACAGATCATCCGAGCCTATGGGACAGTATCAATATGATCTAATGTATGTGTAGTTAGAAGCTCAGAAGAAGAGGAGTGAAATGCAGCAGAAGAAATATTTGGACAGGCATAGTCAAGAGTATTCCAAAATTGATCAAGGATATCCATATGTCCAAGAAGTTTAACAATCTCCAATCAGCATAAACTTTTTTTTTAAAGATTTTGTTTATTCATTTAGAGAGAGTGTGCAAGTGAGGGGAGGGGCAGAGGAAGAGGGAGAAAGAGACTCTCAAGCAAACTCCCTGCTGAGTGTGGAGCCCAACACAGGACTCAATCTCACAACCCTGAGATCATGACCTGAGCCAAAATCAAGAGTTGGATGCTTAACTGACTGAGCCACCCAGGTGCCTGCCAATCAGTGTGTGTGTGTGTGTGTGTGTGTGTGTGTGTGTGTGTATATATATATATTTATATATATATAAAATATATATATAACATATATAAATATATATATAAATATATGATATAAATATATATATATATATAAATATATATAACACAGCAAACAAAACACCCATACCTAGCCATACAATAGTCAAACTATTGAAAACCAAGGATACAGAGAAACTTTTTAAAGCCACCACCTAAAAAATACACAACACATGAAAGATAACAACAATTAGAATAACAAGTGACTTCTTATAAAAGAAATGGAAGACAGCAGATAATGGAATGATATGTTTAAAGTGTTAAAAATAAAAGCATCAATCTGTCAATCTAGAATTTTATGCCCAGTGAAAGTATTCTTCAAAAATGAAAATTAAACAGAAACGGATGACAAAGCTGCACAGATTTTCACCAGCAGAACTACACCGCAAGAAATGCTAAAAGAAGTTTTTTGGACTGAGGGAAACAATTCTGCATGAAAGCCTGTATCTGGGAAGAAATGAAGAGCACCAAAATGTGTAAACTTGAGGATAATTATAAATTATTTTCATATTATATGAAAAAATATTTTAAAGATTTCTGCAAAAGACTACTGACGAAAGCAAGAAATAGAACCATGTTTTGTGGTTTTATACCTTACATAGAAGTAAAATATGCAACAGCAAGAGTGCATTATGCAGGTAGCAAGATTTCTCCATTGTTTGTAAGGCAGTACAAAATGACTTCGAGGAAATTCTGTTACACTGAAGATGCATATCATAACCTAGAGTAACCACTAAAAACTAACGCAAAGAGGGATTACTTTAAAAAACCAATAGAAGAGATAAAATGGGATGATGAAAAATATTCTAAAAGAAAAGCAAGGAATGGAGAATAGGACAACAGAACGTAACAAGAATAGAAGTATAGAAGAAACAAGAAAAATAGCAAATACTAAAAGTAGACTTAAATTCAACCACATAAATAATTTTTAAAACTACAACAGGACCTAAGTCTCAAATTTAAAGACAGATAGTCAAATGGATAAAAGCAAGGTATGACTATGTGATGTTTATAAGAAAACAATGTAAAGTCATGGGCAGGTTGAGAAGAGTAGAAGCTATCCCAATGCAAATACCAAGCATGAGAAAGCTGGTGTGCCTAGAGATTATCAGCCAAATGAGACTCCAAAATGACTATTACTAGTATTTTATCACATTACATTTCCTATTGATAAAAGGATGAATTTGTCAAGAAGACCAAATGGCCTTGCATGTGTATGTACCTAACAGAACTTAAAAACTCATGGAGAAAAAATAAACAGAAGGAAGGAGGAAATAGGCAAATACACAATCATAGCCGAGGATGTTAAAGCTCCTTGATTAACTGACACGACAAAGTAGGCAAAACACGGATAATAGCCATATAGGGTTTGAGCAACGCTTAGAGCTCTAACCAAACAACTTAGAGCTGAACAGTACTCGCCATCAACATATACCTGGTATTTATGCCTCACAGTTACCCTCAACAATCGTAGAATACACATACTTTTCAAACGTACAGGAATATTCACCAAGATTGGCCATGTGCTGGATTAAAAAAAAAAAGTCTCAAAGACTAATAAAATGAAACCTCACAGAGTGTGTTCTGTAAGTATACATAATTAGAGTACAAATCAGGAACAATAGGATTCTAGAAAATCTGCAAGTACTTGGAATTTAAGCAATAGGCTTCTAAATATTCCACTGGTCAAAGAGAAGAATCACAAAAGTAATTAGAAAATATTGAAAATTGAATGTAAAACCCAGTAGATCAAAAGTTGTGAATGAAGCTAAGGCAGGATTCTAAGGGAAATTTATAGCTTTAAATGCTTGTGATAGAAAAGAAGAAAGATTTAAAATCCACTTTATAGAGCACCTGGGTGGCTCAGTCAGTTAAGAGTCTGACTCTTGATCTCAGCTCAGGTCTTGATTTCAGGGTTGTGAGTTCAAGCCCTGAATTGGGCTCCATGCTGGTTGTGGAACCTACTTAAAAATAAAAATAAAATAAAATCCACTTTAAGAAGCTAGGAAAAAAGCAAATTAAACCCTAAACAACAAGGATGCAAATATTAAAAAGCAGAAGTCCATAATATATAAAATGGAAAAACAGTAGATGAAACCCATAAGGATGGCCAACAAACAAGAAGTTGGTCCTTTAAAAGATGAATAAGCTGATAAACCTCAGCAAGACTGTTAAATTAAAAAAATAAAAAAAGGAAAAGATAAATGAGACAAATTACCAGTATTGGGAATTAAAGAGGCATCATCACTACAGATCCCATGGACATTAAAAAGATAATGCTGTGAAAATTGTATGCCAATATATTTGACAAATTCAGTGAAATGCAGAAATTCCCTGAGAACCACAATCTGTTACAAGAAGACATAGAGAATTTGCATAGCCTTATATCAATTATAGAAATCGAATCTGAAAAATAAACTCTTCTCACACAGAAAACAAAAGTTGCAGAGAGTTTTGTTGGTGAATTCTCTTAAACTTATAAGGCAGAGTTAATACCACTCCTTCTTAATGATAAGAGAACACTTCCTAACTCACTTTATAAGGTTAATGTACACCAGATACCAAATTCTGAAAAGGATTTTTCAAGAAAAAAAAATTAAAGATTAATACCCTTCATGAATTTAGGTGCAAAAATTCTCAGAAAACATTATCAAACTCAATTCAACAATACTTAAAAAGAATAATGTATTGTGACCAAATAGGTTTATTCTAAGAATGCAAGACTGATTTTCCATTTAAACATCAATTAATGTAATTAATCATATAGCAGAATAAAAAAGAAAAAAAACCCTACTTGGTCATATTCGTAGATGCAGGAAAAGCATTTGACACAATATAACCCTTATGCATAATAAAAAATATCTCACTATACTAAAACATATAATACAATAAATGTTTTCAACTTAATGATGGACATCCATGATTTACAACCTAACTATATAGGTTATATAGTGATATCTATAACCATCTATACCCTCAAGTTAAATCATAATTAATGCTTTCCCCCCAAGATTGGAAAGAAGGCAAAGATGTCTATTCTTGCCATTTCTATTAAGCCTTGTACTAGAAGCCTGGCCAGTGTAATAAGGTAAGAAAATAAATGCAAGCTATAAAAATTGGAAAGAAAACAGAAAATTGTTGTTATTTACAGATGATGTGATTATAAACATAGAAAATTCCTAGAATTAGCCCGTGAATTTAGCAAGACTGCAGGATGGGAGGTCAATATACAAAATTCAGTTGTATTTTATGTACCAGCAATGAACAATAAGAGAATAAAATTTAACAAACAAGATTTAGAATAACATAGGGGGAAAAAACTCAAATACCTAAGAATAAATTTAACAAAGGATGTATAAGACATCCACATTGAAAACTCAAACCATTTCTTAGAGAAATTTAAAAAGACCTAAGTGGAGAGCTATGCCCTGCTTATAGATTAGAAGAATCAACATTTTTTTAAAAAAATTTTTATTTATTTGAGAGAAAGAGAGCGAGAACATGAATGGGAGGAGGAGCAGAGGGAGAAAAGACAAGCAGACTCTGTACTGAGTGCAGAGCCTGACGTGGGGTTCAATGCAGGGGTTGATCCCACAATCCTGAGGTCATTACCTGAGCCGAAATCAAGAGTCAAATGCTTAACTGACTGAGCCACTCAGGCATCCCTAGAATCAACATTTTTAAGACGGCCTTCTCCCCACACTGATCTATACGTTCAATGTTCAGTGCAAGGCCAGTCAAACTCCCAAACAGGCTTCTTAATAGAAATTGACAAGCTATTTCTAAAATCTACATGAAAATAGGATTCAGAAGAGCCAAGATAGTCTTAAAAATAACAACAAAATTTTACTCAAGAAACATAAACACGTAAACAAGAGTGTTCAAAGCAGCCTATTTTTAGTAACCAACAACTGAGAACACTTCAAATGTCCATCAACAGGAGAGTAGATAATCAAATTGTAGCATCTCCATGCAATGGGTTACAACTCCGTAAAAAGAAGAAATGAGCTCCATACCAATACACACAACAGGGATAAATCTCACAGACGTGGGAGCAAACGAGGCCGGGCAACACACCGTGTGATTCCATTTATAGGACCTTCAAGAGCAGGCAAAGCAGATCTGTGGTGATAGAAATCAGAAAAGCCGTTGCCTTTGGGTGAGGGTAGTGTGGGTTGACTGGTAAGGAACAACAAGGACATTTCTGCGGTGACAAAATGTTCCATATTTTGATTAGGGTGGTGGTTGCATGAGTGTGTGCAATTGTCAAACCCCATCAAATTGTTCATTTCACTTGATGTAGCATAAACCTCAATACTGGGGGGTGGGGGGAAGGGAAAGAGAAGAGGAACTTAAGGAAAATCCCAACCAAATGCAATATATAGACCTCATTTGGAACCTGATTCAAGCCAACCAGCTGTAAAAACCTTGTTTTTGAGACAATCAGGAAAAATTGATCATGAGCTGGGTAAAATATTAAATTATTGCTGGGTATGAAAATTGGATTGTTATTTGCTAGAAATACATATGGGTGTATCTAAGGGCAAATTATACTAGGTCTGAGATTTGCTTTAACATGCTTCAGCAAAAAAGTGGTTAGAGATTATGGAAGATGAGATAGTAAAATGTTGGTAATTGTTGAAGCTGAATGAGAGTATATGCGGGGCACGTTATTCCAGATGCTCTATACCTTTGTGTCTGTTTACACTTTTCCGTAAAAGTGTTAAAATACAAAACTTAAATGAAAAAAATTAACCGCAAGTTAGGTCACATCACGTTTCTGTTCAAAATCTTCCAGCAGCTTTTCATCGAGAATCTGCTCCATATACGTAGAAATCTATTAATAGGTCGTGAAATCAATGTAGTGGGTCATGATCAGCATTCTGATTATATGAAATAGAACAAAATGGAACAGAAGAGCAAAGAAGAAAAAATACCAGAGAGCATGCTGTGTCTAGTAAAGATAAGAATTGATTTCTGGAACCTTCTGTTTGAGTGTGAGCTTGTGTGCATGTATGCACACGTGCATGCATATGTGGGTTTTTTTTTTCCAGCAGATTGTGGTGAAAAAGGTTTAAAACACAGAGCCCTAGGTGACATCCCCCCACCTCATATCTCTCTGCCTTACTCCCTACCCCTCGCTCCCCTCCTCCCTCATAATCCTTGGGGTGCATTTCTTATGCCACGCTCTTCCCTGGGCCCCCCCCATGGCTCCCTTCCTCATCTTCAAGTATATGCTCAAATGGTACCTTATCAGGGAGATTTCCCCCCTGCTCAGCGTATGCAATGTCTCCTGCAGTTTTATTATTTAGTTTGAAACACTTACTACCACTTGGCACCCCCTAAATCTATGGGTTTAGTTGTTTACTGGTGCTCTCCTACCCCTGTCCCCATCCCGGAATGGCAGCCCTGTGAGTTCACCTGCCTTGTTCACTGTGCAACTCCAGTGCAATGTTGCCTGGCACATAGGAGACACTCAATAAAGCTTGGTTAAGAGAAAAAATTACCGAGGGCCTCCTTTATGCCTAGAACGGTGCTCAGAACTGGAGATTCAACAGAAATCAGGGCAGATGTGGTCCAGACCCTTGTGGAGCTGGGTCTGCAAGGAGCCTAACATCGAACCATGCAATAGGATATGTCACTTGTGCAAAGTATAACCGAGGCCCCAAGGCCAGCATGACGTCCTGTGAGAGCCTATGACTGAGGGACGTAACTCTGAGCGTGTGTGTGTGGAAGGGAGGCAGGGGGCAGGAGGTAGGGGAAAGGATGCCCTCAGAACTTCTCTGAGAACAGTCTGAAAACGGGTACCTACAAATCAATAATAAAAAGACAGGGGCACCTGGTTGGCTCAGTCGGTAGAGCATGTGACTCTTGATCTTGGGGTCGTGAATTCCAGCCCCGTGTTGGGCGTGGAGCTTACTTTAAATAAAAATAAATAAATAAATAAATAAATAAATAAATAAATAAATAAATAAGGAGAAGACAAACAGTAAGATTAAAAGTGGGTAAAGGATCTAAACAGATACTTCACATCGGGGCATATTTGAGTGGCCCATAAAAGCAAAGGAGAAGATGCTCAAGGTCATTAGCCAACAGGGAAATTAAATTGAACCACAGTGAAATACCACTGCATACAAACTAAAAGGACTGGCACTACCCAGTGTTGGCACAGGGGAGACAGAACTCACACCGCCTGTGGGAATGTGACATGGTTCAATCACTTTGGAAAACTGTCGGTTTCTAATAGAGTTAAATATGGACCAACACTTCGAGTTATCAATTCCATTCGTAGGAATTTATGCAAGAGAAATGAAAATGTGTGTCCACGAAAAGGCTTTGTGCACAAATGTTCCTAGCGTTGTATTAGTCAAAAAGGAGAAACCACCAGGAAGGGGCATGAGGGAACTTTCTGCTGTAAGGGGAATGTTCTGTATATCCTAATTTGTGTGACAGTTGATGGAAATGCTCTACAGATCTCAGTTTGGGTGGTGCTTACATGGGCCCATCTACTGGTCAAAATTCATCAAGCTATACTCTTGTCTGTCTCCAAAAACTACCTCAGTCCTGAAGAATGAGCAGAAACTGGCCTTGGAGAGGAGGAGGAGGAGGAGAGCAGCATTCCAGGCAGGAGGAAACTCGTTCAGGACACCGCTGAGGTGGGAAAGAGAGAGGAGCCTAATATCAGGACAGGCAAGGGGAGGGGGCAGCAGATGGGGCAGAGTGGGACTAGGTCTCGTAGGTCAGGTAAGAAGAAACAAAAAGGGTGACATTGTCAGAAGCACATGGAGGATGGACTGGAGAGGGCAAGAGGGAGTGTGGTGAGACCTGCTGGAAGGTTCTACGATCATCCAGGTGAGAAATGGTGGGGGCTGAGCTAGGATGAGGGGTGGAGGGGAAGGAATATCTGATTCACCTTGTGGAGGTTAAGTCATGTTTAGTGAAATGTGTATTGCAACAAGATGGAGAAACGAGAGATCCTTTGTGGCTCAGGGTGGGGGGAGGTGGTGGGTCTGTGCACGCTACAAGAAGGAGCGATGAGGAATGTGGCTGGTGGTGAGCCTGGCCAGAGGGGTAGGACAGGTCCTACAGATCACTCAGAGAAGCCTGCTTGGGTTTGTTATCTACTGCTGTGAAGCAAATAACCCCCAAATTCAGTGACTTTAAGGATTAGCCATTCTGTTAGCTCGTGGTTTTGCCATCCAGACTGGGCTCTGCTGGGCGAGTCTTCTGGCTTTGCCAACGGTCTTCAGTGGAAGGTCGCTGGGCTCCAGGCTCAGCTGGGACCTGGCTTGGCTGGGCTCTTCTCCTCTTCACGTGCCATCGAAGCCTCCCCTTCTCTGGGCAGTCTCTCCCAGCAGGATAGTTAGACCCTTTCCATGGCAGCTCAGGTCTCCCGAGAGTACAGAGCGGGTGCTGTAGGCTTTCTCAAGCTTAGGCTGGGTGCCGCCATGTTGTATCGATGCTGTATTGACTACACTGTATGGGTTAAAATACGTCCCAAGGCCAAGCTGGATTCAAGTCACCGGACAAAGGTGACTGATGCACTGCCACTCACTAAAGCTGTGTGACCTTGGGCAAGTCATTGAACATTCCGTGCTCAGTTTTCTCATCTTTAAAATGGGGATCCCACTAGCACTGACCTTGGTGTCTCTGTCTGGGCTGAACAAAGTGATAGGTGGAAAGAGTGTGAGAGCGCCTAGCACTGGTAATGTTAATCATCACCAATGCTGTTGCCACTGTGGTACTTTTGATGCTGCAGGGATGTGTTCCCCGAGCCCCTGCCCTGCCCGGGGTACCCCCCAGAGCCTTGCCCCGGGGACTATTCCTCGTCTGAAGGAAGCCCCGTCCCACTGGGGGGAGTGAGCTCTAGCTCTCCGTGCTAGGTGAGGAGCTGGCCGGTCTGTCCCTCTCCCTCTGCGTCCACTCTCCTTGTTTTCTTGTTGATTAAATATGGGTCAGCTACTTACGTGAATGACAACTGTTGCCATGCCAACCAGAGAGCATTCTGAGGTGACAGCATCCTTTGCCCTGCTCCAGGAGAAGCTGCTCCTCCAGCCTCTCCATGCCCTGCCTCTGTGCCTGTGTGTGTGTGTGTGTGTGTGTGTGTGTGTGTGTGTGTCTCCCACCAGCACCCTCAGGGTGATTGCCTTTGTAACACCTGCTTCCTGCCAACCAGCCTCGGAAGAGTGCAGGACACAAGGCTACCAAATCTTCCAGACAGGCTCAAAACCTTTTTTTTTTTTTTAATGTTAGACGATCTCTTAGATCTCCTTTCTACCCCACCCCCCCATGTGTAGCATCTATCAGTTGAAAACATGCACAACAATGAAAAGTTACTATGGATTCAGTAATGCTTTTAAATGAACGTATTTTATTCATCGTCCACAGCATGAAGAATCCTGATACATATATCTGAAAGGCATGTAATTGATTCTGATTGCAGGCAATATTCGGCACCCTTCATGGATTCATAGCCTGCTGCCTTGCCTCCCACTCCACGCGCAATTTGGGGGATCCTCAGGGTCCTCTGTTCGGAGATCAGCACCCTGCACTATCCCCTGCTGTTTAATGGTGGGGGCGGGGGTCCCTGGACTTCCGTCAAGCACATCTCCTGGGAGCTTGTTAGAAATGCAGGACCTCAGGCTCACTCCGGACCTACTGATCAGAATCTGTATTTTAACAAGATCTCCAGGTGGTTCTTATGCACATTAGCTTTTCTGAAGACTGATTTAATATAGACCGCTAGGGTCACTTACATAGTCAGTCAATCAACCAGTTGCTGAGTGCACAGGCTTTGGAACTGGCCAAGGGAGACAATAAGCAGATGAAATATGTAGGATACTACATGACAATAAGAGCCAGGGAGCAAAGTAAGTCAGGAAAGATTTATTTATATTTTTTATTGAGGAAGGGGGATAGAGAGTGCACAGAGGGGTGGGGGTCATTTAATAGGGTGGTCAGGAAAAGCCCTGGTGTAGGGAAGCCTGCAGCGGAGACCTGAAGGAGGTGAAGAGATGGAGCGTTTGGGGAAGAACAGCCCAGACACGGGGAACTTAGCAAACGGCTTTGCAGCTTTCTGGAAAGATCAGATCCCTAAATAGGGTCGCCTGTAAGTGCAGCAGGTGGCTTGTGACTGAGACACGGCGGGTGGGGGAGAGATGACCGTGGCTGGGTGTCCGGGTCCCTTACAGGGTGGTGGGACTGAGCTGGGTGTTGTAGATGAAGGAGACCTCGTGTATGTGGAGAGGAGGAGGGGCAAGTGGTGCAGAGAGAATGGTGACACCCAAAGACTCAGAGGTGGGTGTAGACGCGTGACTTGGATGACAAGAGCTCATCCTCAAGACTTAGCACAAACACCACCTCCTCTGAGAGGCCCTCCCTGACATCCCTCCCTCCACCAAGACTTGCAAGGTCCCTTCCTCTGGGTGCCACGGCTCCTCTTGTCCACGACAATCAGCGCTGGTCCCACCGTGTTCTATCTCTACTGCGCGTCTGCTTGGAGACACTGTGCATGCCCTCAGGGCACAGCGAGCATTCTGTCAGTGCCCAGCCCAGGGCTGCCACCAAGGAGTTTGGCTGGAAGGGGAGGTAGGCTGAAGAGAGGACGGGGCCAGATTGGAGCTGGGACCTGGGACAGTGTAACTGGCTGTGCTATGGCAACAGTTTCCAGGAGAACTGGGGGCACGGAGGTCAACTGGCAAAGATGCCATCAGCCCTGGCGCTGGAGGGCGGGGGGCTTGCCCTAGTCATGCACAGGGCGGGTGAAGAAGAAGGAGGCAGGAGAGGGACCTCACGGAGAGCTGCGCCCTTCCCACGAACATCCCACCATGCCCCATGCATGTCTTCCTCTTACCCTCCCGGGAGGGACTTTGATGTTCCAGACGTTGGGATTTGAATAATAGCATGAGTTACATGGTAGTCCGATGGCTATTAACATACATTAGTGTCAGTCCTGGCTGGCTGGAACGCAACCTGGAAGTTTGTGTGCAAACAGGCAACGAGGGTAGGATGCCAGGTGAACAGAGCCGATGCTTTTATCATGGAAGGCTCGATTCGTCAAAGCTATAAAATCATGATAATGGTGATGATGGGCCTACGTTATTGGAGCACATTAAAATCAGATTAATTAGTTAATTTAAAATAACAATACCCATTAAGATCATTAGAAACACCTCCACTCGATTTAGTATCCCAGCTGTAAACTTCTTCCAGCTTTTCACAGGACCATCTTAGTCGGACTGGTGAGGCTGAATTTAACAGCCTGATTTGTAAAGCTGAATTTGAAGGCCTACCATTTAAAGTAAGCATTTATTGGGGCACCTGGGTGGCTCAGTCAGTGGAGCGTCCCAACTGTTGACTTGGGCTCAGGTCATGATTTCAGGGTCATGAGATCGAGCCCTGTGTGGGGCTCATGCACTGGGCGTGGAGCCTGCTTAAGATTCATTCTCTCTTTAATTAAAAAACAAAACCCCAAAACCTAAGCATTTATTGAGCACCTGCTGGATGCCACACCCTCAGCCTGGCCTGGGTATGTACAGAGGAATACGACAGGGCCCTGTCCTCGAGGGGCTTGCCTTTTACCGGGGATACAGTCCTGGGAGTGGTTAGTGAAGGCTCAGGGTGGGGGCTGAGTGCTGGGGACTCGGAGGAAGGGAGGATGGTTTGTTCTAGCGCCAGGAGGCCTGGAGCCCAGACGGGCTGATAAAAAGCATAGTTAACATGCGTTGGTACTGCTCCGGATGAAGACTGTGGAAACCTGGATATAATGACTGAAATCCAAGCTTGTCAACTTGTGTACTCACCGCCAAGCAGAGAAGACAGAGAAACATGTGTTGTGTGTGTCGGGGCGGGGGCAGTTCTGAACTCTTCTTTCTTATCACACTGTCCTGCAACCAGCAAAAATTGCTTCCAAGACTGAACCTTCCCCCTTGGTGAATAAATTAGGCCAAGATGACATGGCAGAGGACCCCAATTTCTAGAGGGGCCCTACCGAGGGAGTGGTGCTTGCCAGGGTCTGGTTAACTGTATTTGCTTCTGGGTATGTTTTCCAGATTTGCACCCACCTCTCCATGTCAGGACTGAGAAGTGAGGAAAGGTTGTGGGTTTAGGGAATGGCCGGTGCAAAGGCCCTAGGGTTGTAAAGGGTTTGCGTGTTCTGGGCCTGTGAGAGGTCAGTGCTGCTGAACTCTGACAAGGTAGAAATTGGTCCAGTGTGAGGTCAGGAAGGACCCCGTGAGAAGATCTGGGTTCCCATTCTCAGGGCCATGTGGAGGCATTGCAGAATTTTCAATATGTTAATGCGTGATAATATTTACATTGTAACAAATGTCCTTCTGCATTGCTGAGTGGAGAGCAGATTGGGGAAGACTTCCTGACTAGTGCTGTCCAATAAAACTTTCTGGGGTGCTGGAACCATCTATGCCTGCGCTGTCCAATATGGCGGCCATTCATCACATGTGACTGTGGAGTGCCTAAAAGGTGACCACCGTACCTGAGCGACTGAGTGTAGCTAATGAGTTTAAATTTAAGTAGCCCCCTATGGCTAGCCTATCTTGACAGCGCAGCTCTGGCTCCTTCTCTTTTGTCCGCAAGTCCTGTTGATAAATCGACCTTTGCCCTTATCTCTCGTCTCACTAGGGGGCTGGTTGAGAATTGCTGGGTCAAAGGAAAACACACAAGAGTTTTTGATTCCTATTTTCCAGTTGTTTCCCGAAAAGGTCTACCAGTTTTTTCTCCCACTGCAGTGAATGGGGTAGAGAGTCATTGCCCCTTATCCTCCCTGACATTGTGTGCTATCTTCTCTTTCGCCTTCTCCAGTCTGGGGGGTGGGGGTGGGTCATCGAGGAGGTGATGCCAAAGGCGGTCTCTTTCTATGCCTCCTCTGAGCTCTGCCCAACTTTGCCTCCCCACCCCTCACCATCCCTAAGGAGGCACTGCGGCCCATAAGTCCTCCCAAACCCATTCCCCACTTTCCAGAATTTAGGAAGATAAAATCCATGACGTTCTCTTGGATTCCCAAGGCATGGATCAGCCCTCTCTGCTGGACAGGAGGAGCCCTGGCATATCCCATCCCGCCACGGGGACGAGGCGAGTTTGCATCTCTGTTTCCTTCCCCAGCTCTACCCACGTTGTATTTTTTTTTTTAAGATTTTATTTATTTATTTAACAGACAGAGAGACAGCCAGCGAGAGAGGGAACACAAGCAGGGGGAGTGGGAGAGGAAGAAGCAGGCTCCCAGCGGAGGAGCCTGATGTGGGGCTCGATCCCAGAATGCCGGGATCACGCCCTGAGGCGAAGGCAGACGCTTAACGACTGGGCCACCCAGGCGCCCCTCTATCCACGTTGTATTTTGTCTCGGCGTTATTTTTCAATTAACAACCCTGATCCTCTGGATTACAGTTTCTCATTTGCCAGGATTATTAGTGAAAATACTAACAATAATGATAAATATTTGCTGCAGCCCTCTGCTCTGCCCAGAGCCCCTGCTCTGCCCACTCGGTGTAATTAAAAAGCAAGCTACGCGGGCAAAGAAAAAGCCCGGATGCCCCCTCCAGCCTCAGACAGGACACCAGAGGACCATGGACTCCAAATAGGCCATTAATGCTGGGTCAGAGCCACCAGCAAATATGGAGCAAAACAAATGAAGCTCAAGTGCGAAAGGGAAGCCTAATAAATCTTGCCCAAAGCAGCTTTCACTTGGGGCCCTAAACTGTAATTAGGGGGAGGGGGCAGCAAGGAGCCAGGCGCTGGAAGCCCGCAAGCTCTTTGCCTTGGCTCTGAGCGCTGATCCCCGAGTCCCCCAGTGGAGGGCAGGCACCGCACCTGCATCTCTCTTACCATTCTGGTCCTACCCTGACTCGCCCTCTGGGGCTTCCGGGGCAGCCTCACCCCTGCTCATGCCAAGCTCAGGAATGCGAGTCTTTGCCCCATCCTCAGAGCCCGCCCGGCTGCCTTCCCTCCCACTGGGTTTGCTTGTCCCCTTTGCACCTTGCTGCCCTCCCTCCCCTAACACCTGTCCCTTTCTCTCCCCTCTGTACCCCTTCCTTTGGGCAAAGCAGCTCTCCAAAGTCACCTTCCCCCAGCAGCCATTCCTCCTGCATCCCATGCTTTGCAGACCACACGTTCCTCCATGTGGGGTCTCTCTGGGTTTTCGGAGAAGGTGGACCCACACTTGAGCTCTGCCCTCCAGTGACCCATGTGACTCCCTCTCTGGTCCTCGGTATCCCCATCCACAGAAAGTTGGCTTCCTCAGAGCTGCGTTTCTAGGATTAAACGAGATATTGTATGCAGAGGGGCCTAGCACAGAGTCAGACACGTAGCAGGTATTCAACCAAAGCTAACTGAGCCAACTTCTTAACCTGCTCCTTTTCCACTGGGACGCACAGCTTGCGTGGAACATTGTCTTCTCACATTGCAGTGAGTATGCTCCTTCTTCCTCACGTGGGTCTTCCCATCAGCCTGGGCGTATTTGTCTTTCTACTTGTCCTTCCTTATGAGAGCTGGGATAGGGCTCGGGCACCGGGTCTGCAGAATTCTTGATGTTAAGACGAGGTGGGTGAATTATGGGGATGTGTCTCCTTTCCCCGAGTCCCTGGGAAGCCGCCCGACCATGCCTCCAGTTGGGTAAGCTCTGAGAGACCTATTTGCAAGGGTGGCAAAAAGGGCTCCAGGTGACTTGCTTCTGGTCTTTAGGACTGAGTTTCCGGCAGTACTTTTCTTCCCGACGCCCCTGAGGGATTAAAAATAACTCTATTTCCATAACCGGATGGTCTGAGCTTCTTCTGGGGACCCCAGTCCCTGCCACACACACCATTTTCTAAAGGGCGGCATTCCCCAAATCTTGTAAGGCTCAGCCTGCCGCCTGCAATTGAATCACGGGGTCTTTTAACCTTGGCGAGGAAAGCTGAACACGATCTGTATTTCTAACAATAGGGAGTTTGTTAAATAAATTATAGTGCCATGAGCACATTTATGATGTATTTTCAATGCAAAAAAAGCAGGTTGCAAAACAGTATGTAAAGTAAGAACCTATTTTGGTTAGGGAAAAAAAAAAAACCCTCAACTCTGTATGTATGGGCAGGAAATTATCTGGAAGAATATACACCCGAATGTTAGCCATGCTTTTTGTTTTTTCTGGGTGGTGGGCTAACGAGGGATTTTGATTTCTTTCTTTGTGCGTATCTGTCTTTTCTGATTCGTTTACAATGAGCATATATTTCTTCTGTCTCAACTAAATAAACAAATAAAAAAAAGCACCACCGGTTCTCCGAGGCCTTGTTTGCATACATTTGCATGCCATCCCATCAATGCCATCCATCAAAGCTCTACGCCATCAGCCTTCCAGAATGAAGGAGGCCCGCATGGCACCATCCCACCCCTCCTTAGGAGACCCCCGGGCACCCCGTCTGAGCGCCCGAGCCCAGCCGGCCTTACCCACCCAGCCCTCTGTCCAGCATCCCATCCCTGGAGACGCTACGGCGGTGACACTGGCCCGGAGGCAACAACAGTTCTGTTGTCACATTTCCAACCTCGAAGGCGTCTTGCTTCCGCCTCGTTGGCAGCGTTTTCATGTTATTCTCACTGCTTTGACCTTAAGTGGCCGATTTTCCTTCCTTTCTCCCTCTCCTTGTGTTCCTCCTCTCCTCCCTCCCCTTCTCTGTCTTGGCTGTGATTGTCTGAGCCCAGCATCTGAGCTGTCTGGAGCTTGCCTCCTATTTTTGTACTTTGTGAAACCAGGGGATACGAAGGGCCGTGAGTACAGCGCGGCTCTCGGTCCTGTGACAACGTGTCTGTCTCCTTGCCTTGGCTGGGGCCCCAGTGGCATCGCAGGAACAGTTGGGAAGCCTAAGCGGGGAACGATCCTGCACACTCTGGTTGGTTCGAGTGTTATCTGACTCTCCATCGTGGGAAAAACAATAGGTCCCAAATGCTCCGTGCACATGTGCACGCGCACTTGTGCGCGGGCACACGCGGGACAGAAAGTCGGCTCGGAGGCTTCACTCTTCTATCAGAGACACCTGCTCTTAGAGCAGCTGTACGAGACCGCGTACCCGGTGATGGTAGGTGGGGCACCCGAGTGCCAGGAGGTCCCTTGATCACCAAATCCCAAACCCATCTGTTCTAGGGTCCATGACGACCACTCCCAGCAGGTCACAATGTGTGGGGCATTGGGTATGTCCTTGTCGGAGATGGGCCCATGGATCCCCAACACGATGGTCAAGAAGAAGGTGTGTGCCCCGAGACCTCATTGCTGCCACTCACATTCTCGTCCCTCCCCATCCCAGCTGTGTCACCTTGGTTGAATTACTCAGCATCTTTGTGCTTTGATGTCCTCATCTATCCCTTAGGACAAAATAGCCCCCCTCCCCTAGTCTTCCTGTGAGAATTGAATGAGCTAACGAGAGAATAGCCCACAGAACAGTGTCAGATGCTCAGGGAGCACTTGACGTGAGTAGCTTCGTGGTGTCCTCTTTCTGACGAGCCTGGGAAGTGGGTAGTCCGGAGTGGCCGTAGTGTCTGGGAACCTCGATTTATCAGTCATTGCGCTATCAACTATCCATCTGAATGTTGTATCACCTCTGTTTCCAGGCTACTGACTGCTCTGTATCTTACCCCCATTCCACCATGGGGGGGGGGTGTAGAAAGATTTAGATGTATTCCTTGCTGTGCTGGTGAACAGTGGTTGGTAGGGTTTGCCGTCTTTTCTGTGAGGTGCCAGCCCATTGGAAGTCCCCCTTTGGCCCAGCCTGACTCCCCTCGCCCTGTAGCCGAATTCTCTAGTTCTATCCTTGGCAGAGGACCCTCCAGCTCAGCCCTGTCCTCGTGGTGAGGAAACCCCCCGAGATGCTGAGGCGAGAGGACTGGGTGTTTGGGAAGCAAGGCAGAGGACCGAGTGAGGGGTGGCATTCCCGAGCCCCATTCAGAGGAGCAGGCCGGCTTCCCCTCTCTTCCAGCATAAAGTGGCGAGAAATGCTCCTGAGGCATTTCTCCCTCTCTCTCTGGCTTCTCATCTTCTCTGAGGCCCTCCAGCCAGTGTCCGCATGGCCCCTGGGAGGGAATGTCTTCAAGGAGCGAGGGTGAGTCTGGGTCTAAGTCTAGGATTATGTGCGGCCCCAAAAGCGAGTCTGGGCTTAGCGGGGAGAGCCCTGGTAGAGGGAGGGGGCTGGCTGATGCTGGAGGCTGGTCCCCGGAGGGCAGATACTTCCCCGGGCCATTCTCCAGCTGCTTCCTTGCTGAGACGCAACAGTTTCTCTCTTACTGCCCAGGGGACCGCCAGGTGCTGCAGCCTGGGACAGATTGCCCTCCTGCAGGAGATGCTGTTGAGGCCCCGCCTGGGTCTCCTGAGTCAGGTGTGGCACCCAGAGCCTCAGGTCTGACAGATAGACTCGCCTATGACCTTTTGCGGAGGGCTGTTCTCTCTGAGATGCCCTTCGGGGTGGCTCACAGCCAGTGATCCACTGATGTCGGGTGCAATGTCCCCAGACCCTTGTCCCTGGGGGTGGAAGACATCAGTGGTGCAATTCACATTCCAGAGCTCCCAGTGCGACCGGGTGGAGGCAAGATCCCGCACTGTCTTGGCCCGCCTCCCCTCCCTCCCATCCCTCTTCCTTCCCAGCTCGTGCACTCCTTCTGAGATCACTGTCGGCCTAAGTCACTTGCACAGGGACCACCCTTGCGGGCTTCTTTACCCATTGTCCTTTTTTTTTTTTTAAGGAAAAAGAAAACCTATTCCAGCTTCTGGAAAGACGGAAAACAATCCCTTGCATTTTGAATGTTTTCATCTCTTGTTTCTGTCCCCGGTCCTAGCTACTTCCCAATTCCTGGGTGCCGTGGCTGACTTGTGTCCCCTCAAAATTTGTATGTTGTGGCTGTAAGTTGCAGGACCTGAGAGTGTGACGTCTTTGGAGACAGAGCCTTTCCAGATGTAACGGAGCTAAAATGAGGCCGTTAGGGTGGCCCTAGTCCAATCTGACTGTGTCCTTCTAACCAGAGGCCATTTGGGCATGCAAAGACACCGGGGGTGCGTGTGCACAGAGGAAAGGCACGGCACATGAGGCGGCAGCTGCAAGCCAAGGACCGAGGCCTCAGAAGAAACCAGCCCCACCAACACCTTTATCATGGGCTTCCAGACTCCAGACATTTGAGAAAATAAATTCCTGTTGTCTAAGCGGACCAGCCTGCAATATTCTGGCGAGACAGCCCGAGCAGATACCAGGTGAGACGTCTGTTTCCCAGCCTCCCGGGTGAGACGGTGGGGTGGCTGTGGGGTGTGTGGGGGGGACCACTTAAATGTCTGTATCTCCCAACACCATGTAGCCCTGGGCAAGTTCCCTGCCTTCCTTGTGCCTCAGTTTACTCATCTGTAAAATGTGACACTGACAGCACCTACTTCCCAGGGTGGACACTAGGATGTAGAGCAGGGACCCTCAGAAAGCGCCTGGGACAACTGTCCCAGCACCAAGCAGCCCCCGTCCCCCAGCGTTAGCTGATACCAGCAGGTTCTGAACGCTCAGCCTGGAGGCCCTTCCCATCCCAGGGGGAGCCTCTGTGAAGGCCAAGGACCACTTCTGAAAGACAGAGAAGGATTTGGAGGCCCCCAGCCCCAGCAGACTATGGCCTGGGTCCGCTCACAGCAGGGAAGCATTCTGTGAGCCTTTGCTCCGCAGGACAGCGGCCCTGGTCCCCAGGAGGAGGGTGAGCCCTCCCTCAGCAGGAGGCCGCACTGCGAACAGGGAGGAGCTCCAGCTCCAAATCCCAGCCCCAGGGACAGTCTCCTTCTGAACACTCACCAGCTGTGCCACCGCCTCGTATCTCTGAACCTGACTGTCTTCGTCAAGAAGTGAAAGGTGGTGCCAGGCACCACGTAAAGATGAAAGACCTAATAAGCATAAGCAGAGAAAAGCTATTTGTTGATTCCTATTTATTAAAGTGGGTAAGACGTACACCCGCAAGGACAACGTGCTCTCCAGACCGGGAGCCTTTTCAAGCAGTACCCCACGATGATTGACCGGGCATATTCCCGAGTCCCGTGGAATCATTGCTGAGTTCCGCTCTGGCTGATGGATTCACGATGGCTCCTGGTTGGTAATTATATTCCAGAAGGGTCCGTCAATATAATTTTCTGTCAATTGTCACTTTGTACCAGGGGTGGGGTAATGGACCCAGGGGCTGCGGTGCCGCGGGGCCTGCTGACAGCCACCGTGTGCGCCGTGTGGGGGGTGGGCAGCTTGGGTGCAAGCGATGGGCTCTTGACCTGCGAGCAGGTGGGCTCTGCGGCCTCCTGTCGTCCCTCTAGTGGCAGAGGCCTGAGCAGGGTGCAGAGGCCGTGCCCGCGGTGGGACAGCGTGCTGGTCACAGCCTGACCACCAGCACCCAGGAGCCTGCGGGAACACGGGACGATGACGCAGGCCCCGGGAGAGGCTTCCTCTCTGTCAGGGAGAGGCCAAGCTGGCACCAAACTTCAGTCTGGGATTTCCACACAAGCTCCGCTCTGCCATGGGCACCGGGATGGGCCGTTGACCAAGCTGACTGAGGTTTTACCAACGTGCCACCCACCACGGGGAGAAAATCCAAGAAGTCCCCGTTGTTGAATCATCGGCCTTAGGAACATATATGTTGTCTCTGCTCCAAGTGCCCCTGGCTGTGTGACGCGGCGTAAGACACGGTCACCCCTCAGCTGTGACAGGTGCCCAATTAGGATGCTTAGATAATTAAATTATATTTCTGCTGGGTCTTGAAATGCTCCAGAAGGCTCTTCAGTTTCTCGTTGTTGTGTGTTTTTTTACAGCAGATTTGTTTCCCTGATCTTATCTTTCTCTGAATGATATTGAAATGAGTTTACCTTCCTGAGTTCATACCCACACATCGAGAAGCCGTCGTCCCCAAGTGTGTCGGGTGGGGGCTGGAGGAGGCCACCTCTCGAGCAGGAACATGGGAAGTCAATTGGTCAAGAGGATGAGTCATCCTGCAGGCCACGGGCATTTCCACTGCTCTCATGCTCGGTTACACCTCTTTCCTCAACTACCCTTCCCGAGCCTGCCTGCCTGCCTTTTTTTGCGCATGCGTTCGTCTGTCCAGGGCTGCTGGAACAAGATGCCACAGACGTGGGGAGATATAGACAACAGAAACTTACTTCTCACAGTTCTGGAGGCTGGAAGGTCATGATCAGGGCCAGCATGGTCAGCCCAGGGCCGTCGTCCGGGTTGCAGACTTCTCATTACATATGGCGGAAGAGGCGAAGTTGCTCTCCGAAGCCCCATTTATGAGGGCGCTAATCCCATTCGTGAGGGTTCCGTCCTCATGGCCCGATCACCTCCCAAAGGCCCCACCTCCTCATACCATCACCTTGAGAATTAGGTTTCAATACGTGAATTTTGGAGAGATACAAACGTTAAGACCATGGTACTATATGTTTATTGATCCATCCATCGATATCCACTTATTTATCAAATAATTTTTGAAGACTCATGCTGGGCACTAGGGAGTCAAAGGCGGGAGGGAAAATGACATTGTGCTTGGTGGCCCATTGGGCTTATCAAGGGTGACAGCAAGAAACCCCTCCCGTCCCGTGTGCCCTTCTGCAGTGGGGTCTCGCCTCTCCCCCAGGAGGAGGGGGAGTCCGCGGCCCTCTGTGTCAATCTGAGTGGCTTTGGAGACTCACTAGCAGCGTGGAGTTGGAGACAAGCGGCGTGAGTGGCTTCTAAGGCTGGATCAGGAAAACCACCCAGCCCACGTCGGGGGCCGTAAGGGGTTCATGTACGCCAGGACTATCATGCTGGGACGTCAAGCCTGCAGCGGACAGCTGGGCTGAGCTTTCAGACAGCAGCAATGCCCTCAGGGTGCGGGAGAGCCCCATCTCGGGTGTCCAGCCCAGGTGAGCCTTCAGAGGACCACGGCCCCGGCTGACATCGGAGATCCAAGTGAGAGCTGCCTGGCAGAGCCTTCTCCAAATTCCTCACCCAACAGCATGAGCAAAATGCAACGGTCATTGAAAACCAGTCAATTTGAGGGTAATTTATTATATAGCTATAGGTGACTAGAACATGTTTCGTGGAATTTACAGTCTGGTAGGAGAGACAGATATTAAAGTCTCTTCCAAATTAACATAAAATGACGCTCGAGGTCAGTGCTACGTTGACAAACTATGAGAGTGCATTGGCAGGGAAGAGAGGTCAGGGAAGTTGCCCCGAGGAGGGGTGATCTGACTGAGATCTGAAGGCAGTGAGGGATTTCACAGGACGTGAGAGAAGGAGTGCTCTGGCATGAGCAAAGGTCCTGTGGCAGGAAGGAGACACTGAAAGAAGACCAGGGAAGCTGCAGGGTAGGGAGCAGGGGGAGGCCAGAGAGGAACCCAGGGCCCAGACCCTACAGGGCCACCTTGCATGGGGTGCTAAGGCTCTAGACACCCAGAAGGAGAGTGCTGGAAGCCAGCCACGGCAGGGCGTGGAAGCAGCAGCTGTGGGTGGCGGGTGGGTGGTTAATGAGCGTGGTAAGCACTCCTCTAGAAAGGGTGTTCTAAGTTGAAGTGACGCATGCAAAAACCAATTACCGGATAGGGCCGAGCTTCTTGTGGGATTGCATTCCTGCTGAGGGGTCTGACGCCCACCTTTCCCAGGAAAGGCCACAACTTCAAATTTAATTGCATGACCTTGGGGAGGTCACTTTACCTCTCTGGGGACAGGACTTGTATGGATGATTTACAGGTCCTTTCAAATTCCGTGAATCTAAGAATCAATTCTCACCGACTCTCCCATCATGAATAAAGCACTCTCTAAAACTTACATAAATAGATTAAATAGGCCAACGACATGAAATTATATTTAATATGATTCATTATCATAATGTGCTATATACAGAGCTATCTCTTTTCTCCCTAATGCCTGCCTTACTTTTATGGCAACACAAGGGTTAGGAAAGGCAGCCACTGAGCAAATATCCGTGGCTCCCCAGGGAAGGTCTGGCCATTTCAAGCTGCGGCAGAAAAAACAAATGTTATGCGTGTGGCCATGGCTTGGATATGGAGCCGTGGCTCGGCGCGCCCACTCACTCGTCCCCAGGTGTAGACACTGCCTGGTCAGCTAGACTCACTCGCCAGGCAAGGGACACGCTCTGGACACCAGTCCACAGCACTCGGTGAAGACTTGAACTCAGGACCATTGAAAGTGCAGGGCAGCACCTGGGTGGCTTGGTCGGGTAAGCGTCCAATTCCTGATTTTGGCTCGGGTCATGATCTCGGGGTCGTGGGATCCAGCCCTGTGTCAGGCATCTGCTCAGCGGAGTCTGCCTGAGATGCTCTCTCTCCTCTCCCTCTATCCCTTCCCCCACTTGCGAGCTCTCTACCTTGAAAATAAATAAATATTTTTTTAAAAAGTGCATGGAACAGCAGAGCACCCAGATTTCATGTCCTTTATTCTCTGTGACTTTGACCCCATCGCCTTACCTCTGCAAGTAGCAATTTCCTCTAAAATGGAGTAAAAAACCCCTACCTACCCACTTGCCGTCGATGGGTGATGTAGAGATTAAGTGAGATAATTCCTATAAATTGCAATGTACCATGTGCCTGCTCGCGGGAGGGGCTGAATGTGGTTATCGTACCCCATTCTTCGGTGCTGTTCTCAGCCAACTGAAGCTACCCACGGTTGAGATTACAAATGTCAAACCCACAAATACCGAGGGTCCACTGTATGTATTTATGCTGAAATTGACTGTTCAGAAAACACAAAGTAGGTTCAGCTCTCTCCGCAATCCCTTTTGCTATTTTTATACTGTCCCCAGTTAAAAATAAAAACAAAAACAACGTTGTAAGTAATGTTCAGGAGAGGTGACCGGGCCCAGTGTGTCCCCACGCCACTTGCAGCCTGAGTAACCAGCAGGGCTCTGTCCCTATTAGGGATGCACGCTTCGGGCTTGAGCTGGCGTCGGTGCACACGTGCGTGTGCACACGCACACACCCCAGTAACTGGCTGCTGAGAGCGTGCCTGTAAAATTAACTCCCGTTTCCTTGACACAGTCCTGCTCTGCTTTCCAAGATGAAAAACATATCGCCTCCCACGGCAGCAGCCTCACTCCCATCTGATGAGGGCAGGAGGTGAGGCCGGCAGAGAGCAGAGAGGGAGGGAGTTGCCAATGAAGAGGTGATCAATCCTCCCGCTGCTCTGCGGGCCCCGCATCCTCGGGGCCCCTCCCAGGCCAGGGGGGGGGGGCATGTGTCTTCAGAGCAGGCAAGATGAAATGGTTGCGTCTTGGATCCATCTAGACAGTAAATTTTTTGAGTCCCTATAAGCTAAAATCAATATTGGCACAACTGTGTGTCATTAAAAACTAAATGAACATGACAAAGCCAAACTGCTGCCTATTAAACAAATGAGTTTTCTCGGCGCACAGGCACAGCGGGTTATTAAATTCTTTATTACAGGAACATCACCATTTGAAGGGGGTAAAAATACGTCTTTATGAGTCATCTGTATGTGTGTAGCAGCATGGCCTTCCTGCGCCCGCCCCCGAAGACGCTCTGGCAGTCCCCGACCTTCTCCTCCCATGGGGACAGGCAATTTGTCTGAGCTGTTGGGAGAGGCGGAGGGAAGAGGGGGAGATGACACCTGGTGACACTCACCTGTCAGGGGTCCATCCAGTCATTGCTGATTCACTCAACAGACATTCAACCAACACCTACTACGTGTCAGGCATTCTGCTTGGTCCTCGGGACACAGTGGTCAACAATCTCAAACAAGCATAGTCCATTTGCCTCTTTAACGTATCGGCTCGGATACTTGTAACTGCATCTGAGAAGACCCAGCTGCCGGTGGCCAAAAAGCCAAGGGTATTTCTTTTTTCACCTAACTGAAAGCCTAGGGGGCAGAGTGGTTCCAGAGTTGTGTAATGATTCAGTGATGTTATTACAGACCCAGGTTCTTTCCATATTCAGGCTCTGACCTCTCAGTGTGATGCTTGGTCCCTCATGGTTGCAAAAAGGCTGCCACAGCTCCAAACATCTTGACCTCACACAGCCAGAGTTAGTTTGTACTCCCATATCTCATTGTTTCCAGAAGCCCCAAAAGGTTTCCCCTCAGGTCCCACTGGCCATAAGTGGTGTATGCGCTCCAGTTAGAAGTAAGAGAGGCTGGAATCTGAGCCTCGTGGAGTGTGAATGGTGGTTCCCAGGCTCCCTTTGCTCACCTGAAACAGGTTTCTCTCTCCAACTTCCAGGCATCTGTGATTCTCATGGACCCTCACCTGCTAGCCGCCCCCAGGTCTGCTTGCTCTTCTTTGGCATTTCTCTAGTTCCTGCCTCTGCTGGATATTCTCTGCCCGCTGTTCTAGATCTCCTCTCACCTCCTCCACCTTGCTCTGTGCTCCAGGGGCTGGCTGTCCCAGAGACCGTCAAGGTGCAACTTTGTCTTCTGTCTCCAGGTGGGACTGGCCGGTGGGAGGCACACTGGAGATCAGAGGTAAGTGGAGAAACAAGTGGGGTGTTTGTTTTCCCAGCTCCCTTCAAGCAGTTGCTGGGGTTGTCCATGTCCCTCTATAAAGGCCATAGCTCCTGCTGGGCTGCCCTCTGCCACAGCTACTCCCGCCAAGATTCCAGTACCTGCTTCCTCCCCTTGCCAACCAGACGTGGTGTGCTGGTGTACCACCCCATCCGTTTGGGTCTTCCGTAAGTGTGCCCGTTCTCAAACTCTGCCCGAGAGCCCTCTCTGAGCATGCGTCTGTCTCCCGCCAGCCCTGGCCGAGGGACCGGGCCATAGACCAGGCCCTCCGCACTCTCCTAGATAGCTTTGATCTGATCCTGCCTGAGAGTCTGCTGCCCTTGGAAGCTGGAGGAGGGAACTAAAGAGGTAAAGGAAGGAGAAGAAAGAAGATTTGCAAGGACGGGGAGGTTAAGCAGTTGGATGGGACCCTTTCGGAGCAGACTCAGCCTGGGGGAGCATGCAGGGCTTTTCTCCCCCACTTCACTGAAGGCAGGTGCTCTGATCAGCCTGGTGTGTGCCCACGCTGGGATTTCTCATCTGCACTAGGAGGTGGCCCGTCTTCTCTGCTTCAGCTCAGGGTCACTTCCCCATCCCAGCCAGCTCCCAGAAGCAGCGATTCGGGACTCAGACAACACTTTCCATGTGCACTGTTGCTCTCAAAATCCACAGTAGCCAAGCAATGAGGATATTATGGTCTCCATTTTACAGATGAGGTAACGGAGGCCCAGAGATGTCAAGCATCATGCCCAAGGTCACACAGCATTCCCAGCACAGCTTGGGCCAGAATCCTACCCCTGACTTCAAATCCCATGCTCTTTCCTCGATGCTGCAGTCCCTGGTCCTTGTTCCGAGCAGTCTCGGGTTCTACACACCGGGTTGTCGTCTTCGTGGCGAGGTAGGATAAAGACGATCTTTTCTCAGCAATAGAATAGTTACTGTACAGTTTCTTCAATTGTTCAGTTTTTCTCCAAATTTTTTCAGTCTTTCGACAACTTATCAATACTGAATTTCATATAAGACAGGATAAAATCAGCATAATGTCGCAGAGTTAAATGCCCTCATTCACAGTGTTCCGCATGGATTATCTTATACTCTCTGTGCTTTATGCCTGGAGTAGTGGTTTGAAAACCATTTTTCCACAATTGCATTCAGAGTCCAAAAGGTTAACCTTTTTTTTTTTTTTAAATATTTCATTTATTTATTTGACAGAGAGAGAGAGAGACAGCCAGCGAGAGAGGGAACACAAGCAGGGGGAGTGGGAGAGGGAGAAACAGGCTCCCAGTGGAGCAGGGAGCCCGATGCAGGGCTCGATCCCAGGACTCCAGGATCATGCCCTGAGCCGAAAGCAGATGCTTAGTGACTGAGCCACCCAAGCGCCCCTCCAAAAGGTTAACCTTGACCTAGGATAGTGAGTTCATCTCAAATTCTGGCATGAAGAAGCCAGTAGTGGCTCGAGGAGCTGTTGTGTTGAAAAGGACGTGAGGCTGCATCTGGATTCGGGGAACGCTATCAGGCCTCCATTAGTTATGCCTGCCTCAGGCACAGGAGTGGGGATTATCGACAGGCTTGGCATTTATTTCTACATATTTACACATCCTCACCCAGATCTTTCCTGCTGACAGAAGAACAGAAGCCGGTTTCACCCCATCTTGGTTTGGGTACTCCTTAGAATGTTGAAGATGTAGGAGACAGACCAAGCTGGCCCCATGTCTGCTGCCTGTGCTAAGTGGTCATCGTGATGGCATTAAAGATGATCACATAATATTATTTAAATGTGTTTTTTAATAGCCGTGACAATGGCCGAGCTCCATCTGCAGACCTTGACCACTACCTAGCAAAGGGCAATTGTTTGGCTTAGAGGATGAGAACACAGTTGGCACGGAGCCCCCTCAGCCATCCATGCTTGCCGAAATTCAGAGAAGAGTCCCTCTGAAGGTGACCCCACAGTTGGCGGGGTGCAGAGGGGTGGGCTTTCTGCTGCTCTACTAAAAAATAAAGGAAAGAGGTGGGCTCGAGCGAAGCCCCGTTACCCAGCAGTTTAGGGGCACATGGAAGCAGTGGCCCCTTCTGGCCCGTGGGAATGGCATGGGCTTGCTTTTGGGGGACATCCCGACAAGGGCAGAGGGTCGTGGTGAGGGGAGGGTGGCCAGATGAGAGAATGTCTGTCATGACTCGTCTCCTGAGTCATTCCCCCAGTGGTAGTAGCAGCATGTCCCAGCTCTTAGAGGGAAGTCTGTAGACTCGATGTATGTAGTGTGTAGGGAGGGCGTGAGTGAGACAGTGAACATCTCAGAAGGGCCTGCAGGGAGGGGGGTGGGGGCCAGCATCAGAAGCCTCAGGATAATAGGAGATGCATTCGAGAATCTTGGAGAGTGGTCGAGGCGCCTTCTACTTTTAAGTCTTGGTGCAGCCGCTCAGCAGGGACGTTTTGCGATGGTCCATCTGCCAGCGATCTCCTGGGGACTCTCCCTGCTGTCTCTGGAGGGGGTGAGTCATCTGGAGCCGACAGGATGGGGCCTGAGGCATCCTGTCTCCAGCCACTCCCCTGCCCGTCCCCTGTGCTGGCTTGTAGATCCGTCTGCAAGCCCTTCCATGCCTCCTTGCCTCTGTGCAGGCCTTCCCCTCCGCAGGAAGCCTCTCCCTTCCTGGTCTACCTGCTCTGCGTGGCCACATTGTCCTGCAGGACGTCCCCAACAGTGGTACCCCTACCTCGTCTATGCGCCCGCCACACCACCTTACGTGGCCGAGCGCACGGCGTCGGTATGGGCTGTAAATTGTCGGCACGTGCTGTGGTTGCTCTCACGGTATCCTCACAACAGCCTGGTGACAGTGGGGGCTCAGAGAGGATCGATGAACTGCCCACCCTCTTACAGCCGCAGTGGTCCTCCAAAAGAAAAAGAAAGAAAAGAAAAAAGAAAGGCTGATTCGTGGCATTTGCCAATTTCCATGGTGTAAATGTTCTAATAATAAATACTCCAATAATGACAACCTCACACTATCAACACTAACAGCGGTCTCACATTATTCCTGAAAATTTGGTGAATCGTTCTTGCAAGCTGGTTTGGGGACGAGTCGGTATGAGCCAGTTCTGGTGTGTGAGTCTGACCTCAGCCTCCACCTGCAGCACCGGGCTGGGGGCTGCTGCAGACTCAGGGCTGGCTTTTACTAACGCTCTCGCCCAGAGCCCTGCACGGAGACTAAGGGCCCCACAGTGGAGCTAAGTAGATACTAAATCAAGGTTTGTTGACATGAGACGGGTCTGAGCTGGAAGGCTGCCTGGTCAGAGCTCCCTCCCCAGGACACGGCCTCTCTCCTTCTCCCTTCAGTCAGACACTATCCCAGAGGCTCAGGTCCCTGTTGTGAGGTTCACCAAACAGGAAGAGAAGGAAGGGACAGAAGCGGGGACAGGAAGGGGCCTGGGCTCAGGCCTGGACATGGGCTGTCAGAAGCAGCAGAGGTCTTGGGCTGGGAGCAGGTGGCATGTCTGCGCAGCGGCAGGAGGAAGCTTCCAGAGAGTGGGTGGCGAGGACAGGTTCAGACCGCAGTACCGGGTGCAGGGGGCCCATTACCCTGCCAGATACTCTCAGGACAAGCTGAGGGGCTGACACGCCGGGCTGCGGACAACTTGGCTGTCATGCTAATCAGGCTGGATCCACCTCTAACGTGTGTGTGTGTGTGTGTGTGTGTGTGTGTGTGTGTGTGTAAGGAAGACATCTCTCTCTCCCAGTAGCTAAGGTGGATCTGAGATGCTCTTTAGTCCAGCAGAGGCAGGAACAAGATCCTCGTGGTTGACAGAGGCAATGCTAATTAGAGTGCTAACACGTGCTCCAGGAGGGAGGACTAGAGAACAGCCTTCCCGAGTGGGCAGGGGCCCCCACGATGGGGTCCTTATGAGAGGACAGACCCCATCCAGGGCTGGCACTGTCCCTGGTGCCAGGTGAGAAATGCACGGAGCAGTGAGCCTCAGTGCTGGCCAGGACTGGGGTCCCCAACCTGGAGTGTGCGTTAGTGTCCCGTGGGGCAGTCACGTGGGGAGCCCAGAAAGACCCCACTCTTAGAAGAGTTTCTTGCTCTGCTGTCGCCATCATGAGATTCTCCATAATTTCTGAACATGGGGGCCCTGTGTTTTCATTTTGTGCTGGGCCCTGCAAGAGATGGGGCTGGTGCTCCCTGAGGGGCTTGTCAAAATCCACGGAATTTCTGCCTCCGAGGGTCTGGGTGGGGCCCGAGAATCTGACTCCTGACAAGCTCCCGGGGGTGAATTTTGAGACTCCTCTGAGCCGGGGCCGGAGCAGCAGCGTGGAATCACAGAGAGGAAAGGCCATGCGGACAAGCTCCATGGCCTGGCCAGAGGGGCCATGGAGTCAGGGCTTGAGGGGGCGCACCAAGGGCAGCTCAGCACCGACCTTTATTCCTGGGGAGTCCAGATAGCCGAGGACAAGTGCTGGCCTTCAGCGGAAGGGAGAATTAAGGGCGAGCATGTGGAAGACGGTGTAGGAGACCACAAAGAGCAAGCCCTGGGACTAGGAGGCAGATTGGGGTAAAAAATCCCAAATGGACTGAGTTTTAAGTCAAATCAAGGGAAACTGAGTCACACGAAGCCGCGCACCTGTACCTGCCCATGGGCTCAGGAGAAAGTTGCTTGACCAGGGCCCTTGTCCTCCAGGAAAAGCAGGCTGCCTGGCTGTCGGGTTGATGGGCTCTGTTGGATGCTCCGAGCCGGAGGACGAAGCTGAAATGTTTGTGCTCCAAGGACAAGGGACGGTGGCGTCCTGGCGTCGTGGACCCACAGACCTGAGGACAGGCCAAGGAGACTTCTGCCCAGAGGAGGTCCTGAGGCTGTTCTTCCAAACATTCTCCACCACAGAATGCTCTCTCACGGACCTGCGCTGGGGCCTGGATCCCACCGTGGAGGCACTGCTTCTTCCACCTAAAGTAAGGGGTTTTAGCCCGAGATTACGGACTCCCTGGGAGTCAGTGAATGTGCTTTGCAAGGTTCATGGGCTCTGCTGAAATTGTTTGTGAAATTTAGTGTGTATTATATGTACATCTTCTTTCCCTGGGGAAAGGGTCTGTAGCGTTCATCGGATTCTCAAAGGATTCTGTGACCCCCTTGAGAAAGGATTTATTTAAAGAATTTGTCTGAAAGGGGGATTATCCCATAAATGCTATTGGGATAATTGGCTACCTTTGGGGGGGGGGGAATAAAGCTGGATCCCCACCTCTTTCCACCAAAATACATCCCAGATGGATCAAGGATTTCAGTGTTAAAGAGGAAAAAAATGATGTACTGAAAGTTAATGGATACAATTCGAGTAAATATATTTATAGCCTTGGTGATGGAAACCAATTTTCAAAGTAGGGAGCAAACTCCAAGAGCCATCTAGGAAAAGATTGATTAAGCTAGTACAGAAAAACTAAAACTTTAATGTGGGGAAAATAAAGACAAGGGACAAACTGAGGTCAAAACACAAAGGGCAAACCGGGAAAAATCGTTAGAACCGAAATCCAAAGACAAGAAGCCAATTTGTTCATGTACACAGAGTCAGACACCCATAAAGAAAAAAAAAAAAAAGAATAACCAAAGCAAAAGAAGTAATAGGACGTGGGTAAGCAGAGCCCACGAAAAGAAATACCATAAACCAACGAACAAAAAGATACTCAGCAAGCTACTAAATAATTAAGGAAATGCAAATGGATATCGAAAATGGGTTGCCATCTTTTTACTTTGAAGACTGAAATTTATACCGAGTAGTGTTTATTTTGTGGACGTTTTATCTTTTATTTAGTCCTCCGTATCTTGGTATTTAGATCGCATCTTGTTCTCAGGTATTATAAATCATGTTGTCAAGAACGATTTTGTAGCAAATCCGTGATTATTTACTTAAGATGAATTCCTGGAAGGATCATCAACATTCAGCATCATGTAGCTGATCTCCTCGGTTTCCAAAGCGATTAGAGCAGGCAGGCTGGGGCCAAGGCCATCGTGCAGGGCTCAGGCCCTCCTGGGAATGGCAGCCCGGGATTAGGAGATTGGGGGAAAATGGCACATAACGTTCATTGAGCACCTATTACATGCCAAGCAGTGCGCTGGACCCTTCTGCATCGATCAGACGTCATACTTAGCCCCACAACAGCAACAGGAAGAAGGCAAGGATTGTTTTCCTGTTGTACAGATGAGGAAACTAGAGATCAGAAGGGTTTAGTAACTTCTCTGAGGTTGCACAGTGAAGCAAGAGCTGGCGTTCTGAGTTCAGGTTTCTCTGGCCTGAAAGTCTGTGTTTTTGCCTGTAAAGGGCAGCGGCAGGTGGTTTGGCTGGAAGCTAGAGGGAGACTGGGGGGGAGGGGCACCGCCAGGAAGGTTGGAGGACCTCAAAGATAATTTTGTCCCTATTTACAATTTTCCAGAAGGTTATTCCTGCCCCTGGGTGACCCGACGTGTAGGGTCAAGGGAAACTTCTTGGACAAGGAACAGATGAATGGATAGTAAATTGGCAAAGGGCAGAGGGAAGTTGCCCTGTTTCCCTCTAGCCCTGACTCGGTAGGTGCATTTAAATGGGCCACCCACGCAGACCCTCAGCTTTCGATCACCCGCCCGTGCACACAAGCTTGCGTGCTTCTCAGCAATAGGAAAGAAGCTTCTGTCTTCTCTATGGTCCCAGAGAATTCCAGACCCTTTCTCATCGATTGCTCTTCTTAACCCTTCTATGGGTCTTCCCCAGCGAAGCCAATTCCTCTCCTTCACACACTCGATCGGACCAGCCCCTACCCCAGATCACACCATTAAGCATAGCTATAGTCTTAGAGAACAAAGAGCAGGTGTGATGCTACCTTTTAAGTAAATTCTAAAGATCCAGCGAAGTTAGAAGGAGTTTGGAGGCTCAGAGTTCATTTTCTAAGAGGAATCACTCCTCCCAACCAGAGCTGTGTCTTCAGATCTGCCGTAGCCAAAGGAGATAAACCATGGGTCTGGAAACACCCCGGGGGAGCAGAGAGACGCATCATTCCATCCTGCCTGTGACGCACGGTAAGTCACTTTCCTTGCTCTGCTATTACTCTACAGCGATCGTTGGTTAAAGTTATTCCAGAAACATCTGGCTATTCCTAAAGACGTGGAACACAATGAGAGCTAGCGTAGAAAGTGCCAGAAGACTTATACAATGTCCATATTCTTTGATCCAGCATAATTTCACTCCTACGAATTTATCTTAAGGAAATAATCTGATTTGCACGAAGGTCTACCTACAATATGTTCTTCATGGCATCTTTACACTCCTGGAGAACTGGAAGCAAACCAACGTCCAATAAAGGGGACTGACCAAGAAAATTAATGTGGCTATTAAAAATCGTGCTGCAGAAAAGACAGTGATGGGGCCGAACGGTCACAGTACAACCATTAGTGGGCTGGCAGGGAAGCGAGCTAGAAAACACTACACACAGCATTAGATATTTTAATGAAAAAATATGGGGGGGAGAGAAAAGTCTAGAAAATCTATGTACCCAAAACGTTATGAGTTCTTCTCCAGGTGATAGATTTAGGGGCAGTTTTTCTTTCCCTTGTGCTTTCTGGTTCTCCACGTTTACTGCATTGAGCACCCTTTGGAATAAGAAAAACCATTTTTCAAAAGGGAGGGTTGTCTGACGGATCCTTCGGTGGGTGCCGGGAGGTGTGCGAGGTGCATGGCACCTGCCCGCTGGGGTCCAGGGTGCACAGGTGGCCGTGCGGGCTGCTGGGCCACAGGAGAGGGGCGCCGGGCTCATGGATTCATCTCCTGTGATCACTCTTGCCTCCTTGATCCACTGGGGACAATCAGGGTCTCAGATACTCAGCCTGTTAGACACAGTGTTTGATGAAAGATCGCGTTCCTCGGATTAGTGCTGGGTTGAAAAATGACCCATGAGTCCCCAGAGACGGAGCCGAGCTGGAGCAGAGCTTGGTATTTATAACCTGGTCTCCCAACCTCTCTCTGGGCCCGGACACCACACAATTCTGACAGATGATTCTCAGGAGAAACTTCCAGTTTCCATTTGATTACAGGCCCATAAACACAGATTACAACTGAGTGGAGTTAGGGCTCTGCCGGCATTGGACCTGCCGGGGCTCAGGAAGCCTTTTCGATGGCTCCAGCCTGCCTGTCACTGGAGCCCCAGGCTGCTCGTGGCTCCGAGCAGCTGCCCGCAGTTATCTTGCACTCTGATGTAGCTGTTGCAAGGACCCGGGTGCCCCTGTCTCTCCGGCCACCTGGGGGTGCCGCTGCCCCCCAGAGCATCCGGTTGTTCCCAGCTTCGGGTAGTAGAGTGGGTCCAGATGGTTCTAGGAGGCTTTGGCCAACTTTGGTCTGGTGTCTGCATCCTACCTTCTCTCTCCTTTGCTTACTCATTCATTTGCTCATTCATTCATCCGTCACCTGGCAACACCGAGCAGCTGCCATGTGTCAGATACATGGACCCGGACAGAGCAGGCAGGTGTAGGGATACAGAGACTGAAGTCCCACGGCTGCCCTAGGAGCCCCACTCCGAGACCATGTCTCAGGCATTTACTGGGAGAAGCTCCAGAGCTGAGTGAACACGGAGGAGGGAAAAGCCAGCCCGGGCTGGAGGGAGTGATGCTGGCCCCTCAGTCCAACAGCCGTGTCCCCAGATCCCATGGGGGTAGATTAAAAAAGTGGAACAACAGTGTCTCTACCCGCATGTTTCCTATCATCTTCCAGCTTTATAGGCTAAGATTGCTTCTGCTCCCTCCAGCGATGGAGAAAAGATTAGGAATTGCTTGGGGACCCTCGAGCAAGGGGATGAGGTGAACCCAAAGCAGTGACCCCTATACGGTCTTGAGTCTTCAGCTGGGATTAATTCAACCAGTAGGTCTGGGGCCTGGGCCTGGCACTGTTCAGGCACTGGGAAGCCTAAGAAGCCAAATGAGATCTGGTCCGAGGACCCAGGGAGCCTGCAGTCTGCTCGGAAGAGAGGCAGACAGAGATCGTAGCCAGAGAAGTGCACGCCTATGTACGTGTCCCGTGCAGAGAAGCTCCAGGGATAACCTCAAGCAGAGAAGGGGGTGAGCGGGGATGGGGCATGGGTGTGTTTTATATACAGGTGGAGGTGATGACAGCTGGGACCGTGGTGACAACAGAGGAAGTGATCGGACTCTAGATGCATTCTGAAAGTGGAGTGTTCAAAAAAGGGGGTGAAGGAGGGAGGCATGGACGAGGATTCTCAGGTTGCAGAGTGGAAATAGCTGGGACATTTAGGGAGATATCACTTTGAACCTCTGTCCCAGGGCTCCCCACATACCACCCCTACATCAGGGTCCCTTACCCAGTGCCAGGATGTGTCACACTGTTTTGTCAACCCGGGCACCTGTCTGCCTTCTTTGACATACATTTGCACTGTGCTCTGTGTTGCAATGCAGCCCTGAACAAGAAAATGCCTGGGCCCCCCACCAGTGCGGACCCCAGCGCAGTGTGCTTTGGCTCGGAGCCCGGGGCGCCCTCCCTGTCCCGGGCTCAGACGCCAGGTGACCCGGCACCACCGCGGGACCCAGACGCCGTGCTCCACAGTTCGGGCTCCCTCTCCATAGACACGCCCGGGCCCTCCCAGCATGTGTAAGGCCTCCGGCCCAGTCACCGTTGCACCAGCCTCGTTTGCAGACCAGCTGCTGGGTCTCGGCTCTTTCATCCCGGTTCCTGGGAGGCCCTGGCTCTGCATCCTTCGCAAACACATCTGGACTTCTTCAGACCACATGACAGGAACATCTGCCGCCAGAAAGAAAAGGACACAGCGGCCCTTTTGTAACTGCTCCTAATTGTCTCCAGCCCTGGGGGCATTTGCATTTGAGTCGTAGATTTAAGGACTTCCAATATGTTTCTAAAAGCGTATCATTGTCCTCTGTAGTCCAGGAGGCAGCGGGAAGAAGGGCCTAGCCCAGTGTGCAGAAAGGCTTATGCAAATCTGTCCCCAGTGACGCTTAGAACGTGACAGGCACACAAGGAGGGAAGGCGGGGTGAGGTAGCAGACACCCACTGCACCCCTCGGCCTCATGGCCTTTCTACCTGCCCTTAGCCCCACCTCTTGGCCTGCAGGCTCTTTCTGAAGCCCTGACCATTGGCTTTGCCCGAAGGGGGGAATTAACCTGTTCTTCCGGAGCAGCCCTCGATGGTGACTGAGGGGACGGGATGTGTAAATGCCCCAGTGACTTGTTCCTCGGCTGCAGTGACACGGGGTCCTCTACTCTTCAGGTCCCCACATGGCCCCGAGGGGAAGCTGCAGCTGCCCTGGTTGGGGCTGGCTTGGTAATCGGCTCCTCCCGTGGCTTCCCTCCCCTCCCCTGCCTTCTCCCCCCGCCCCCGCAAGTCCCGCATCACCCGAGGTGCCCCTGATCGCCCAGCAGCTCCCGCTTTTGGAAGAACCCAGACGGAGTGCAGCGATGGCAGAGGTCAGCGGCTGCGAGTCTGTGGGTTGTTTTCACGGCAGTTCAAACAGAAACCAAGAACCTGTGGACATTCTGGCGCTCAGAACAGAGGAGAGACGCCGTGGAGCGGAGACAACCCACTGAAGGCAGGAAACCCTTGCTCAAGGCCCAGCTCGGCCTGTAACTGAAGTCCAGGAAAGGCTCCTAAACCAGCCCGCTTAGAACGAGCCACCAACAGCCTCAGAGGGCGAGAGCTCGTCAGGCTCCTCCATTCACCCAAAAGCAGACCGAGCTTCCTTGTTGGAATTCGAGGCCGTTTAATCTCCGAGTCAGAGACTTGGCTGGATTAGGGTAACGAATTTCGACACCGGGTATTACTGATTGAGAGAAAGAAGTGTAGACTTAACAGCAGCCAGATACACGGACACGGGTGAAGTGGAACTGCGGGGGTCCCGAGCTCCTTGGCCTCACAATACAACCGCTGTGGTTGATCCCTGGCTCAGCTCCGCATTGGCCATGGTCCAGCCGCAGCACCATGGAGACCAACCTTCTCATTTTACAAAGAGGGGAACCCGGCCCCGGTGATTTCACTGCCCCTTGCCCCTCACCCACGCCCCCAAAGCTCACTCTGTTCTGGTGTTCCTTTACGAACAAGCTTTGCAAATGTTCCTAATTTCCTTCCATTGTGATAGCCCGCTTCACGCATCCTTTATGGAGTGTGTTGGGAATGGCCAATGTGGAGGAACATTTCTCTCACCCTCTCCTGAAACGGCAGCATGATTCGAAAGAGGGCGGACAGTCGAGCAAACACACTGAGCTCTCGTTCGCAGCTGGTTGGAAGGACAACTAATAAACCACTCAGACCGAGTTCCCGATACCTTCGGCTTTGCAGCCTCGCCAGGTATGGAGGGAGCCTGGTCCTCATTTGAACAGAGGGGCCTGCTTGCAAATACTTCCTTAGATACCCGCTAGCACACAGCAGCCTGTCCTGGGTGGGTAGTTGTGACCCAAGAGACTGAGCAGACCTCAGAGAAACACCTGCCACAGAAGTAGTGGCCTTGTCTTGGCTTCGCAGAGCTAAGACACTGTATCTCTGCCACGGCAGTTCTTTTTTTTTCTAAGATTTTATTTATTTATTTGAGAGAGAGAAAGCTTGCACAGGGGGATGGGCAGAAGGGAGGGAGAGGGACAAGCAGACTGCCCTCTGAGCACGGAGCCTGCCACGGGGCTCGATCCCATGACCCATGCGATTAGGACCTGAGCCGAAGTCAGGAGTTGGATGCTGAATGACTAAGCCACCCAGGCGCCCTTGCAATTCTTTCAATAAGCAGGCTGGGTGTAAGGTTCTGAGAGCAAGAGGGAGAGCCCCATGCCAGCTTCCCTGCTGTTCTGCCCAAGAGGATACAGGCCGAGGTCTGGGGGAGAAGATGGGATTGGGATGGGCAGCATGTCCATGCATCAACCCTGGGTGTGTCACAGCCACCCTGGACCCTGGGCTCGGGCAGAACATTCCTCCATGAGCTGATGCGGATCTGAGAAGGCATCTTGACCAACCAAGCCATCTCCGGGACCCAGACTTGAACGGTTTTCTTCCCAAGGAGAGGCAGTCGACACCGTGCCGTCTTTGCAGTCAGACTTGACTGCAGCAGGAGGGAGGGCAAGGTGGGGATGCCACTCTGCAGGCTTTGCAGAGGATCCCTGGAGCTGTTCACGGGCGTTCCCTGGAGCAGAGCACCAGGCCAGGAACCTGTGCGGAAAGAGAGCCTCAGCCTCCTGATACCCTCTGGGACAGAAGTGGCAAAGAGCAGGCAGGATGTCCCTGCTCCATCTCCCGTGCCCCAAGCAGACACGGTTCATGATATTCTTATGTTCAACGGGGATAGAGCCTCAGAATCCTTCTTAACACCGCCACCCGGGGAGAGATTCACATGGAGATCCGGGCCTGACACTCAAGATGAATTTATTTTCCACACTTGTCCCGGGAACTTACAGTTTAAAACTGATTCATGGACACAGATAAACCTGTAACGAGTATGCAGATACTTTGATAAAAATGTTTAATGATTATAACAGCAGAGATGGTCATTCCCGTTGCTTAAAAGTTAAGGGCTTTTGCCACACTGTGAGGCTTTAAATCAGAGTAGTACGTGATTCATGTTCCTGGACTTGACACAGGGCCTTCCAGCTTGAGTTGGGAGGATACGGCGATCTTCGCTAGTCTCTCCCTAAGAGCCCCAGGGATCGCTGTCCAGGATACACGTTCTGGATGGAGAGCAAAGGACGTGGGACTGAGGTCACCATCCTCCATAGTATCTCCCCAGTCTGCTCCTGCCTTCCTCTCTCTCACCTAAGCTTCCCTTAGGCAGGAGACCGTGTGAGTTATCATATAATCTAGGAGGGACCATGATTCATAATGACACCACAACACCGGGTATAAGCAGGAGGCATCCCAGGCAAACAGGGGTGTGATTCCCATGCCCCAGGACCCACACTTTCGTATGGGGATGTGAATTTGTGTGTGCCGGACTGTGCATGTGTGATGGACGGGTGTGCTATGGGGCAGCAAAAGGGAGCTTATCCTCCTTCCGCCTGGGGTCAGTCCCTTCCACAACCCTGGGTCTGTCTGGCTTCTCCTGCCGCTTCTCTTTCAGGTGTGAGAGCGCAGATCGATGGAGCCGACAAGCGTCCCAGGGGCTGGAGCAATTCATTAAGCCTCTGCCCGGTTCTCAGCACAAGCCCAGTGCCTCTGTAAGAGCCGTTTAATTGCCACTTGAATGAGTCGCTCCCTTCCTTCTCTGAAATTCAGATGCTGCTCAGAAGTCCTGAGAGAGGGAATGTGGAGAGCTGATGGAGCTGGCTATCCAGCAGGAGAAGCCGCTGGTTCCGGGCCAGCCCAGGGAACGCTCACTTCCAGCTGCTTCCCCTTGATACGCCCACTTGGGATTTTGTACAGCTGCAGTGGGGTGGATAAGACCCACTGTCACCCCCTGGAAGGGAATTCTGAGGCCTTTGAGCCCAGCTAAAGTGCCTGGAGGTGAAGGGGCTTCCTGGGGCCTCAGGCTTCCTGGGAGCTTGGTTCCCCTCCCAACTGAGGTCCTGCCAGAGGTCAGGGTTGGAGGAGACCCAGATGCTGCCACTGGCCACGCGGGGCACAGGACAAAGGGCCAGATGCAGTCAGGACTGGCTGACCTCGGAGCCCTGTTCTGAGCAGCCCTGTTGGAAGAACAGGGCAAAAACTCTCAGAACCAAACGAACCTGGAACCTAGAAACCAACGGCGTGAAATCGATTGCACAGAAAGCCTTTCACGGGGCTTGGGTGCTAGAAGAATCGGGCTGTCCCCAGGAGCCCCCGCAGGAGCTGCCAGAAACACAGTGACCTGACGGCTGCTCCTGAGATTCTGGACCAGACCCTGTGACACACTCAAACGCAGCGTCCAGCACTGAGCTCTAACTGTGCCCGCCACCCGCCCACCCTCAGCCACGTACGGAGAGGGCGGCCGCGCCGTTCCGCCCAAACAGCCAATAATGCAAAATTCACTCCTATCTGAAATGCATTAGGATTCCAATTTTCAACCAGATTTCCCTTCCTAAACCTGCTTGGCTTTGCAGACGTGTGTGCTGTGCCCTGCCTGCCGGCCTCCTGACGGTAGGGCGAGAGCAGAGGCCCTGCATGCCGGCCAGGAAGGGCAGCCCTGCAAGAAGCCCCAAGTTTCAGGTGACTCTGCTTTGGGAGAACTGGGGATGGGTGAAAATATGAACTTGGCATGTGTGTGTGTGTGTGTGCGCGCGCGCACACGTGTGTGCGTGCGTGCGCATGTGTGTGTGTGCACGTGTGCGTGTGTGTGGCAAAAGGCCCATGCACGTTGGGGGACAGGTGGTGTGGAGGCCCAGCCCACTGACAATGAGCGCAGTGATCCCCAACAATCCACGGATAACACCTTCACCTTCTTCATGCTACGGTGGTCTAACACTCTGGCCCATCTCCTTGGCCTGGCTTGTGCTCAGCCCTAATGGACAGGTGCTATTATGGCCCCATCCCATGGAGGAGAACACTGAGGACCGGAGAAGTTAATTAATCAGGTCCAAGAGCTGGAAGGGCTAGGACTGGAAGGGCTGTTGCCTGCCTTTGGGGGCCCCCGCATCTGCCACACCCAGGCGGAGTAAGTCTAAGCTGGACAAGCTTCCAGGGAAGTGGGTTTTCAACCCTGAAGACACAAAACTGCTGTGAGGGTGGGGCCCGTGCGCCCTTCATCCCCCAGGGTTGGTACTCATTTTCCACGCCTCGGAGAACAGGACGGGCTTGGGCCGCGCCACAGCACGGCACCTTTATCCGTGCTCCTGATGGCATGAGCAGAGAAGGCAGTGGGCTACTGACGTGTAGGACAAAGGTTTTGGGAGATATCCCCGCGCTGGATCAATATGGCAGCTCTGTCTTCATTAAGGTCCCAGCCAGAGGTATGAACCAACCTACTGGGTACCATGGGCCCCTAGGGTCCCTGCTCACTTCCTGGGCACCCCAGGGCCAGGGCACTGAGTGTGGAGGGAGCTGGACAGGGGGGTGGCGTGCATCCATGCAGAGGGACACGGGCTTTGCTATCTCTCCGTGGAGAAGTGCAAACTTCGCTCTCTGGTAGAGGATGGCTGAGCCTGGCCACTGCCAAGCGAATGGCAGGAGGGCAGCAGGCGGCCCCCCCGGGGCCCCACCCTCTCCGGTGCCCACCAAACTGTGGCAGACCTGGGTGCTTAGGCCGGAGCAGAGCAGTCCTGGCCTTCCTCCACAGAGTCCGTGTCAGCAGATGTGGGATGGGGACCCTGAGTAGGGTTGGGAGGGCAGCTGGCATGAGAGTGGGGATAGAGCAGAAGGCTCGGGGATGACAGAAGCCCACCTCAAAATGGCACAAGAAGAGCCATAAGGGGAGGGATGATTCCTTCCACGAAAACCTCCACGTCTGGCTGAATGCAGCCAGGAGCCCGGATGATCAGGGTTTGATCTCTTGATTTCTCAGCTCTGTTTCCTTTCGTGTTGGCTCCACGCTCAGCCAACTGAGGCAAGATGGCGGCCCGCAGCTCCCTGCCTTGGCGATGGGCGTGAGCTTTCTTCCCTTAACCAATAGAAGCCAGGTTCTGGGTCTGACTCTCGTTGGTCTGACAGGGATCTCACGGTGATTCTTGAACCGGTTCTGTGCTCACTGATTGCCAGCTCCGCGCTGAACGGGATGGGAGAAGGGTGTCGTTGCCCAAGGCCCAAGAAAGGGAAGGGAAGCTGGGTGGCCCAAGGAGCCATCACAGCCCATGAATGGGGCCCGTGTTAACCTGGATGGGTCAGAGAGCTGGCAGGTCTTGGTTGGAGGTGTGTCTGGGAAAAGCCTATGCCCAGGGGTGGAGGGTGGAGAGGTGCACACTGAAGGCTTTGCTCAGAGAGAGGGTGAGGTGTCGCCCTAAATAAGCCTGACAGGCCCTGCCCTATGGAGGGTATCAGATGGGAGTCAATGCGTGTGTATGCGGGGACAGGGGGTCCACTTGTTCCCTGGGAACATTTCACCCGCAGGTGAATGTTTCTACCTAACAAGCCCCACCAACAATAGCTGCTATTTCCCTAGTGGTTAGATACTGCAAGTCTTTCCATACCCTGTCTCCTTGGATCCTCCCCATCCTTCTGGGCAGGGGAATCTCCACTTAGCAGGTGAGGCGGTGGATAGATAGACGAGGATCCCCTAGGGCCAGCCTGCTTGGGGTGGAATCTGGACTCTGCTGTGTGATTTCACACCAGATGCTCGACCTCTCTGTGCCTCGGCTTCTGCATTGGTAAGGGGAGCTGAGAGCAGTATCCGCTACATGGGGTATAGTGAGGCTGAGGGAAGTTGGTGCGTGTACAGTGCCCGGGGTGCTGCTTGGTACCTGGTGGGAAGGAAGATCTGGGACTCATATCTCAGACCTCTAGACTCAATCCCACAGCTGGGCCAACGATATCCTGAGCCCGTAGCTATGTGGTGTGCGTCTCTGGAAGAAACCTTTCTATGGAAGTCTCTGGAGCTCTTCTTCTTCTTCTTTTTTTTAAAGATTTTGTTCATTTGTTTATTTTGGAGAGTGAGCGTGCATGGCAGGGGGAGGGACAGAGGGCTAGGGAGAGAGAGAATCTCAAGCCGACTCTGTGCTGAGTGTGGAACCCGATATGGGGCTATTTATTAATGCAGCAGTAGATAGCTAATATGCCCCTGAAAAAGAAGGTGTTAATGCAGGAGGGGAAACAGGTGCTGCAGCTGAGCAGTCCCGTGACTGGGGCTGGGTTGGTGGAGACATGGGAAGCCGTAGAGAACAATGCTGCAGAGGCGAGGCGTGGGGTGCAGACCAGGGATGGCCAGCAGAGCCCCGGGGACCCTCTCAGGTGGCGTGGCCCTGTAGATACATGGGTCTTCCGGTGGCCGAAGACCCTAAGTCTCTGCTCCCGAGGCCAACGAGCTCTCTTGCTCCCCATTCTGTGCACGCAGCCAGAAGTATTAAAACTTCCCCGAGGAGAGACTGAGAAACGGGGCTGTGGGCAAGATAGAGCTCGCAGCCGGGGAGAGGAAACCAGAATGAATTTCTTCTTCCTGCTCCTGCTTCAGTCCGCTCATTGCAGAAGGTGCTACGGGTGATAAGGAGCGGGAGACGCGTGCCCCGGGGCTGTGGGGAGAGGGCATCACCTGGAGAGGGCGGAGACCAGGGCCACCCCGTCATCCTGGGTCCCGGTGTTCCCTGGGAGGGCTCCCCTGAGGCTTGGATCCCCTGCCCACCCCGTCCTCCTGGATGCCTGCTGCTGAGCAGAGCCCTGAGATCACAGCCCCACTGTCCATCCTGAGGCAGAAATCTTTAAGGAGGGAAAACAAAATAAAGTAAAAGGAAAGCAAAGAAAGTGGCCCTGGGCGGGTGGGTGTGGGAGGCTGGGACTCTCAGCCCAGGGTCTCAGCTCCACAGCAGCAGAAGCCCAGCTGACCTTCTCCTGCACCGCCCCTTCTCCCCCAACCATTCTTGCACTCTGGTCTTGCTCTCCTTTTCTTCATCAGAAGCTTCTTTGTCTTCTTTCGCTTTCCTGTGGCCAGCACCCCATTCACGTACTGCTCATCACCTCCCCACCCCGTGATCACTGTCATGGATTTCTGACAAGTCCTGCCGCTCCTTCCCTCTATCCCCGCTCTCCACCATCCTGCCAGTAGATTGACTTCAGAACACTGTTTGGGATATATCAACTTCCTTTTGATGAAGCTTCTATTCGTTCCAATCCATTGGCAGGATAAGTCCAGAAGGCTCTCTGTTCCCCTTCCTGCCGTAGCTTTCAAGGGCCACCCCCGAGCACCCACTCTAGCTGGCGGGTGTCTGCCCCGCACGCACCCCAAAGTACCCCTTGAGTCCTGGTCTTTCTCCATCCCTCCACCCGCCCTTCAGTTCCCCACCAGCATTCCCTACATCTTTTCCTGGGCGGATGCTACCCCTCCTTCTTCAAAACCCAGGTCGCAGCCTACCTCTCAGCAAATCCATCCCTGACAATGGAAGCCCTAAGCACTTTCCTGTCCTCTGAACTTTCGTACAATTGTAGCCTCTGCAATTCATTTGTTAATTAATCATGCACTGTGCTGCCTTGAGACATTGTGTTCTCCCCTCCCCCCACACAGCCTTGCGCTGATAAGTTAACTCTTTGGAGATTGTTTCAATTTTGCTTCTATCTTAGCTTTGCGTCCTCTTGTGATCTCCTTGGAGCAGGCGCCCAACAATGCCGCTGCATTCCCCATGGAGCCCAGTGCTGAGCACGGGCCACTCGAGGGATGCAGGGTGGTTTTGTTGGGTTTTATTCTCCCCTTCCATAGGTCCTGGGGTAGTGTCCTAGTGTCTCCACTCCTTCATTCCTTGACATCTCCTTTGGGAAGACATCTTTTTATGCTTGTCCCTAAATGGCATTTACTCCTTGGGGTTCTATTCTGAGCCCTCTGTTTTTCTCATTGTCCTTTCTCACCCCGAATAATCCCACCCGCGTGCTGGAGGCATCAGCATGTGCACCCTCACTGTTTCCCTAAACTTCAGGTCCCTACAGCCAGCTCCCTATCGGACCTTGCAAGCAGCCCATCCTACAGGCACCTTCAATCTCACGCGACCCAAACCGAGCCCACTGTGTTCATTTTCTCGGGCTGCCATCACAAAGCCTCACATCCTGAGTAGCTTAAACACCAGAGATTTATTCTCGTGCAGTTCCGGAGACTAGAGGTTCAACAGCAAGATCACAGGGCCACGCTTCCTCCGAAGGCTCTAGGGATGGATCCTTCCTTGCTTCTTCCCAAACCCTGTGGCTTCGGGAATCCTGCGTGTTCCCAAGCTTGTACCTCTCTCAACCCCAGCGTCTGCCTCCGTCTCCACACGGCCTCCCCCCCCCCTTGTGTCCGAGTGTCCACTCTCCTCCTTAAAGGGACCCCGGCATCAGATCCGGTGTGACCTCATCCTAATGGAGTGCATTGCGAAGATCCTATTTCCGAATACAGTCACATGCTGAGGTTCCAGGTGGACATGAATCTGGGGGACCCTGCTCAGCCTAGTACACCTGTTACCTCTCCTCTCAGTAATGTCCATTTTGGTTAATTACATCCTGACCCCGCCAGCGATCCAGACACACGAAGCCTGGGGGTGGTGCAGATTCCCTTCTCCCGGGTGCTCCTGGTCTGCACCAATCGCTGACCACCTCCAGCTGTCATCACTCAGTGCCACCTCTGGCCACCTGCTAACTTGCTGTCCTAGCCCAGACTCTCGGGGCGCGGGCCAGCCTTCCCCAGTCTTCTTTCCCTCCTCACCTCCCGCCGTGAAATGTTCCTACCATAGGTATCCTGCACGTCTGTTTACGTACTGTATACACCTATGTGCCCTTAGACTAAGAGTATGGTTTTTGCGCCTCCCCCGCCAAGAACTAATTTCTCCTTGTTTGGGGTGATGTCAAATCTGTGTCCCAAATCTCTGATCAGACAGCACCCCCTCCCCTCGCTTGCGTAGTAACGTCTACTTACATTTGAAGACTCGGATTGAGGGTCACCATGATGAGGACCCCTTCTCCCTGCGCCCCCCACCAGGAGACTGGACTCCCGGGCTCGCACCTGCTGGAGCTGGCCGGCCTCCCAGCATGCGCCTTAGTGCCACATACTTACTAGTTTGCCATGCTCTCCGCTGCCAGGCTCGATGGTGTTGGCCGAGGACTATTTCTTCCCCATCTCTGTCTTCAGACCGCAGCCTGAACAACGCCTCTCAGAGTCAGAACCCGCTGAGTGTTTCACTGGGCGGATGAATGAATGGCGGATGAATGAATGGCTTCTCTGCACTCTGTTTCCATTGCCCAGCCACCTCGCTTGGACACCACTGGGGCCACCTGATGCCAAGCACCTCCAAAGGCTGTCCAGTTCCCACCTGCCCACCTGCTCCTCTCCCACAGAGCCCCCTTTCTCCTTCAGGTGGGCGTCACCGTGCAGGGTCCCTATCCTTACTTCTGCTTGGCCTCTCTCTCTGTTTGAACTCTCCTCCAGGGGCCCCTGCACCCACCCACCCCTTATTTTCCTTACCCTCCACATTCCTGCTGAATCCTTGGAAAACTCCCCATGATGATCTGTCCTCGCCCTCTTATTGTCCCCTCCCCCAACACCCCCCCCACCTGGGTACCTTCTCGGCCACTGCCTCCTACCCCTGCCCCATCCCCCTCCGGGCACCACCCCCACCGGTGGGGACAAGGCCATCAAGAGATGCCTCTTAACTGTTGAGTGTGTGAGGGGGTGGGGGGGGGAAGGGGAAGTGTCCACAAGACCCTGGGGTGGGTCCTGAGTCAAAGTGCGATCTTCTGCGCTGAGCAGATGTGCAGGTCATGGTCTCCTCCCCACGAAGGGGGGATGGGTATGGCTGTGGGGTGGACACCTGTCACCCAGGTCAGCCAGGGAAATGCACAGTTGGGGCCCCCATTTCAGGATGCAGTCCCCTATGAAGACCACAGACACAGATGATATTGACCCACTGGGGAGAGGGTGAAAGTCGAGAGCCTCACGTATAAATGTCAGAGAAACAGCAGGGCAAAGGCAAGGGCCCTTTTGGGAGGTGGAGGAGGGTGAGTAGGAGAGGTAGGGGAGACTCAGAGTCAACGTGGGTAGAAATGGAAGACCTATCATCTCCCCTTCCAGATGTGCTTCTGCAAACGCAGGTCTCCTCCCCGTGGACAGCTCTGCCAGCACCAGTGGTTACCAGCAGCTCTGTCCCGGTCTCTGCTATTGGTTTCCTACGGCCACTGTAACAAATCATGAGAAACTGAGTGGCTTCCAACAATAGGAATGTACTTTCTCACAGTTCTAGAGGCCAGAAGTCCAAAATCAATGTCAACGAGCCAAAGTGCAAGGTGTGGACGGGACCACACTCCCTCTGAAGGCTCCAGACACACGCCTCCTCCAGCTGCTATCACTGCCCACGTTCCTGGCCTAAAGCCTCTCAATGAAAGGCCCACGGACGGAGGCGTGTGTCCGGTACTATCTCTCGCCTATACCCTACTATGCTCCGTGATGATGTGTATGCATCTGCTCCTCTTTCCCTCCTCTTCTCCCTCCTTCTGGGGTTTGTGGGACCACTTGGGTTTGGAATCAGTGCTCCAGGAGTACTGAGTACTGAGTAAGCGAGAGTGAAAGCTCGGCACACCCCATCACTCCGTCGGAAGGACTCCCATCCAGGCAGCTGGTTTTGTTTTCAAGGGACCCCTTCCAGTTCCCTCGGGGGTTGAGTCTTTTGGTTGGAGATGCTGCTGCACTGCGCTGGGAAGGGGGTGGGGGCCAGCTTGCAGCCCCTTCATATCCCTGCACATTCACGAAGGAGGGAACTGTGCCCACCCTGGCTCCTGGGTCTATCAGATGGAAGAGAGTAACTGGATCCCTGCGCCACCCCAGCTCCCACCCTCTCTCCCATTAGGGTACGATGTAGAGAAGGGTAAGGCGGATAGGTGAAGACCAGGGCCCGCCTGCAGACGCCAAGGCCATGCTGAGATGGCCACACCCTCATGCCATGCTTGGGGACGAGGTTGGGCAGGACAGACGGCAACAGAAGGGCAGGGAGAGGGATGGAGAGGAGAGGCGGGGGAGGAAAGAACAGCCACATGAAGAGTAGAAAGTATGCACGATGACGTGAAGTCACAGTCACTTCAAGCCCCAACTTCCCTGACTCCCTGTGTGACCTTGGAGAAGTCCCGAAACTTCTCTGAGCCCTGTTCAGCTCATCTGTCAACCCGATTTAACAATTCCTCCCTAATAGGGTGGCCGTAAAGATCAATGGGATAAGGTATATGGATGGATTTTATAAACGTTCTCTACATGCAGAGAATTTCTATTATCTCGGTCTTTATATCCTACCAGCTAAGACATACACCCATGGTGATATTTAGAGGCTTCTAGAACCGGAGGAAGGTTGGCGACTCTTGGAGAAACCCCAAATCTATTCACCTGTAATGAAGGGAGGGGGGTGGGGTGGGGCAAAGGCTCCCTACCCTGCCTTTGCTACTGTTTGTTATTCTTGGGAGGAAAACGCCAACCTGATTCTGCTGGAAGCAGGGCTGTCGGGAGTGATTCCTTGACAGGATGATGTATGGTGACCAGGCACGGTTTCTGACACCACAGCACATACCCTGCATTCTCTATCTGGAGCCGCCGGCGGAAGGCTGCAAATCAGCTCCCCAGTTACAGGGATCCCTGATAAAATTCCATTACGGGCCCCGAAGACAATCACGCTAGATTCAATAGCGCGGCAGGCCGGGGAGGCGAGAGGCGCGGTGAGAGCCGAGCACTGCCACTGGGGAAATTTTCCCTGAGCCTGGAGGCTCTCGCACCAGCTTTCCATAAAAGTCACTGGTCTGAGCGGAGACTCAAACCATCTCTGACATCCAATTGTCTTTTCCATTTGCGATTTGGAGGAAATTACGTGGGCCGTGCTGCCGCCCAAGAGGCCGGGACCTCAGTGCAGGAGTCTATTTGGTTTTATTGAGATGTTAGGTTTCCCCCCGGGGGACGCGTCGATGGGAAGCCAGCTCGGTTGCCCGGCTCACTTGTTTCAGCCTCTAGCTGATCCACCAGGACTCGCTGACGCCCAGTGAGGGATACAGAACTCCCTGCCCCTCAGAAATTAAGGAAAACTTGGCTCAAACCTCAGTGTCCTGCCTGCGGCCACCCCACGGGACATTATCCGAACAGACACGGATACAGAACATAATTCACAGGCTTCAGGAACTTTGTGAGTTTAGTAGGACTTGAGGGATGCCGGCGGGGAGGGGGGGATCTTCCAGGCTCCGTGCTCCCCATCTCCCTGGTCCTGGCTCTGCCCTTTCTCCTCTTTCCATGCAACCGATCAACTTCTCCCTGTCTTCTGCAGGGCAGGTCTTCCCCCACCAGGCTCCCAGGTCCTAGCCTCTACCTCAAGTGGCCTTACCAAGGAATCTTCAAAAGCAAGGAGGGTCTTTTTCTAAGAGGAATTGTATCCTAGCTGCTGAGGGACTAACACAGCCCCCATTGCATGTGTGAATAGCTCACATGCGCTGTTCCTGCTGTGGGCCAGGTACCCTCGGAAGGATTTTCCATCTATTGACCCGTTCAGTCCCTTCAGTGAGGTGACGCTGTGCTTGTCCCATTTCACAGATGAGAAAAGTAAGCCACAGTAAGTCCTGTGGCCAAGATCACACAGTAAACCCAGACAGCCTGCCTCCTGTCTTGTCATCATGGTGGGTACCCGGGATGTACGTGGGGTCCCAGCCATCAGTGCCCTGGGGACCCTCCCAGAGGAGGGGAGTGACCCTCACTGGCCCCAGTCCCACCCCACTTCCTTTTAAGAACTTTGCTCCTGGTCGCCCCAACAGTGCATGGCTCCCAAGGGCAATGGCAGTGTGGGTCAGGGCTGAGGGACTTGAGTTTGCATCCTGACCTTGCTCTTGGCTCCCTGCTCTGACCCTGGCTAATCCCCAGAGGAGAGAGAACATGTGCACTGGAGAAGCCCAGGCCTTACCTCTGTGTCCTCCTCGTCTGGGCTGATGAAGACGGGGGGTGGCTTGAAGTCCTAACCCCAGGACTCAGAGTGTCACTGTGTTTGGAGATGGGTCTTTAACGAGGTGATTATGTAAATGAGGTCATGAGGGTGGGCCTGAATCCAACATGACCAGTGTCCTCATCAGAAGAGGAGACTAGGACAGGGACACATGCAGGGGGATGGCTGCATGAGGACACAGGGGGGAGGCAGCCGTCTGCGAGCCGAAGAGAGAGGCCTCAGGAGAAGCCAGCCCTGCCCACCCCTGGGCCTCGGGTGTCTGGCCCCAGAACCATCGGAAAATCAATTTCTGTTGTTGACGCTGCCGGCCTGGGGTGCCTTGCCGCGGCAGCCGGAGCAGACCGATCCGTGCCTCCACGCCAGCGTCCCAAGCAGCAGCTGCCGACAGAGTGGAGCAGGATACGGAGCGAGCAGAGCGGAGAGGGGAGGCCAGAGGGTCTGTTCTAGCAAGACGCATGTCCACTCCTCCCGTTATGAAGGAGCATGATTGGTGAGGAATTTGGACTTGGGCAGGATGGCGTGGGCTGGAAAACCATCATGTGGGGTCTAGCCCAGACCGAGCGTCAGCCGCGCCCCCGCCCCCAGCCACCCATGGGTGCCCCGCCCTCTCCCCTGTGACCCCCCCCACCCAGAATAAGGAGGACACGGGAGCCTTTCCTTCCCCAGTTGTCTGTCTGTCCATCACTGCTGATCTCTTGCCTTGATGGCAGCCCCAGCCACGCCCTCCTGTGCCCACGGCCATCACCCACACGGTTCTGCACTTGGCATGCTCTCCCAGCTTCAGGCCTCTCCTTTCCCCTTGTCCACGTGGTCAAACCCCTGGACCCTCACAGCTTCAGACCTAGGCCCCCGCCCACTGGTGCTTCTGTCTGCCCCCTCCCCCCGTTCATCCCTGGCCCACAAGTGTCTGGACCGCATGGGCTCAGTTTCCATATGTGGGGATGCTTTTGTGCTCTTTCCGAGCACGGGGTGGCTTCCTGGGGCTTCACTGCATCTGGGCCTGGAGGCTTCCTGGGGGTGACGGCGGGGCACACCTCCCTACCTCCTCCCCACATGGCCCCGTCCCTCAGGAGCCGCAAACCCTGTTGTGAGCGTCTAAACACTAGTGGTTGTGCGGAACCAGCTACAATTTTACATTTTCTGCTTTTCATTAAAACAAAAACAAAAAACACGTGTTCAGCCACATTCACACTGTTCTGTTCTCTCAAGGACTATGAAAGAATCACACATTTACTTATTTTCTCCATCAAATATAAGTTTTGGTGTAAATTGTTTGGGCTGCCTCCTCCTCTTCTACTTCTTCCTCCCTCTCCTCCTTCCTCCCTCCTCCCCTTCTCCCTCCTCCCTTCCCTCCTCTCCTCTCCCTCCTCCCTTCCTCTTCTTCCTCCTTCCCCCTCCCCTCCTCTTCCCCTCCTCCTCCCCCTCTTTTTCTTCTCCTCCTCCTTCCTTTTCTGATGTGAACTTTGAGTCAAACATTTTTCAGGGAGTCAATGGCCGTATGTGGAAAGAGACTCTCCAGCTCAGCAGAACACAGGGGACGTTTGCACTTGGGGCAGGAGTACGTTCCCACTTGCTTCTCAAACACGTGCAGCAGCAGTAATCCTGTCATTTCCTGCTGGAGAGGGGACGGGACAGAGGAAGCAGGTGGTTGGAGGGCATGGGACTGAGGTGTGCACCTGCCCCACTGGGGCCCCTGGGGTGTTCCCACCTGCCCCTCCCTCCCCCAGTGGATGGCAACCTGGCAGCCTCCCTGAGAGTCAGAACCTCTCCTACCCATCCATTTCTCAGGGCCCCTGCCCCAGTCCTGGCCTCTGGAGCCCACACCCCACGCGGGCCCTGCTCTGACCTTGCTGGCAGACGGTCCTCTACGCTGGTCTCAGCTCTGAGCTAGGACCTCGCTACCTAGATGTGCCTCCCCCGTGGGTTGGCTCTCATGGTTCTCCACTGAGGCAAAGCCACCTCCTTCACCCAAATTGCCCTTCCTGGACAAGCAGATCGCCTGTCCTTCTGTTTCTCTCTGACTCCGTCCGGGTCCCTTTATTTTCTGGTCATTAGAGGGGACAGAAAATCAAATCTCCCCTGGTGGAAAGTTTCTACCTGGCCCGAAAGGTTTCCTGCCCCAAGGAAAGCAGGGGGGTCCAAAGAGGGCCGCCAAGGATGTGGCCCCGCTCCAGCTTTGGGTGCACCTCGGCAAGGACGGGATGGGAGCTGCAAGGGGATTATTCCCAGATCAGTCCAGAAGACTGGTTGCGTGTCCCCCGATGCTCGCCCCACCAAAGAGCACACCTCCCTCCGTCCCTGTTCTCAGTGGCCCTGTCCCAGCCCCTCCAGAGCCGCTGTCATCCGCTCTGCACAGCACACGCACTGTCACTGCAGTGCGGAGCGGGGGATTTAATCAGACTCTCGCTATTAGTCCCCGAGTAGTAATTGAAGTGGTCTGATTGGACCTATCTATTAGGCCCAGGGAGCTGTGGGGAGACGGCTCCCAGAGCATTTCCTCTGCCTGCTAATCTGTCTGTCTGGCATTTTATCTGGAGCCCAAAGCCCGTTCCTGAGCAGTGAGGCATTTTACGGTATTATTATTACTTAGCACTTATAACGCACTTCATCAATGAGAGGGCCAGGCGGCCGCGGCCGGGAGGATAAAGGCAGCGCTACAGATCCAGCGATACGGATCTCGCTCCGGCTGTGTAATATTTGATGCCTGTGTCTTTGGTCCCTTGTGATCTGGTTATTCGTTATGTCTCCACAAGGAGAAAACCACCGTCTCTCTCCTGATGAATGGGAGCCCGGTGGACAGGAGGCTCTGAGAGGGTGCGGGCTGGAAGAGAACATGCGTGGCGAGGTGTGAGCGAGGCTTCCCCAGAAGCTGACTGGAGACACGACGGCATGGAGAGTATTTGGAAAGTGATCCCAGGAAGCCGCAGGGCTGGGCGGGGAGGTGGGATGAGGAGGGGAAAGGGGCCCACAAGGGATGCTGCACGGGGAGCAGGTTATTCCCATGGGCGACCGGCGTTCCAATCCACTGGGGAAATTGGGAGGTGGTGAGGAGCACCCCAGACTTACTCCATCCAAGGGGCAAGGAAGCTCCAAGAGCTTTTGCCCTCCGACTCTGGCTGACATGGCCTGGGCAGCTCCCAAGGGCATTAGCTTGCCAGCCCTTTAAGCTTGACCCCTGCATGGGCTGACAGAAGTCCCAGCCAGAGAGTCACAGAGGCTGGTGCAGGGGGAGCCCGGGACGGGGCAGGGCACTGGCTGTGGCTGATGGGTGGGCTGTGGGGTCTGGAAACCCATGCTGTGATCAGCGGAGTCCTTCTCCTCCCCTCTTCCCATGCCAGCCCTGACTGTCCCAGCATCTCCTCGGATGGATGGGGGCCCAGTACCCTGCCAGCCAGTGTGCAGAGGACCAGGGACTCTGTCCAGCCACTCCCCTTCCCTGCTCTTGCCCTAAGTGGAGCATTCAGGAAAGGTGCAGAATGCAGTTTGGGTTCAAATGCCAGCTCTAGCTCCTCTCTGTGGTCGTGTAACCTTGAGCAAGTGATTTCAACTCTCCAACCCTTCATTTCCTCCACCCTCACCCACGCCCCTCTTCCTGTTTGGAGTCTTTTGAGTGAACAGGACTTCCTCTGAGGTTCCCAGGGCTGAGGGAGTCCCTACTTCTGGGACACTCTGCACCCTTTCCATGCAGAGGTCAGGAGGTGCCCCTCAGCAGCTGCTCCGGCAGCCTCCCGCCTGCTGCCTGGGGTTGAAAATATCCCTGTGCTCACCCGGGCAAGGCAGAGCTCCGCGCGGCATCCCCTGAGGGGCCAATTTATGCAGAAGCTTAAATATCTTTTAAAACTCCTTCCCCTTCCCGGAGATGTGGGAGTCAGCTGCCGCTGCTCGGGGCTCCAGGCTTTTCTTCAAAGGGCATCCCCCCTGGGCAGATGAAAAACTTGCTAGGAAAAGCTCTTTTCTCTTTTTCTTACATGTTTTTTCTTCTTCACAGAATTCTTGCTCCTGCCTCAGCCCTTAACTTCCACAAAGCAGTCAGGGAGCCTATGGGAAACAGAGATCTCCATCCCCTGGGGGCGCCTCCTCCAGGAAGACTTCCCTAATTACTCCCATTGCCTCCAGCATCCCTTGTCTACCTACTCTTCTGCTCCTCTGGCTTGCAGGCTTTCTGGTGGCCATACACTTGACTTGGGGAGCTCATCTTTAGGTCTGATAAGCACATGTGTAGTGGGGAAGTTGACATCCATCTCCCCAGAAGGATGACAGCGTCTCAGAAGATGGGAATCGGGCCCCATCCTTTCTCCGAGCCTCCTCGGGGTCTGGTTCTAAGGCCTGGGCCCTGCAGCAGCTGCTGCTCACCGGCCAGGGACCAAGCTGCCTCGGAGCCCATCACGAGGCTGCCTTCCTGACCTGGCAGGCTCGAGGCAGGAGCCAGTCTGCGCAGCAACGGGGATCCATCAGGGATGAAAGGCCTGGAAGCCCTTCATCATATTAAAGACCAATTCAGGGCGGATTAAGAAGACATGTCATCCCTTCTCTCGGGCTTGGGGAAACCATCCATCCTCCTGGGGCCTCTGGGGGCAGGCGGAGCAGGTCTGGGCAGGGAAGGGAAAGGACCCAGGTAGCAACATGGTGAGGAGTCCTTTCCCTGTGCCTGGAAATGGGGCCCCACTGGTTGTAGGGTCAGGCTCTTGGGGGCCTCTGGTTCCCTCCCAGGAGCTGAGTACTCCGCCTCTTGCATGGGGTCATTTTTTCAAAAATGCTCAGGGGCCCTCGTCCTTTCTTCAGATCTACTCCTCTGACTTCTCCCGAGGCCAGGAGTCCGCCTCTGTCAAGGGCACTGGTAGCAACTTCCTCTTTTGTCTGCCCTTCCCGCATCGCTGTTGTAGGGGCAATCAAGGAGATGGTACCTTGGGGAAGGACTGCCTCTCCCTAGCTGGCTGGCCCGGCAGCAAAGACGGGGAGACTGGGGAGAGGGGGGTATTGCCCTATTTATACTTTCCTTTGGGGGCCCAAGGTCTAGATGTGCAATAGCCTGAGAGGGGTGGGGGAGGGGTCTGCTCCTAAAGGAAGGGCAGAGAGAAGGGGATGGGCATTTACTGATTCCCTTCTGTGCTCCTGGCCCCAAGCCAGGCCCCTTTCACGCGCCATCTCGTCACGTAAATACAGCGCGCTGGCCAAGAGCACAGGCCTCCGAGTGCACAGAGCTGGGGTAGAAGTCCAGCTCCCCTGGCTTCTGGCTGGAAGGCACCCGACAAGTGGCTTCATCCGCCCGAGCCTCGATGTGTTCATCTGCAAAGTGAATAATCCGAGTCTCCACCTCCAAGAGCTGCCGCGGGGATTGAATGAGACCGTAGATGGAAAGCTGCTAGCAGCGTGCTGGACCCGTCAGCACGAGCTCCGTGGATGTTAGCTCCTTCGTTATCCACGGCCCCGTGATGCAGAAGTTGGTGCCCCTCTTTCTGGGAGACACAAGCCACCAAGCTTCTGAGATAGGAAGAAACTTGCCCAAGGCCACTGAGTTAGAGAGGGGCAGACTGAGATCCCGGCCCAGGACTGCCAGCCTCCAAGCCCAGCCCTGCTCAGACATCCTTCAGCCTCCCCGGGAAAGAGATAAATGAGCCCAGGCCTCGAGAGGTGCCCGCCTGCTCAACGGCACTGGCAGAGGCAGGGGGCACGGCTGCCAAGCTCCTGACAGTCAGCAGGGCCCGGCGGGAACCTTTCCGTGAAGCTGGCCGAGAAGCGGCTCCGAGGTGGGCCCCGGATGTGGAAGTCAGGGGCGGCAGCTGCAAACTCTTTCACCTTGTGCGGGGCTCTGTCCTTCAGCAGGGGGAGAGGGATGGGGCGGGACCGATGGTGGGGGAGCCGGGGCCGCAGCCCCGCACTCGCTCCCTCATGCACGCCCGGCAGGATGGAGTCTGGATAAACAATTAGAGTCTATTTACCTCCGACCATATGGTGTTGGGGAACAGGTGCGCAGGTAATGAAGAGCCCAGCTCCAATTAAGCGTCTGGGAACCCGGCCGGATTCCTGCTGAATCTCTTGCTTGGGCTAAGGCCCTCGTACAAATGAGAGCTAAAAGGGACAAAGGCTCAGAAGAGGCAGAAGTGGGAGCAGCAAGGCTTCAGAGACGCTGGGCTGGGCCACGCAGGCGCCTGAGGAGGGCGCGAGGCAGGGGGCGGCCACCTGCCATCCCACTCCTGTTGGCTGGGACCTCGTCTCGGGACCTCTCTGTGGCAGGAGCATCTGGGAGCTGCGAGGGAGCCCACTGCAGGGCCACTGATCTCTCGGTAAGGCCCACGGGTCTGTACCAGTCCGGGTGGTGGGAGGTCTGGAGGAGACTTCCTGAAAGACCTGGGGCGGGGCCAGGACTTGTCACTCTCCGCCAAGGCATTTCCACCCTAGCCCTCCCATGGGTCTGAATTTCCCTCTGCCTTAATTCCCAGTCGTTTGACACATGGTCTTGAGGGCCTACTGTGTGCCAGGCCCTGTGTGAAGCACTGGGACACACAAAAGAGCGAAAGGCCTTGGTTTCCCGGAGTTTATTTTAGACATTTTAGGGGGATTGAGAGAAAATAACACATTACCATACACAAAGCCATTTCGGAAGGCGGGACGTGCACAGGGAAAGCGAACCACCCCACCTGCTTGATGGACTCCTCACCTTTGCAGGTCCAGCTCAGTGGCCCTGTCTTCTGACACTTGCCAACGGGGGTAAGCCACCAGGTCCTCTGGGCTCCTGGTCATTCCTGGACTCCCCGCATTACAGTGCCCATGGTGGTGGTGGTGGGGGAAGTTATACCCAGCTGCTTCTGCGTCCGTCCCTCTCCCTCCAGGGCACTGACCTTCTCCAGGACAGGGAGGGGGTCGGGCTCACAGCACAGCCGGGCCGGCTGGGCAGGCATGAGGGCTTGGTGAGCGAGGAGCAGCCCGGCCTGGGCTTCTGCAGCCCCACCCTCAGGGACACCAGTCTGGCCTGCTGAGAGGTCACCGTGCACTCTGGCCTGGGCCTTTGGGAGCGGCCCCTGGCCTCATCGAATCACAGAGCTAGGCCAGGGGCCCCTCACCAGTGTTCTGGAGGCTGCAAGCTGAACCCCAAAGAAGATGAACAGCTCCCATCCCCGCGGAGGGCTGCTGGGAGTTGAGCGAGGGCACATGTCCCGATGAATCTCTTGTGTCAGTTTTTACTGCGGTGATGAGGCTGCAGAGTGGGGGCGGGGGGAGCGCCAGCCTCCGTCGCTGGTGAGGAGACAGACAGAAATGGAGATTTTTCATGCCCTTTAGCCTACTTAGTATTTTTGTTTCCTTTTCATCTTGGATTTACGCCTTGCTTTAGGTCTCGGGAAATCAAAACCAGCACCTTCCCAAACCCCACGCGGCCCCTCTGGGTCAGGCCGGTCCTTCCTCGGGGTCAGTGACCCACCCCATAGGGCTCTCTCCAGCTCTGTCTGACTAGAAAGGGGACACCTTCCCGTGGAAATACACAGCTGTGCTGCAGGAAGTGGGTGACAGATAACTCCAAGGAAAATTCAGGTTTCAGATGAGGGGCTGGCCCTATTTCTGGGGGTGCAAGGTTCCTGGAGCCAGGATTCTGGAAGGCTGCAGCCTCCAGCTCCTCCTTCCTAACGGAAGGCAGGAAGCAAAGTAAATGGGTTTCGAGGTGGGAAACAAATTGGATTTTTAAAAAATACTCCAGTTCTAATGATTGGAGGGGTTATTCATAATCCCGGAGTAGAAAGTGTGTCTTGAAATCTATGTTTTGCGTTGACAGCTTCTCCCTAATGGGCAAGATCTCACACATGATAGGGCCATAAAATACAGAGCTCCGGCTGGCCGGCTGCTTGTCTGATAAGGGAGACCCACTGACTCTGCAGCAGCAGACAGAGGGCTCAGGGCCAGAGTTACCCACCCTGCCCTCCACCCCCGCCCCAGTCCAGGCTCCCAGCTCTTCCCAGCACGTACAGAGCGGCAGGAGGAGGAGGGGACAGAGGGCAGAGCCCTTGATACAGAGCGATCCTTCGAGCCAGAAGTGTTCGGGATGTATGCCTTACAGAACACAAATCTCCTGGCTGCTTCGCAATAAAAGGGTTCCAAGTTCAAGGAGGTCTGGGAAATCCTGCAGAGTCTATCCACCTCCCAGATAGTCAAACCACCTGTTAGCATGGTCAGAGTCATGAAGAGTCTGGCAATTAAAAAAAAAAAAAAAACAAAATCCACATAGAGTTGTTGGACCCAGTGGTTCCCAAACTTATTTGACTACAGAACTCTGTTTGTTTTTTTTTTTTAAAGTTTATTTATTTATTTATTTGACAGAGAGAGACAGCCAGCGAGAGAGGGAACACAAGCAGGCGGAGTGGAAGAGGAAGAAGCAGGCTCCTAGCGGAAGAGCCTGATGTGGGACTCGATCCCAGAACACTGGGATCACGCCCTGAGCCGAAGGCAGACGCTTAACCACTGCGCTACCCAGGCGCCCCCAGAACCCTTTTTTTTTTTTTTTTAAAGATTTTATTTATTTATTTGACAGAGATAGAGACAGCCAGCGAGAGAGGGAACACAAGCAGGGGGAGTGGGAGAGGAAGAAGCAGGCTCATAGCAGAGGAGCCTGATGTGGGGCTCGATCCCACAACGCCAGGATCACGCCCTGAGCCGAAGGCAGACGCTCAGCCGCTGTGCCACCCAGGCGCCCCATCCAGAACCCTTTTTTTATACAACCCCTCTCGACATTTGGTGAGTCAGTGCTTCCCAGAACCCAGGGTGGTGATTGCTGTACTAGCCTCCAGGCCCTCCCTACCAAGGCACCACGGGCCCGGCAGCTTAAACAACAGAAATGTATTTGGTCTCAGTTCAGGAGGCTGGATAGCGGAGGTCCAGGAGTCAGCAGGGTCGGTCTCCTCCGAGACTTACCTCCTCGGCTTATGACGGTCACCTTCTCCTGTCTGTCCATGTCTGTCTGTGTCCAAACTTCCTCTTCTTCGAAGGACACTGTTGTGTTGGGTTAGGCCCCACCGAATGGCCTTGTTTTAACTTAGTCACCTCTTTAAAGCTCCTGGCTCCAAATACAGTGGCATTCTGAGGTCCTGGGGGTGAGGACTTCAGCACAAGAATTTGGGGAGACATGGTTCAGTGCACGACAACAGCCGTGAATCTTGGCATCAGGATTGGAAACTTGGTCATGAATATGAGTCTGAAGGAGGGTGGAAGGGACTCCCACTGCCCGCCCCCCTGGCCTCCCCATCCCCCTCCCCGCCAACACAAAGTCACGGCATTAACAGTAACTGCACTTGTCAGGGACTTAACAGGTGCAAAGTACTTTTCCGTCCATCAGTTAATTAATGTGATCCTCATGACAGCCAGTGAGGTGGGAAGCTGTTATTAAGCCTACTTTCTAGAAGAGGACACCTACACTCTGAGAGGTTGAGTCAGTGTTTTTTTAGGTCAACTGGTAAACAGTAGAGTCAAAGCATTGACTTTGGCTTAAAGACCCAGGCCCAAGGACCAGTGGCGATGGGCCCCCTGTGCCCTGATGTGGGTACGGAGCAGCTGGCAGCAGAGAGCCCGCTCAGCACAGCTCAGAGGGCCCTGCTGGGCCTCAGCCTGACACGCCCAGGCGGCGATTATCCTGCGGCGGCTGGGTCCGCGGGGGCGTGCGCCGGGGCCGCGTGCACTCCGCCAGCTCGGGTGGAGAGCCACTTCCCGGAGCTGCCTGAGTGGTTGCAGATGAGCTGGTCCTGCTGGAGGCTCGGGGCACCTGCCGCTTAGAGCCGGAAGCCAAGCAGGGAGAGTGAGATGGAGAATTTTCAGCTGTCTCGTGGACCAAACCAGAAGCACGAGCAACGCCACCCTCACCTCCCCCAGTCCCATCTCAGTGACGGCTGAGAAACAGAGGCAGGCCGTTGATAAGCACCCTCCGGGAAGGAGGGGACTACAGGGTAAACCTGAGAAATCGCTGCTCTGAGGCCGGAGAAGGTGAGGATCCCCAGCGTATGGAAGCCAGCAGACTGGCTTTGTTCTGTCCCGTCCTGGCCCAGACACCTGCTGTTTGTCTCCTCGGCCTTCTTGGCAGGTTTCGAACCAGACAAATCCCCTTCCTGTCAGGCGGGGAGGCCCGTTTTTCACCGGGTCTTCCTCTTGGTCAGAGGCGGTGACTCCATAGGTGCCGGACAGAATGCCCATGCACTGCCCCCAGGGGCGCTCCCGCTGGACGTTTAGTCCGGAGTGCCCGGCAACCAGAGGTTTGGGGGCACAGCCTGGGATTCCAGGCCTGACCCCCCCAGTCCTGCACCGGGGAGCCTGGGGCACCTTACTCATCCCCTGAGCTTCGGGGTTCATCCTTGTTAAACGGGGCTAATGAATGAATGTCAAGGTCATTGTGAAGGTCCAGTTAAAGGCTACGGAAAAAGTGCTTTGCAAACTGCAAAAGAGCTGTACGTGTGAAAACTGTCAGTAGAGGCCAGCAGGGCGATCGAGTGGGAGGAAGGTAGGAAACTGCCGGGGATCCGCCACCAGGCGTGGCCGCAGGAGACCCCTTGCATGAAGCCTGAGGGCAGCGCACGGGGCGAGACTCCCCCTCAGCCTCCTCGACTGGAAGTGCCTGGAGGGGACACAGAGGCTCTTGGGCTCTGCCCGGGAATACGTCCCATGGCCTTGGAATCTTCACACCGCCAGCCCCAGAGGTGCCGTGTGATCCCCAGCGCACTGTGGGTACGGTGCGGTGCCTGGGCCCTCGGGGAAAGGAGTATTCTACCACATAGACCTTCTCTCCCCAGAACCCTCCCCGCTTTGCACTGGGCAGGGACGGGGGCTGTGACCTCTCGGGACCTGGTGGGGTCGCTGCGGGGTTGGGGGAGGCCGTGCGGCAGACGTGTGGGGAGTCTCCCCCCTCACTCACCACGATGACCCAGGCCAGCCTCTTGAGGCAGGGCCAGGACAAGGGTGAAAGAAGGAGAGGTGGCCGGCATGCAGATTGAAGGCAGTGCTTGCTCTCAGGGGCTGACCCTGCAAGTTCCGGAGCCCTTGCGTGCCGCACCCTCGTCCGGGCCCTGCTTTGGGAACTTCCTTTTGCAAGTGCTCTGCCCAAGTGACACCCACAGCTTGCCACATGTCACCTTCCCCTAAGAGGTTAACACCGTTCAGCTCTTCTACCAGCAGAAGAGACGACGGGCCTCTGCCTGTGTCCTGTGGGGCTCAGCCGGGCTTCGGGGAGGTCACGTTGGAGGCCTGTGAATGGATGGTGGGGTTTGGTTTCCCCTGGGGAAGAGGAGACATATAGAGAGCTCGCCTTTAAATATCTGAGCGGACGTTTAGTGGGTGGAAGGTGGCCCCCAAAAGATGAGTCCAATCTTCACAACCAGAATCTGTGAACATGGGGGCGCCTGGGTGGCTCAGTTATTATGCGTCTGCCTTCGGCTCAGGGCGTGATCCCGGCGTTCTGGGATCGAGCCCCACATCAGGCTCCTCCGCTGGGAGCCTGCTTCTTCCTCTTCCACTCTCCCTGCCTGTGTTCCCTCTCTCGCTGGCTGTCTCTCTCTCTCTGTCAAATAAATAAATAAAATCTTTAAAAAAAAAAAAAAAGAATCTGTGAACGTGACCCGATTTGGACCAAGGTCTTTGAAAATGTAACTAAGCATTTCAAAACGAGACCGTCCTGGACTTACGGAGGGCCGTCAATCCAATGACAGGTGTCGTAAGAGAAAGGCAGAGGGGCGCCTGGGTGGCCCAGTCGGTTGAGGGTCCAGCTCTTGATTTTGGCTCGGGTTGTGGTCTCAGGGTTGTGGGATCGAGCCCGTGTCGCACTCCACGCTCAGCGGCGAGTCTGCTTCTCTCTCTCTTACTATTTCTCCCTCTCCCTCTGCCCCTCCTCCAGCTCACACCAGCTATCTCTCTCTCTAAAATAAAATAAATCTTAAAAAAAAAAAGAGAGAGAGAGAGAGAGAGAAAAGCAGAGAGAGATCTGAGATTCGAACACACAGAGGAGGCCACATGGAGATGGAGGCGAGACTGGAGCCTCGGGAAGCTGGAAGAGGCAGGAAGGTGTCAGAGACTGAAAGCTGGTGCCCCCACCATTCCTATGTTGAAATCCTAAACCCCCATGAGATGGTATTAGGAGGGGGGTCTGGGGGAAGGGCCTAGGTCTTAAGGGTGGAGCCCCCATGAATAGGAGTCACGTTCTAGTAAGAAGAGACACCAGAGTCTGCTTCCTTGCTACCTGCTCTGGGATATTCGAGGTCACAGCAATAGGACAGCCTTCGGCTATGCGGGAGCAGGCCCTCACCAGACACCAGGTCTCTCCACGCCTCGATCTTAGACTTGCAGCCTCCGGAGCTGTGGGAAAATCAATGTGTTGTGTTGGCCCCCAGTCTGCGCTGTTCTGTTGGACCAATCCCGGCCAGCTCTCCCGGAGAGGGGGAGAGAGCGCAGCGCTGCCAACACCTTGACAGTGGACTGTGACCTCCAAGGGTGAGAGAAGACATTTCTGTCGTTGTAATCCCCAGGTTGGTGGCATTTGTTAGGGCGGCCATGGGAAACAAATACAGACGTCATATAAGAGTGGAGTTTGGCTAGATTTGTGTGGGGTCAGGGACGAAGTGAGGGCCCGTGGGTGGGATTTACAGGGGGTTGCATTTCAGACAAATGTGAACAAGAACTTTCCAAAGAATGAGGGCTGTCCAGTGATGACATGGCTGCCCTGGGCTCACCATCTGACCCACCACCTGTCGGGAATCCGGTGGTCAGGAATTGGCTTTGCATGGGGAGGCTGGCTGAGGTCCATGGTTCAGCCCTCCCTTCTCCCCGAAGGACATCTGGTGAACGGGTCGCCCCTGCAGGACACATTTCCGTGAGCATCTCAGAGAGGCGTGCATGTCACCACGGTAACCCTCTCTCCCCGGAGAGCAAATCAGAGCACACATACGTGAGGCTGACATCACAATAGGAATAACCTTGAATCGGCTTTAATTTCTTTTTTTTAATGCAATTTTTTTTTGCAGATGTTGATACTGTGACTATTATTAATAATCACGTCCCTGCAGGTAGCTTGCATTTCCTCGTGACATGTCGCTGAGACCTGACACAGTGGCGAGAGCCACTGTCTCCTTGATGAAGTAGGGCTATGTTCTCGAACTCCATGTTCACGGCTACCTGGGCTCTGACTCAAATGCAGGTGTGACTCAGCACCTCCAATAGCGGGATCCAGAGAGGCCCATGGGCCAGTTTCTAGAATGCCCAGAGTTGCTGGCTGGAAGTGGGAGGAGAGGGGAGTTTCCTGGTCTTGCTAAGACTCAGGTAACTGAGTCTTCCCAGGTACGCTGTTGAGCAATGCAATGGGACAGGGGTGGTGGCTGACATGGACGTTCTGGGACAGGTTGGGCTGTAAGACCTGGAAGGCCCAGGTTTTAGGATCAATTTAGGATCTTAAAACTGCCTGCGCTCTCGTCCTACCTGGGGTTCAAGGATTTGATGGGAAGAGGCTGAAGGAACCCTACAGTTTACACTGCAGAGCTTGCCCTGTGTGCCAAGCTCTTGCATTAACTGTCTTCTTCAGTTTTCCTTGAGACCCTCTGTATGATTCCAGTGTTCTGTTATTGCCCGTCATGCAGGGGAGAACGTCAGGCGCGGAGGAGTGAGAGGAGTGGCCCGGCTTGCACGGCTGGGGTCAAACCAGGTCGTGGACTCCGGAGACTACACTGATCATTACTAGACTAGAAAGCCCCCTCTGGATCCTGCAGACCCGGGACATGGTGTCCTGTCCTCCCAGCCATTGCCCTTGCCGCCTGAGCCTACAGAGGGACATGGGAATCCAGGTATGGTCAGGGGGTCCCTGGACGGGGCCTCCTCCCCTGACCACCCCCTCTCCCTGCTCCGATGGACTCCACACTGTTATGGAGAGCCCTGCTACTCCAGACATGGGGTGATTAGACTCGGGCTCCGCTCCAGCTTTTATCTCAGCGGGGGCCGCATAGCGCTGGCAGGGGGAGGAGGGAAAAACACACTACCGTCATCGTCATCCAAGGACGCTCCAGTCACCGCTGGGCAGATGGGAAGATTCCCGCCCAGGGAAGGAGAGTTGGGGTCCCAGGGAGAAGGAGGGGGCCAGCCAGTTCTGGGTAGAAGTGCTGCCCTAATACGCACACCCAGCGTGCGGGCTGGGCAGCAGGCGATGGTCGCTGATTTCCACACCATTCACGGTTCAAACGAACACCCCGTGCCTCCCTGCAGACATTGCCCTCCAAGCCTGTTCTCAAATCTCTTGTCCCTTTCCAAACAAATCTCTTTCTCTTGTCCCTTTGTCCCACCCAGCGTGGAACACAGAAGTCTGACCTGTGCCTCCCCCGCAGAGAAGTAGAGTATTACTCCTGGTGGGGGTAGGTCCCCAGAGTTGGCCCTTTGCAGCACGTGGCAGGGCCTGGGAGGGGGCTTCAGACATGAGAGGGGCCAGGTCTCTGTGCTCAGGGATGACCTACTCAAAAGGACTCTGAGGAGGGACAGCCCGCCCCGAGGCCACTGGCAGGTGGACGGTTCTCCGGCTGGGGCTCAGGCTACTGATGCTGACACCTGCCACCCTGCCAGAGAAACGGCATCGTGCCAGGGTCCCTGGTCCCTTGGAGGCCCCTGAGGACATGCCCTATTGCCTTCTGAGAAAGGCAGTCCCCACAGGACGGGGCCGCACCTCCACCCCCAGGAAAGTAGGACAGACTCCAAGAGAAGCAACTAAACCAATTACGAGCCCAGCTCGCCCTGGCGCCCAAGCAGCCCCGGCTCTCATCCTGCTCTCATCTTGTTCTCATCTTGCGAGGCGAGAGCAGCCTGGCTGCTGGGAAGGAACAGTGCGTCCTAATTACACACTCCTGGGCGACAGGCCGCGTCCAGAGATTAAAGGAATCAAACGAAGTGGCCCCTCCCCCAAGAACCAGAGCCGCTGCATGAGGACGATTATGGTACAAGGTAGAGCTTAGGAAGCCCGCTTTCTCGGAGCCGCGTGCCTGCCGCCGACTGCACCGGACTGCGAGCTGGCCTGCGTCTCCAGCGCTGTCCGGTCTCGTCTGGCTCATGTGCCTTTCCACCGGTGCAGCTGGGCAGACAAGAGCCCTGCACCTGTCCCTCCACCTGCCTCCCACCCCAGCACGTACAGCCCTTCCTGGTCAGGAGACTCTCCGCTCCCTTCTGCCGCTTGTCTCTGTCTCCCTGTCTCCCTATCTCTCTCTGTCTCCCTGTCTTCTTGTCTCTGTCTCTGTCTCTCTGTCACTCTATCTCCCTGTCTCTCTGCCTCTGTCTCCCTGTCTCTGTCTTCCTGTCTCTCTGTCTCCCTGTGTCTCTGTCTCTATCTCTCTGTCTCTCTATCTCCCTGTCTCCATGTCTCTGACCCTGTCTATCTCCCTATCTCTGTCTCCATATCTCTCTATCTCCCTGTCTCTGTCTCTCTGTCTCCCCGTCTCCCCCTCCTCCAAGCATTTGTTTCTATTCCAGTTTTTTGTCCTACCTGTTCACTTCGTTCTGCCCCCTCGGGTCTCCTGTTTTCCTTCCTCCTAATTACCCAGCAGATCCCAAGGAAAAGGGAGCCACTGTGGGCTTTTTCTCTCCCGCCCCCACCCCCGACGATCTGTAAGCCCAGCAAGAGTAACGGCCCGTTCGTGAGCGCTCACGCCTTGTGAGCCCTGAGCGGATGGTTCTCTTGCTTTAGCTTATTAATCCTCGTCAGATGTGACCAGACAAGGAAGCTGAGGCTCGGTGGCCCTAGCGCTGGTCTCGGGCCACACGCCGGTAAGGGCTGCCACCTGGGCTCTGAGCTCAGCCTGTGGGCTGCCTAGATGGGGGCTGAGCCTGCGGTGGCCTGGGGCAAGGGGAGGAAGAGCTGGCTGGGAGGCAGGGTCTGAAAGCAGATGGGACACGAGGCCCCTCTGAGAGCGCCCCCCCCCACCCTGGCCCTGGCCCCACAGAGAAAACTGACATGGGCCAGGACCCCCTCCAGACTCTCCTGCCTGATGTGGAGAATTTCTGCCTGAGGAGCCCTGCCTTAGCTCAGGCTACCGTCCCAAGATGCCACAGCGGGGCCTTGGATGACACAGATTGATTTCCCAGTCCCAGAACAAGGTGCCGGCAAGTAGGTTCTCTTCTGAGGCCTCTTCTCCGGGTCTGTAGGCAGCCACGGTCTTACCACGTGCTCACATGACCTCTTCTTTGTGCAGCCACGGGGAGAGGGACGCAGAGAGAGCTCTGGTAGCTTTTCTCAGAAGGGCCCTGCTCCCATCATGGGGGACCCTCATGACCTCATCTAACCAAGTTACCTCTCGAAGGCCCCATCTCCAAATACCATCATGTTGGGGGGGGGTGGGTAGGGCTTCCACATGAATTTGGAGGGACACGATTCATTTCACAGCAGACCATCACCCCGATCAGTGAACGCAGCGTCCTGGGGACACGGGCCATGTCAGAAACTCCTGACCCAAACTTTCATCACCTGGGGAGGGTGGAGGCACTCAGAGGTCATGTGACACACCCAAGTTCACCTGTGAGGATGGGACCACAGCTGGGCTCCACCGTCCTCCAGCCTTGGGGTCTTTACCCTCAGAAGCCGCAGGAGCTTTGCCCACACCCAGACCCCTGTAGGGGGAAACCTGTAAAATCCTTTCTGTGACGGTAGCGCATCTGCGAGTGGGAGGAATGGTGCCAGGAGGGGTTCGGTGATGGGGGTGCCGGCCTTGACAATGGCTGGGGGAGAAGACTTGTGGTTTCAGCTGGAGGGTTTGCTAATGACACCTCCCGGGAACAGTGTCTGGGGGGTGGGGTGTAGAGGTGTGGAGGGGGGACTGGGCGTAACACGCACCTGCTCTGGCCTCCTGCCTCCCATTTCTACCCTGCTCCGCTTGCAACTGAGCCTCGGGGAGGGATGCGGGCTTTCAGAAGCGGCCCTCGGAGGAAGCCTAGAACAGTCCGCACCAGCTAATGTGGAGTGTCTCCATTACCATAATAACGGACCACTTAATAACTGACTTCCCCACTAATTCTAATTGAAACACGTAATGATATTTCCGGGCGGAGAGTGGCAGGCTCAGGTCTGGGCAGACCTCTCCAGGGGCCACGCTGGCTTCACGTGGCGAGGACCGTGGGGCCTCCTCGGGCATTCTGCTGCAATAGACGGAGGCAGCAGACAGCTGCTCTTGCACGGATGCCAGGAACCACAGCTGATGATAAAAGCCATTAAAGGTCAGCTGGGAATAGAAAACTATTTATGTTAAATGTCACAGATTAAGCCACAGAATGGGCCTTGGGTAGGGAGCAGAGGGTGAGGTGAGAAACACCGGTCACTGTGTCTGCTTCCTTGGGGGCCTTCCAAGCTAGGGGGGCGGGGGTGGCCTGTCGAGGTGGCAGGAGGCGGGGGAGGCGCTGGGTTTCCAGGCTGCCTTCAGCGCCCCCCCACCCCAAAACAGGTGGGTGTTGGCAGCCACAGGTGATTGGCCAGGCTGGCCGCCTGTTGAGGTTGCTAGGCGACCTGAGTGCCAGGTTCAGGGAGAGAGGACCCGCTGGTCTCCTTCCTCTCATCGCAGAGGCTGAGGTCCTGGAGAAGCCACAGAGGGGACCCAGGCTTGCTCTCTTCCTGGGTGTTGTCTTGGGTTGGTGTGGGCGTGTGTAATCATAACTGAAGTCTATCTGGCAGCCTGGACTGCAGGATGTCACAGACAGAAGACAGAGGACAGCACGTTCCCTTCCCTGGGGGGTCTGGGAAGCTGGAGTCTGAAGGACCAGGAGGCCCTGGTGGGCGGGAGGGCCAGAGCATGGCGCTCTTGGGAGGCACTTCAGGGCTACGGGGAGGGGGGGGTGTCTGGGCCAGGTGCTAAATAGCAGCCAGGAGGACCAGGCACCCCTGTGATTTCCCAGCCACAAAAGTGCAGGGGCTCCTTGGCCCGGCCTGAGCAGTCTACACAAGCCCCACCGTGCGTCTTGGCTCTGTCCATTAGCCAAACACACCTAAAGGGAGAGTTTGTTGACAGGTCGAAAATATCCCGTAGCAGGTAATTAGACCGCTCAGGCCCCACGGAAAGGATTACCGCAGCTCTTGATGACCTACCTGGGGATTGTTCATTTCGCAGGTCGAGACAGAAGCTTGATTTTTGTGTTTCAGCCACGCAGCCCGCCTCTGGCCCGCCTGGCCTCGGTATCATTGCCTTGCACACAAGGAATACAGATGTATTTTAATATTTCTGTAAGCAGACACAATGAGGAAGGTAAATCTCATGGGGAAACACACACACACACACACACACACACACACACACACACAGAGGCAAAATAAATAAATAAGTACCACCCCGAACCCTACCCTACCATCTTACGTAACAGGAGGGTGGGCTGCTGGTTGGGGTATCCACGGCTTTCTGTTTGTTGGGATTGACTAATCGTGGGAGAGGTGCTCAAGGAGATGCTGTGGCCCCCCAACCCCGCCCCTGTGGCAGGGAAAGATTTGCACCAGCCCACTGGTGACCGGGGAGGGCCCTCTCCTTCATTCCCTACATCCAATTAGGCTGCAGGGTAAACTGGGCCAGCAGGGACCTGGCCTGGATGGACCGACAGGGGAACAGGAGGGATCAGAGAGACCCCAGGAGGCCCTGAGTGTCCAGGCAGGTGGGCGCTGGATCAAGGCGGTCAGGTGGGTGGGATGGCAGGGGCTGGGGGTGAGGGTGGGGCTCTGGTAGACACTAGCGAGAGTTAGGTTCATTCCTGTCGTCGGTAGGCATGTATTGGCGACTCTTCTGCACCAGCCCAGTGCTTGGCCGAGGAAGACCATCATCCCTGCTTCCAGAAGCTCGCTGTGGATGGGGAAGATCAATGTGCCCCCAGGTATTTATGGTACGTTAGAACGATGGTCAGGAGAGAGCCATGGACCAGGCACTCAGAGCACCGAAGGCGGGGCCAAAGGTCCCAGCAGAATGAGGAGGGTGGGCAGTGTTTCCCAGGGGCAGCATTTGAACTGGACCTTCAGTTGTCAAATCGGATACCTGATGCCAAAAGGACTGGGCTCAGAGGGGGCGGGGGGTGGGGTGGCTGGAAAGGGGCATGTGGGCCAGATGGCCTCGAACACTGTGCTTAAGAAGTTAATTGAAAATTAATTCCGAAGGCACGAGAGAGTCAACTGCTGTTGCTGAGCGAGAGAATGTGAGGTCTTGGCCTGGGTTTTAGAAAGAATGCTCTGGAAGCTAGAGGGAGGATGTGCTGGGCACTGTGGTTCCGAATCCGGAGTGCCTCAGAATCCCCTGGGAGCTTGTTGAAGCCACCGGAGTCTCTCATGCAGCAGGTGTGGAGAATTTGCAGGCCTCCCGGGTGCTGCTGGAGCTGTCGGTCCGGGGACCACACTTTGAGAACCACCGCGTTAGAGAAAGGAGACCCCCTGGAAGGAAAGGGCAATAAAATGAAAGGTGAGGAGGGGATGAGCTTGAGAGACCCCTCAGGGCAGGCAGACCACATGGTGGGGAGGAGACCTGCAGGGCCCAGACGTGGGCAGTGGGCAGCAGAACCTGGGGGGGGGGGTTAGATTTGCTGAAGCAGCAGGTGATGGGCACAGGCAAGGGGATACAGGGCGGGGAGACCGGGGACGGCATAAGAAGCAAGGCTTAGGTTCCTGGGAACAAGGCCAGAAGCCAGGCATGGCGGCTCCCCTCCCTTTGGGAGGCCGCTGCCGCTGCAGATGGGCCTGGATTCGAAGGTCGGGAGTACGCAGGGGCAGTGAGTGAAGCCGCGAGGGGCTAGTACGAGCGCAGGTGGAGAGTGGATTCACGTGCACGGGGATGGGCCCGCCGGCCGGCCTACAGCACCCTGTCGCTGGCGTCTCATCGGAAGCCTGGGCCTCAGAGCATCAGCGTGGACAGCCTTGATCCACGACCAGAGCCTTGGTGACATCGCCCTACTCAGACCCCACCCCAAAGCCCCCAAAAGCCCCCAAAGCCCCGGCACCTGCCTGACCGCCGCAGGATGACTGCATCTTCTGGGAAGGGTGGAGAAGTCAGGGCAGAGCGGCTTTGGGGAAGCCCAGGAGCAGGCAAGGGGCTACCGGGTGTCGCGAGTGAGCAAGCAGACCCCAGGCGGATGTGGCCATGAGTTATCAGCTAAGGGAACCCAAGAGACAGCTTCCCCAATTCCCTGGGGCTTGCTCCTGCTGTGGCCAAGGCCATGTCCCTGGGTCTGAGTCCTGCTCCCTCCTCCTTCACTACATTCTGGCCGGTCTGACCCACTCAGCAGTTTATTGAAGGTACACAAGATATTTTACTGTGATTGAAGGGAAGCTTTTATCTGGACTCTACAGCCACTTACAGTTTAAAGACACGTCCCTCAGCTCACACCGGGGGGTGGGGTGGGGGATTCATCGGCAGACAGGTGTCTGTGGAAACGTCAGCCAGCCAGTCACATGCACGGGCGCTACTTCAGTGTTAGGGATCCCGCCCGTCTCAACCCCAGCTCTGGTATTCCTCGTTGACACTGTTCTCCCAGAAATATCCCCAGTGCAGCGCGGTGCAGTGGCTTCTCTGGGCTCACCCGCGAGATCTGCATCCCCTGAACCCATCGTTCCTGAGCCTTTGCCCCCACCCCCTCCCCAGACCCCAGGATCCCAGGTCCTGAATTGTTCTTGCTTTCAAACTGATCCCAGGACCCCCTTGCTCAGTGTCACCATTGGGTTTGCATTCCCTCCCCGTGCCCCTGGGTTGTCCCCTCACACGGGCATGCACTGTCTCTCCTGGGACCAACATTAGCAGGGACATCAGGGCTCTCAAGCCCGATGACATTTCACTGACGGCTCCTTTCGGACTGAGATTTCTCTCCAGCACACGACGACTATCAAGGAGGCTATTTGGGTCCCAGGAGCAATGGGGAGTGTCTCTGGCTGGGTGTCCCTGTCTAGAGGAGACTTGGAGGGCGGGAAGCAGCCTGGGAAGAGGGGAGAGAATGAACCAAGTGCGGGAAGATGCCGGTGTTGTGAGCAGCAGGGGCCCAGGTGCTTGCTCTCCAGCGCCCCCTGTGGGCAGCCTGGGGGGGGCGGCCGATCCCCTTGTTAGGACAGCACCCGCTGCAGGCCTGGGACCTGCTGGGCGGGACAGTAATGCCAGCGTGGCTTTTAGGGGGTGGCAGTCGGACCTCTCTCTGGGGTGGCTGGAAGGCCAGAGATGCTGCCAACCTGTGGAGCCCATCCTGTGGCTCTCCACTCGCGTCTCTTTGACTCTTCAGAAGAGCTCAGTGGACCCCCAGAGGCAGGCTCAGAAGGGAAGATAAGATAATGACAAATCTAGGGGGAAGAGGGGACAGAAATCCTAAAACCCTCCTGCAGGGACTCCCCCGAAGGCCAAAACACTAAGACCCAAGCCTACTCTATTACCAGTCCTAGAGGCTGACGCCTGCTAAGCGCTTACCGCAGGCCCAACTCGGCTCCGTACGTGCCACCCCACTTACTGTCACCGTGACCCTGGGAGGAAGCAATGATTAATATTATCCATTTGGAGATGAGCAAACGGAACTCGGGGAGTTCAGTGCCTGGCCCAAGATCACAGAGCAGGGACTTGAGACTGGGACTGTCTACCCTCCCCCACCTCTACCCCACCCCCCCACCACCAAAGCCCACCTTGGCAACGACGCCAGCCTAGCAGCCCTGCGCAGTCATTACTCGGAGCTCCCCGCGCCTGCGTGGCTGTGGGCTGCCCTCCGCATCCCTCACCCCAGGGCTCCAAGAACGACTGAAGCCAGATGCATCGGCTGGATCCCCAGCAGTTAGCCTCTCACGGGGGTCAGCAAACCAGCCCGCTGGCCCAATCCGCCCCGCCACCTGCCCTATTTGCTCTCTGGCCCTACACAGAAGAGCCTGTGGGCTCCTGGCCTCTGGCAGAGCCGCGCCGAGAAGGTGCCGGGGGTGATGCGTACATCAGCGTGTGTGCGTGTGCGAGCGCGTGTGCAAAGGGCTCCAGAGCACGTGTAAGTGGTACCCTTGGAAGAGGAGGAGTGGGTGCTGTGGGGCCTCCGTCTCCTCTCTCAGGAGCTGGGTTTCCGAGGCTTTCATGGAATGGCCCGGGGGCAGTGGCGGGTGCTGCTAGAATTTAGGTAATTTTCCCCTAATTAAGCAATTATCTCTGATCTAGCTCCTCCCATAGCCAGGAACTTTTGCCTGGAGGGTGTGGAGGAGGGGGACGGAGGGGTCGCATCTGGGAGGGCCCAGACAGAGGGACAGCCCAGCAGCGAGGCTCTCTGCGGAGCCCAGTGGAGGCACTGGAGCGGCCTTCCAAAGCGTGCCTGAAAGTGACCTACCTGTCCCTGATGCCACCGTCCCTGGAGCCAAACACACACCTGGTGACTAACTCATACCAGGAGATCAGAGCCCACGAGCGCCCTGAGAATGGAGGGCTGGATTCAGACAGCTGTTGGCAGGGATGTATCTTTGCCACATGGGCTTGAGGGCACTGTTGACATCCCCCCTTCCATTGCAGTATTTAACTGGACCCTCACACATCTTTCCCTGGGAACGGGGCCGTCCCCGTTTCCCAGACAGAGACATGATTGGGGCCTCCAGGCCAGCAGGCATAAGCATCACAGCTGGGTCCCCCGGAGACCCCAGGGGGGTGGGCATGTTTCCCGAGGGTGGCCGCAGACCCTGTGCCGGTGGGCCCGGCCTCTGCTGGCTGGAGACTGACCCACCTGTGAAATGCCCTTGGGTCCCTTCCAGCGGCTTCCAGCTCGTTTGAGGAGGGGGGTGCTGGATGGGACTGCAGCTGCTTCTCAAGGGAGCCTGCAGCAGGAGGGGCAGCTGAGGACCACGGAGGGAGCCCCGCCTGGTTGGTGAAGATGCAGGGAGCCCGGGATGGAAAGCCTGAGCCTCCAGAGGCCTCTGCCTGCCCGAGGCACCCAGCGGCGGCGTGGCTTCCGGCCAGCCCTGAGGGCTACGGCCGATCAAGGCGGCTAAAAGTTACGCCGTATTTATTTATTCTCCAGAAGTGCAGAGGGACCTGAATAAAGGGAAAGGCCAAAGCATGTAGAGACCATAAAAAGAGAGTTTAGTTTTTATGCAGTGGGAACCTGGGGAATTAATTCCCAGCTGACAGAGGTCGCACGGCAGGAGCTGAGTTTTAAACAGGCACAGTGAGGAGCCTGGGGAGGCAGGGGGGAGGCAGCCGGGTGTAAAGTCCGGGGGAGGCAGGTGGAGGGGAGACGGGGAGGTCCCAGAGTGCCGAGGCCGTGGGCACTGGCCCCACTTCAAAGCACACGCGAAAGGAGGCTTTAAAGGCCAATCGCTCAGGGTTGATCTCATTCAGGCTACATTTATTGGGCACCTACTATGTGTCGGGACCGGCTTGATGTCATGGGGATTACAGTGATGGAGAAACCGGGGTCCTGGCTTCAAGACTCTCTTCTTCTTTGGGGGGTACTTGGGACTACATCAGCTGTGACTGGGGCCGTGGGCTCGGCAGAAGGGGCATGGCCAGGGAAGCAGACCCACTCCTCTGCTACAGACTCTGCCCCCTGGGCAGCATGCTTATCTCTCTACGCCTCCGTTTCTTCATATAGAAAATAGGTGTGTTCAGAGTAACTATTTCCTAAGATTGTCCTGAGGCTTTATATTAACAGACACAGCCAGGCACCTAGTGCTTTCTATCAGGACACGTTCTGATAAATAGTTTTAGTGAGTTTTGAAAAAAGTGCTAGGATGGCCCAGAGTGATTCATTCATTGAAGTGGTCTGGGAAGGCTTCTTGGAGGAGGTGACCTTTGACCTAGATTTTTAAAGGATGCATAAGCCCCACGTGAGTGGAGAAGAGGGGCAACACTTGGAGACAGTGGCCAAGGGCTTCTTGGCAGGTCAAGTTGTGTCTTTTGGTGTTGGTTTGTGTGGATTGCTTTAGTGCTGAGTGGGGCGGGGCGGGGGGGCGGCTAGCTTGCTGCTGCTGGAGGTGACTGTAGGCAGGGGTGGGGTTGGGCCCCGGAGCACTCCCTACAGAAGCTGCTCCCAAAGTGCCTCCAGCACCCCTGCTCTTCTCGCTGCCAGTACCAAGGCAGTGGTTCTGGCCTGAGCCCAGGATGCTACTGTCCCAGCGTAAGGAGACAAGGAGGGCTCGGGCTGGGAGAGTGGCGGCTTCTGTGAGTGTGGGGCAGTGCCAGCCTGGGGAGGAGAGTGCCTGTGCTTCTGCCCATCATGCATTTGAAGATAACACCGAGCTATCTTGGACAGGAGCCCCCTGTCCCCCAACACACAGAGACACGCCCTATTGTCCCCGCACATGGAAATGGGACCGCGGCATCGACCGATTCCCCGCGTGCTAATGCTCCAGGCACCGTGTTTTATACACACGAGCCCGTGTGCGCCTCCAAACAACCCTTGCGAGAGGTCCTCCTATTATCTCTATTGTAAAGATGAGATGTCAGAGGCCCAGAGAGGTTAAGCAGCTTGTCTGCAGTCACACAGCTAGTGGGTGGGGCAGGCCTCCTTGGGAGTGGGCTCCATCGAGGTGCCAGCTGTTCACCACAGCCCTCGGCCCTCATCGCTCACGCGTCTGCCGTCACCTGGAAACTACATCACGACCAGGGGAGAAACCGGCAGGGAGACAGAAAGTCGAGAGGCTGTTCGGTAACTGGCAGCAGGGGAGGGAGGCTGCCGTCTGGCACCAACGCGGACCCGTCCCCAGATGGTGGAGAACCGACATCAACTGCCTGGCTGGGCGGCAACAGGATGGGGCGCAGACAGGTTCCGGGATGAGGGTCTCGCGCTCCACCCGAGAGGGAGCGCCAAGGGAAAGGAAGCCTGTGACCTCACCGTTGGGCCAAGGGCCAATGACATCACCAGGAGGGCGAGGAGCAAGGCCCAGCAAGTTATTTATGGAACAGGCCGGCGGCCAGCCACGCCGCTCCTGAGCGGTGCAGATGGGGTTGGGAAAAAGCCTCCAGCTGCCCTGGTGGGGCCGCCAGTGTTGGCAGGCAGACGGGAAAGGAAGGAGGCTGGAGGGAGCGGCCAGCAGACCGGGCGGGAGGGCTCCTGAGAGCCTCAGGAGGGCTGGGGCAGGGAACCCCTGGGCCGCCAAGCTCCTCCTCCACGGGGTCTGCCCATGGTCTCCACCTTCGCTCTGGAGGAGCCCGGTCTCTGCAGCCCTCCCTCAGGGGCACTCATTCAGAACTCAGGGAGCAGAGGGGCCCAGAAAGCACCTCCTGGGGGGTTCACTCTATCTGCATCTGTCCACACACAGGAGTGTGGGTCCACAGGCCTGGCTGCTGTCAGTGCCTCCTGACCCCTGGTAGATTCGCTCTCCGGCTCCTTGTACGCGGTGCTCGGCGTGCTCGTGTGTGCAGAGAAGTGTGTGAGGGCCTGGCTGTGTGCATCTTCGCGTACATGCGTGTATGTGCGTGTGCGTGTGTGCACGAGAGAGGGAGCACGGAGGAGCGTGCAGGAGGGCTAGCGGCTAGCAGACAGGGAGAGAGGAGTCACTAGGGGAGAGAAATCACTGTAGGAAGTGGGAAATAGAATTTCAGTGGAAGATACAGAGGCACTTAGAGAAGCTTCAGCAGAACTAGACAAACCTTTCAATCCATTTATCAAACATGCCTGCAGCTCCGCCGGCCTAGCAGGTGCAACAATAATAATATATTGAACAGAGCCGGCGACTGTGGGGCTGGAGAAGCCCCATAAATAAGGGGTTACTGCCATGCTCACGCTTACTCTGCTGGGCTTCTCCAGCCGGTCCCTCCACCCATCACTCCAGGCGCTGCCCCAGCCTGAGGGCCTGCATCTCTGCGCTCTTGACTTCCGGCCTCGTGGGAGGGTGGCAGGGGGTCGTGGAACCCAGAGTTGCCAAGCCCCACGCAGACAAGCTTCGGTAGTACGTTGGTGGCATGGGGGGCCCTTGCTAACTGCCCTCCTTCCCTTTAAAATCTCTCACGAGGGAACCAGATCCATGTCACCCCCGGGGGAAATTTGGTGGTCGTTCTGTGGGCCACAATGGGGCAGCAGGGGGTGAAAGTGGGGGCCAGGGAGTGATAGAGGGGGTTCCCACACCCAGACCCAAGGCCATGCCATCTACTGAGACCTCCCCACCCAGTTCCATACTGGACAACTTGGACCTTTTGAGTGGTAGGTGGAGGGGTAGACGTCATGCCATATCCAACTGAAGGGGGCCCCATTTTCTGGGGTACGTCTATACCCCCTTTTTCCAACAACCCCCTTCTCAATGCCAGAAAAGAAAGTATCTGCACACAGTCATGTCCAAATACCCCTAAACTCAAGCCCACAAAAGAGAACGTCTCCACTGATCTGTTCACCTCTAGCTCCACGAGGACAGCGGGCCCTGCCCCCCCAACACACACACACTCCAGGGAACTGCCCTGCACCCCCCCACCCCACCCCATCATCCCCTTTCCTTACCACCGTGCCGCCAGCCCATCAACAGGATAACCTGAATCATTACGTCCTCATGCCAGGAACCAAAAGGGCAGGAGGCACCGCTCCTCACTCCCCGGGACACACCCCCTCCCTTGGTAGTGGCTGCAGGAGGCCATTCTCGGAGCTCTGCCCGCTGAGCCGGGGCATGGGAAGGGGACAGCTGAGTGGCTCTCCAGGGTTGCCAGGCTAAATACCCGGAATGCAGGAAATAGGATTAGACCTCAGCGGGAACAGAGGGATAAAGGTTAATGAGGGAAGTGGGGCGGCACAGCCTGGCTGTTCCCAGGGACAAAGGCTGGCCTCTCGGCTCTGTGGGAGTCGGCTGAGGTCACATGGTCAACCCTCCTGCTTTTGGAAGCCCAGCAGATGGGAACCCCGGTTTTTCTAAAATGTTCTTGGAAAGCGAATGTCTTATCCACAAGTTGCTCTCCAACTGCCTGGGCCACCTGGCTCCTTGCAGCCTCTGTTTCCTACTTTCCGTTCCCCAAAGCGCTTGGAGTCTGTGCTTCTCGTGGGACCAGCCAAGAGGCCATCGTCTCCTCTGAGCCTAACAGCGTCCCTCCCCCTAGCTCTGCTTTCTCAGGCATCCCGGGAACTGCAAGAGGCCCATCCTAGGACCCAAACAAGATACAGCATCATGGACGTCATTAAGCTCCTGTCACCTGGTAAAGGCACCGGCTGGGTGGTGGCCAGGAGCTGGGAGCAGCCTCCTACCCCTGGCTCCAAGGGCACCCTTCTCCTTTGAAAAGATGGCCATGGAGCGCAGAAAGAACTTCGTATCGGTCATCAGTCCGCAACTATAGGGACAATGATGGATATGTGCAGGGATGGAGGGGGGGGGGCTCTGGTCCTGTTTCTGTTTCCTCACCATCTTCCCGAACCTGCACGATGCCATTCCAGACTGCCAGCACCCCCCAGAGCCTACCCCTCTCCTTGTTACTGTCCAGCCCTCTTTCCAGGCCGAGCAGACCTAAGGGTGAGCAACCATCCTAACCCCCTCTTTCCTCTGCCTTTGGAAATCTTTAGGGAGAGGAAACAGTCATTTTCCTGGGGTGCTGGGGTGTGGTCCCACAGGACCGAAACCAGGCAAGGCACAGCGCCAGGCAGAGACCTGGTCCCCAGCCCATAATCTGCTTCCCAGCTGCTTGTGTTAGCGGCTCCTTTCAAGACACATCTGGGCTCCGCCAGGGCTCAGACTGCACGGCCGAGGGGCTGTGATTGCGGTGAGTGGGTGAGGGAAAGGTGTCATCTCTCCCGCTTCCTGGAGAGCCTCTCCCCACTCTCGTACTCTTCTCACAGCCTTCCTTCAGGAGATGTGTTCGAAGGATGGTGAGGACGACCACGCGGATGATGACAGCGCCGAGGGCTTCCTCTGTGCCAGGCACCCGCTCGGCGAGCGTCTCTTGCGTTGTCTCTCCGGATTCACACAGCGATCCTGTAAAAAGAGTGAGAAGCTGGACTGAGCCATTTAGCGCCTCTCACAGTGCGGACAGACCAGAACTTTTGGGCAGAGGAGGCAAGAACAGGCCGCGCTTCCCAGTTTGCCAGGGACTCGTTTGGATTTTGCACAGAAAGGCCTGTGTCTGAGAGTCCCCTCGGTCCCGGGCAAGCTGAGACATGGGTCCCCCTAGACGTGGCTCACGGGGAGGAGAGTGTGCGCCGGGTACACTCGACGGGCCTTGGAGATCCCCCGGCCATGGGGGTGTCCAAGTCCCTGGACACGATAAGGTCCACTTGCAATAGCTCTTCCAGCCAGCTTGTCTGTGGCTCTGAGGATTGCCAGCTGATCCCCCTCTTTCTGCATTGGAAATGATGTGTCTCCCCACCCCTGGTGTCCCACACCATGTCCACACGTGGCCACAAGGGTGCCCCGAGCCCGTGATAACCGCCACGCCTGGCCCTGGCCTTGACCCACCTGAATCTGATTTCCCCGTAGACAGTGGCCAGAATCTGGCACCCAACAACCTCCAGCCTCCCTAAGTCAGGTCAGAGAGGGGTTGTGGAGGGAGCTGAGTGCACAGGGACCTGGAGAGGGGAGAGGTGAGGAGGAAAGAAGGAGGAGCAAGGCATAACACCCAGCAAAAAAAAAAAAAAAAAAAAAAAGTTCAATCAGATTTGTAAAGGGCACAATTTACAAATCCGTCACATATTTTACTAGGCTGGGATTTACGGATTAGCCTGTAATACTTAGGCGGCTTTTTGTAATAAAACCCTGAGCCCAGGCAGCCTTGGGGAAGTGAGGAGGAGGAAGGGGCCTTCTCTCTCTATCTTGCTTTCATTTTCCCAGCATTTTTTGATCCAGGCAGCCCCATTAATCTGTGCTTTATCTGCCTATGGAGAAGGATTGAGCTCTTTATTGGATTTTTGTCAAGAATAAATGATTTAGTTTGGGATATTGTGGAAACGATTTTTGTGGTATTACACCATCTAATAAATGAAACAGCAGGGATCAATTCCTTTCTTGCAATGTGTTCAACAGGCAGGGTGAAATATGCCCCACAATTATTGGGTATTGCACTCTATAGATATTTATAACGAGCGTGACTGCGTGTGTACAGGTCTGCCCAGATGTGGGCACCTGCCAGGGAGGACGTGAGCCATCAGCTCTAACACAGGACGCTTGGAGCCCATGGGACAGGCCGGTCACGAATGCAGATCAAGTTCATGCCAGCAGACAGGACTGAGCGTTGGAGAGTGGGAACCGGGCCTGGGGGTGAAGCCTGGGGTTAGGGGGTTGTATTTACCAAAGCCCCTGGCCTAGAGTACTTTTCCTGGAGGCATGGGAAGCTGACAGGGTGGGACATCTTTGCCACAGTGGGCCTCGCAGACGTCCAGCATGTGGGGACACCATGCAGAGACCCCGGGTCCCCTCCCTCTCCGTCCTGGCCACTGCCTTCCTTCCCAGCCTACCAGCTTTAAGGGAAGATGTCTGGGAATGGTGAGATGGGAGCTGGCTTTCTGCCCAAGTAGGCTCATAAGGTTTATATCCCCGAAAGCCCACAAATATTTATTGAGAGCCTATTATACGCCAGTGCTTAGCACAGGCCGGGCACAAAGGAAACCATATATAGATATTTGTTCACTGGTTGATGGACAAACAAAAAGCTTTCGGGGCGCCTGGGTGGCTCAGTTGGTTCAGCGACTGCCCTTTGACTTGGGTCATGATCCCAGGATTCTGGGATCCAGCCCTGCGTCAGGCTCCCTGCTTAGCAGGGAGCCTGCTTCTCCCTCTCCCTCTGCTGCTCCCCCTGCTTGTGCTCTCTTGTTCTCTCTGTCAAATAAACAAATAAAATCTTAAAAAAAAAAAAAAAGCTTTCAAGATGCCCGCCCCTCCCCCAAACACACACTGTCCTCATGAGCAGACAGAGTCTGGGGAAGAGTCAGAGACGAGGGGTGGGATCCAGCTGACCAAATGGCTCCTCTGGCCTCCCCCAGCCCCTCCTGCAGGGAAAGAACAGAGTTTCTGCAACAGGGAGAAGCCGGGCAGGGATGGCCCTGGACAGCACGCCCCAGGGCCCACTGAGATACCCCTGTCGGAGCTGGTTCCTTACGCAGGGCTTGCCCGTCAGACGAGGGCACTTTGGCTCGCGTTACCGAAAGTGGTCCCTTGGGGCGGCTGGACTGGGGAGCGCCATCAGAGCCAGTGCCACGCCTGACGTCTCAGCTCTGTGAACTGTGTGCACTGTGCCTGGGACGTGGGGACGTATGGGGCAAATTGTCATCAAATGACCACCTGAACGCATGGCTGTCACTAGGTAGGGGGGCCCTTTGAGCCAGGGCTTCCTGCATTGACAAAAGCGGTGGTTGGGGACCACTGTCTTAGTCCGTTCGGGCCGCTGGAACAAAGGACCACACACTGGGTCTGTTGTATACAACAGACACGTTCCGGGGCCGGAAGGGTGAGCCCAGGGCTCCGGCACGGTCGGGGGAGGACCCGCTTCTCGGGGGAGGACCCGCTTCTGAGTCCCAGGCTGCTTCTAGTGGGCTCACGTGGCAGAAGGGGGCTTTTATAAGGGCACGAATGGCATTCCTGAGGCTCCCTCCGTGTAACCTAATCACCTCCCAAGGCCCCACCTCTCAATACCTTGGGGGTTAGGTTTCAACATAGGAACTGGGGGGAGACACATTTAGACTATCGCAATCATAGATTTTACAGTCTGCACGAGAAGTTTCCTCTGTGTACTCAGAGCGATAACCACAGCCAGGGGGCTACGCTGGGCGGGCCCGGAGAGAGGCTTCTCTGAGCCCCTGTGTTATGCAATTGTGTGCAGTCTGAGCTGGGGTCCTGCTCCTGCTCGAGGCCGTTGTTCCAAAGTCCTTGTCCCCGTGATGCACTCAAGGAGTGTCTGATCTGTGTGTCCTGCTTTCCTTTGGGGATTAATTTCCTTGACAGGCTCTGCCTCCCTGCCATATGTTCTGCAAACGTTGGCAGTGACAGTGAGACCCTACAGCTCTCTGTCTCTTTACCCTGAGCATTCTATTTTTGTCCTGTTTTGGACCGTCTTGCCTGGCTATGTTTTCTCTGCCACAGTCAGAATCCTTGGAGCTTGGTGGTGATGGGAGGGGAGTTTTAAGTGTCTCTGGCATGAAGAGTCTCTTCTGCTTGGATCTCTGTTCCGAGGCTGGCTCTTCATTCCCGCCCCCTTGCAAAGAAATAGGATGCCTGACGGTTCCTTTGTAACCAATTAAAGCTGGCTGACAATTCCCGCCCCGTTTCCCCGGCCACGGCCACGGCCACTGAGAAGCTTGACAGTCGGAGCAATTCACATTTCATCATATGGACGGTTCAGGGGCAGAAGCCAGCTGTGGCCCAACAGTGGGGGCTGGGTTGAGATTGGGGTCCTACGGTGCCTTGTGCTCACCTCCCAATGGGGAAGGGAGCAGTGAGGAGGGGATTCGTCCCAGTTCCTGAGGCTGGCTGCGATGATGCTGGTTTGGGCGTTGACCTTGAGCCCTCCCGGTGCTCGGATGCTCCCTGCCACGTGCACAGAGGCCCGCCGATGGGTTGGATCCAGAAAGCACCAAGCTAATTTCCGCCTCAGGCTCTTCTGAGAGCCCGTCCCCCTTGGACGTGTCACATCCGTTATAGACAGTTACTTGTTCCAACTCGTTCTGTGGAGATTCCGTCCTCAGAGGGAACTGGCACACTTGTTGGAAAGAAAGCAAACACTGCCTGCTTCGTGGCAGAGAGCAAGGCCTTTCTTCCGGTGAGCTCCTCGGGCCCGGCTGGGAGCCCTCACGGATGCTCTTCTCTCTCCCACATCCCACATCCCACGCGTCGGAAAGTCCTGTCGGCCGTACTTCGCATTTGCCAGAGTCCCACCATCATTCCTCTCCGTGGCTACTGCGGACCTCCGGCCCAGCGACCGCCGTCCCTGGCTGGTCTCCCCGCTCCCTCCCTGCCCCTGGCAGCCCACTCACCACACAGCAGCCAGAGCAAGCCGCCCACTGCTCAAAACCCTGCAGAGCCCCCCTTTGCACAGAGAGACAATCAAGTCCTTGTTGTGGCCTCAAGGCCCCTTGCATGTGGCCTGAGGGACCATCACCCCCTGCTCATCCCTTCCGGCCACGCTGGCTGCCTCGCCAATGTAGCCCAAAGACCCTGCCTGCTCCTGCCTCGGAGCCTTTGCACTGGCTGTTCCGGTTGCCTAGAATGCTTGTCCCACAGAGACTCCTTTACTGCCTTCAAGTTTGCACTCAGACAGCGGGCAGCACGGTGCAGGGGTAAGAGCACGGACGGGAGCCACACTGCGTGGGCTCAAATCCCTTTTCTGCTGCTTGCTAGCCATCTGACACTGCGGGTGTTACTTTGCCTGCTGCACCTCAGTTCTGCCATCTGTAAAATGGGGATAATACCGACGTTTGCTCAGAGGGTTACAATGATGATGGAATGACTTAATATTTCTAAAGTACTTAGAGCCTGACACGGAGAAAGTGTGAAATAAACGATTATTAAATTAGACGAAATGAAATGAGGCCGACACTGAGCACAGAATTTAAACATGCAGTCGGCTCCCCAGCCCCGCCCCCACCCTCCCCATCTCCCTCCTCTGCTCCACTTTGACTTCTATCCCATTGCACACATCGCCTCCAATGTGCTACATAACTTAACTTATTTCTTAGGTGTTTTATTCAGTGCCTCCCCCAACCAGAATTGCTAGAACAGGAGCTCTAGGAGGGCAGAAATCTCTGTTTTGCTCAGCGCTAGACAGTGCCACGCACCCGGGAACATGTTCCAGGGCTCAGGACACAGAGGCCTTCGGAGAGCCATCGTTCTGCCTATCACATTCGGATTCAAGTAGAAGTCATTCAGTTGGTAGTTGAGCCCAGAAAATACGATCTCATTTAACCTTAATTATCTACCCGGAGGCCCTAGCCCCAAACACAGTCCCAGTGGGGATTAGGGCTTCAATATATACATGGTGGGGGGGCGCCACAATCCAGTCCATAACAGGGACTCGCCTGGGGAACGGGGTAAAAATACAAAGGCCCAGGCTTTGGCCTCCGTGCTAAGCCTGGCTCTCCGGGTTCTGCCTCACCCCGAATCTGGAGAAGCTGAACACGCCCCTGCCATCTTCACAGGGAGTGGGGTTGGTTGGGGGCTTCGAGGGTCACTCACTCCCTGGCACTTCTAACCCGTGTGTCTACCTTGCTCCCTCGACCAGAAAAAAAGCCCTGGGGGGGGTGTGGATGGGTCAGGTGGGCTCGTGAGCACCGCACACAGAGCCGAGAGCCAAGGAGAAAGGGCAGGTTCAACGCTCTACACGGAACGTGACTTGCTTGTGTATTCAGGGAAAAAAAGTGCATTTTAAATATGAAACGCAGGCTGATGTCCCCGTATAAAATCTGAATAATAACATGTATATGTATAATTTTATCTCACTACTTTTCTTTTAGTGCTAAAATCCATATGCACACACACACCCACACATCCCTATCTGTAGAGGCTTCCATATACTATGGACGATATCCACACATCCGTGTGCACATACACCCACGTATAGGCATGTCTGCACAGGCGTGTAGAGAGCATACAGCTGCGTTATGGAGAAAGCTCTGGAGACGATCTATCAAAGGGTTAAGAGTGGTTATGGCAGGGAACGACTTCCATTTCTTTATAATTTGAGTTTATTTTTTTTGTATAATTAGAATTTATTTCTGCACGGAGAATGTCTTATTTTGTACTTTGTAAAGGTTTTGAAAGTAAGAAACATTTAAAACTAGATGGGATAAAAGCCCAATGCCAGAAATATGGAAAATCTAGACATGTGTAGAAGGAAACATTAGGTATATTTCTTTCTAAAGATTTGCCAACATATATTCTATGCCATATTATAACATATATTATACTGGAACATACATCATAATATATGTCCACATATATATATTTTTTAAAGATTTTATTTATTTATTTGACAGAGAGAGAGACAGCCAGCGAGAGAGGGAACACAAGCAGGGGGAGTGGGAGAGGAAGAAGCAGGCTCATAGCGGAGGAGCCTGATGTGGGGCTTGATCCCAGAACGCCGGGATCACGCCCTGAGCCGAAGGCAGATGCTTAACCGCTGCGCCACCCAGGCGCCCCGTGTCCACATATATTATGTGGCTTACACTCACTGTGTGATTCTAAGTCCTATTTTTTTCTTACTTAATATTGTATTGTGAGCATTTTCTAGGTCGTTAAATATTCTTGGCAAGTAAGTATTTTTAATGGCTGCGTAATATTCCTTCGTGGATATGTCATCATTTATTTATCCAACCTCCCCCCCCCCCGTCAATTCTCCTCCTCAGCCTCCTCATTGTCCATTAATACCTTCACTACTTGGATGAGAAATGGTGGCTCTCACAGTCCCCAGTCAATGAATGCATCTCTGGAACATTTCAGAGAATATCAGAGTCGCTATTTCATTAATAGAAAGAGGGCACAGACCAAAGCAAATCAATATCTCCATGACGCATCCTCCTTGGAGGAGCAGAGAAGCCCTTATCACTGCGACCTGCCCCGAGCCGCCCATGTCATCTCACCCGGTCTTTATGCGCTGCCCCCCACCCCTTCCTTTTCCTGGCAGGTGCCCTGAACAGAGCCAACTGACCTATTAGCTCTTGAAAAAATAAGTTTGGGATAAAAATAAGGTTGGTAGATGAGCTTAATAATTTTCCAGAAATAGACTTTCCTAGGCCTCGCTGTGTGTCCCTTTGTATGCGAAAGCACCGTTTTGCCCGCTACAGACAGTCTGCGGCTTAGATCAGCAGTGAAAGGGAAGGGGGGGCTCATCATTTTGATAGAATTTCTAAGCAAAATACTGACGCTTTCCTGGCAGGTGCCCTGGTGGGGGAGGGAGGGAGGGGACTGGGGAGGCGGGGGAGGGGCACGCCTAGGGACAGGCCCTCCCTGCTTTATAGCCAATCGGCCCCTGGGACAATGTATTTCTGGTGGTGCAGGAAGAGAGTTGACCTATTCCGGTTTGGTAGCAATACAATAATAAATGTGATCTTAAAATAGCTTTCCCACCTTTGGAATAAAACCTTTTGCATAGAGTGGAATCTGGGAGAAGAGGTTAATTGAAGGTCGACTCACAATCTTAGATTCACAAAAAAGAGGGTTAAGTGGAGCCCTTTCACCGCAGTTACTTACCCGGAAGCTTCGGCCCCTCCACTCGTGGGTTACGTGCCGAGGAGGCCTGACTCCTGCGCCGGCTCAGTCCTGGGACCTGGGGAACGGGAAGCTGGCTCCTACCCTCAGGGAGTGATCATCTGTGAGCGCATCGTGACAACGGAACCTTGAGAAAAATCCAGTCCAGTGTTTTAGAGACCCCTGACTCAGCATTCCCTGCTTCTCCGTGCAGGGATGATGGTACTGTTAGTGGTAGGACCCACTGGACTGTAGAATCTGGTTGGGTTCCACTCGAAAAGGGTGTAGAAAGCCAGCCATTGTCCCGAGCATGGCGCACACATTGTCCTGGAGGCTATGTGCCCAGAGCTGAAAAAGACTGCGTGGCCAGAGGAGTGTCGGTCTAGGACAACAGACATGGAAATAAATCATTCCAGTGGGGGCAAGCACACTGAGGTCCATTGGCTCATTCACGCCACGACTGTGGTCTGCTGTGTGCCAGGAGAGATCTGGAGAGATCTGGGCCTTGCCCTCATGGACCTTATGGTCCAGCAGGTAACAGAGAGTACGAGCGAGTAACAACACGCCATAGCTTGCCTTTGCACTTGTGAGAAACGCTGTGAAAAAACTGCAAGAAGCCATGAGAACATAATACCGAATTTGTGAAAACAGGCTTCCCTAGGGCACCTTGTCTGCCCTCTCCTCCATCTGTGTGCACACACCCTCCTCCTGCACTCTGACCTTTGACCCCTCTGATCCCCAGGGTCCTACCTGCTGCAACGGGTGGAAACCCCCGGCCCAGCGAAGCCAGCCCTGTGCACAGCTGCCGCCGCGTGCCTTCCACACCCGGTTGCGCCAGAGTAAGACTGCGGTCTGTGCAGGGAAAGGAGCTCTTGGCTGGGAACTGAAAGACCCCGGTTCTAGCTCCAGTGCTGTCACAGGCACACCCTGCTCCCTCCTGCTCCTGCACCTGCACCCCCCAGGCCCCTCCCTTGGCTTCCCCCCACATCCTGTACCGCACCACCGGGAAGCCTGGGCCACAGCCTCTGCCGCCAGAGTGTTTGGGTTCAGATCCCGCCTGCTCGCCTGCTCGCCTCGGCTCTCCTCTATCCAGGGAGGATATGCCAGTGCCCAACGCTCGGGGTGGTCGCGGCGATTAAGAGAAGAGAGCCTCACACAGGGCACGAGCCATGGGCGCACAAGCGGCTCTTCTCCCTGTTGGTTTTGTGGGACAGTTCGTTTTCTGTGTCAGCTTGACTGGGCCCGGGGATGACCCGACCAGACAGCTGGCTAAACCTTATTTCTGGGTGTGTCTACGAGGGTGTTTGGGGAAGAGAGTAGCATTTGAATTGGTGGACTGAGGGAGGCAGATGGCCTTCCCCAGTGTGGGTGGGCCTCCCCTAATCCGTCGAGGGCCCATAAACCAAAAGGGCAGAGGACAGTTGAATTCACTCCTCCCCACCTGATTGCGGAGCTGGGACATCAATCTTCTCCCGCCCTCAGTGTTCCTGGTTTGCAGGGCGTCCACTCGGACTGGACTTTACACCATCCACTCCCTGGCTCTCAGCCTTCCAACTATACCACCGGCCTTCCTGGACTCCAGCTTGCAGACGGCAGATCTCGGAGAGTCCCAGCATCAGCCTCCACGATCACGCGAGCCAATTCCTTATTACAAATCTATTCATCTCTATCATCTATCGATCTATCTACCTATCATCTCTCTCCTTACCTACCTCTCTCTCCTACTGGTTCTGTCTCTCTGGAGAATTCTAATGCATATGTCTAGACACATCTTCCCTGGCAGCTTGCTAGGGCCCCAGCAGGGACCCAGATCTCAGGCCTCGGCAGCTCCCTGGAGAGGCCCCCAGGGGCCTGAGCCCCCCAACTGAGCCGAACGGGGCGGGCAGCCTCTCCTCCACGCCTGCCCTTCCTCCCAGCAGCCCAGAAGACAGGCATTGCCCATGAACAGGAGAGTGCACTAATGTGAAGGAGACGCTCAGCCATTAGGGCCTCGACACTGGGCTGCCCTTCTGACAGGTAGAATGCAAATGCCTGCACGGTGCCCCCCCATCTCCGTGTCACTCCGCCAGCCTCTCAGCCCTGAGACGCTCTGGGAGCCCGGCCTGGGCAGGCGGGAGCTGCTGGCCTGGAGGGGGGCCTTGGAACACTGGCAGACCCCCACCTTACCACCATTTCTCAATCTTCCCTGGGGTGGGGGGGGTCTCAAGACTCCCCAGCCCTGATCCCACAAGGCTCCAGGGTGCTGATTTGCATGTGTCCTGCACACAAGCTCTTAAGGTCCCCTGCCTCCCCCTCACCGCCCTCGTCTCCAGCCCCTTTCTCTGCCAGGTTGAGCCGCAACAGTATGATGGCTGATTTGGGGATAAAGGGTCTCTCCTACCCCCATGCCCACCCCCAGCCTCGCCCCCAGCACAGCGGGGCTGAGGGAGCAGGAGGAGGTGGTCGCAAGGCCACGAGTCTGAGGGAGGCCTCTCCAGGGGAATTCAGTACCCGTGGGGCAAGATTCTCACCTGTTCCCTGGAGATTTGGTTAAAAGGCAGATTCTGCTTCAGCAGGCCAGGTGTGGGGCTTGGGTCTGGCATTTTTAGCAACTTCCCAGGGGGTGTTGAGGTCCCAGACCGCACTTAGGCAGCCAGGCTGTAGGGCTGTGGTGCTCAGACAGAGCCCAGGTGGGGATCCCCTGAGCACTTTAGCAATCCCAATGTCTGCTCCCACTCCCACAGCCTCTAATTTACTTAGTCTGGCCTTGGGCATCAGGTGGTTCTAACAGCAGCCCCCTCCTCATTGCCAGCCCGACAGATGGGGCGCTCGGAAGGGTCTTTTCTGTGATGTGCGGAGAGAAGGGATTTGGGAAAAGGACTTTTTCCTAGTGAAAAAGCATCATCACGTCTCTTGTTAATCAAGCTTTCTTCCTTGGCAGAGGAGATGGAGAGGAAGAGAAAACTTTCATTCCACAGAAGGGCATCTGCCAGTTTCCCACTTGGAGACGGGATTGAAATAGCTTTTTCAGATCCTCCAGTGAAGCTGACACGTGTGGCCCCCTCCAAGCCTCCCCTCGGTCCCCCCCCCCTCCCGCAGAGCAGTTATCTCGATTCTGACTCCAACAGCACGGCTCTATCTCACCACCTGTCTGCAGCTGTCTCGCTTCCCAATGCAGAGAGGCTCGGGCCCCAGAGAGAGCCATGGTGCAAAGAGCATCAGCAAAACAGGCAGGCGGGGGCCGTCCGGCACCTGCCCCCGGCCGCCGCCACCTTCACGGGCCATGTGGGGATGTAGGGGCTTTGGGGTGGAGGCTCAGAGTGATCTGAAGATGACACAGCTGAAAGAGCATTACCTAAAAGTGTGGAAGGTAACGTCGCTCCTGGGCCAGCACTGCTTCTGGGGCTGGGAATGAGGTAATGAATTATTACCCAGGGAAATGAAGCTGCTAATAAATTCAAAAGCAAAGCTGAAGGAGGTGAAACTCCATTTTTAAAAGGGAGCTGGTGATTTATAAAGTTCCCTCTCTCCTTGCCTCCTGGGACTCCGTCAGCTTCCCTGTCCCTCCTTTCTCCCACACAGGTGGGTCTCGGGCCCTCTGGACACACAGCCCAGCACCCCCCGACTTGCCTCTGGCTGTTCCTTTTGTGAGCCATGCCCACCCCAGTGGGAACATAAGGCCCGAATTGGGCTGAAATTTGGGGCATTTGGTTTTGAGAGCTCAGTCCCCAAGGAACGGCCACGAGGAAATCTGTCTTCCTAAGAAGTTCATTCCAACCTTTGAGCCAACAAATTATAAGTCGATACAGCTCCCGAATAAGCAATCAGGCTCTGGAGTGTGGCACTGGGCAGGGGCGGCTCCTGCAGGGGACCGTCAACTTAGCTTTTCAGTGGCATCCACGCCTTCCCAAAGCTGGCCCTGTTTTGGGAAGCTTGTGGCTACATCCCCGTCCCCCCTGCATCAATTTTAATCCCTTTTGAGCTCCACTCCCAAAACCCTGACCCCCTTGGTCTCCACTAGCCTCCTTCCCTGCCTGAAGCCAAAGCCCCTGCTGCCTGAGCTCACTGCCCGTTTCCGCGGCGACGGGCCTGTGATGTCACTCATGGAGGCCTGTAAGGCTTCAGGTGGGTAGGATGGGAGCAGCAGGTGCCCAGGAAGAGGGAAAGAACAAAGCTCTCGTCTCTGTGCCATCATCCCTACATAATGGAAATCGGGAAGGGGGGAGTGGAAACGGAGGCGAGACAGACAGAAGGCTGCAGCCATTCCTAACCCAGGCTGCTTTGACATCCCTTGAGCTCAGCTAGAGAAAGACAGCCTCCGACCCCCTTCCCCAAACTCCTACTCAGGCCCCAGGCCCCTGCCCAAACAGCGATGATTTAAAAGCCTCCTGAGCCATGGAGGGACTCCGTTTCCCCAGCAGGCCATTTTCTGCAGCCTGCCCCCACCTTCTGGCGGTGGGGCACAAAGGCGAACTCACCCTTGACAGCTCGCATGCCTGCTTCCAGCAGCGTCAGGCTCCAGGGCTCCCTCCAGGCAGCCCGGTTTTGCAGGAAGCCCCAGTCCCGAGGGGCTTTCAGAGCCCGCCTCAGCGGGGACCACGGCTCTGGTCTCACTAACTGGGGAAAGCAGCTCCCCCAGCTTCCCTAATGCTCTGGGCCCTTTTGTTCCAGCAAGGCAGCAAGAGGAAAATGCAGCCCCAGTCTGGAAACAAAGGCTCCACCGAGCAGGCTCTCCTGGGGCCGGGTCCAAAAAGCCCAAGGTCACCTGGGTTTCAGGTAACTCACCGCGTAGCCTGAATTACGTAGACAAGCTAGCCCGCTTGGACTTCAGGTGTCTCAATTACCCGAGTAATTTGCATGTTTATGAGTGAGGGGGATTGAATGCTAACTCAAGCAATTCAAAATTCTGACTTCGGGGGCTCTGAAGCCCTCGCGTGCACCACTGCTTATCACCCGACAGAATGGAGCATCACGGACAGAGCAATTGTCACGTAACCACAGAGCGGGCCACCGAGGAGCCCCGACTCATCCTGGATGCTGGGCCTTGCCTTAGTTTCTCCTTTAGGATCTGCCAAAAAACAAAAAAACAAAAAACAAAAGTAACCACCTAAACACAACTCCAAAGAAAGGTGGGAGAAGAAAGTGAGAAAATCTTTATTATTGATTGTTTATACCTAAAGAAAGAGAGGTGATAGAATTTCCCCACTGCCCAGCCAGGAGGTGAAGAGTTAATCCTATAATCTAGTCTGCTCTGGAGCAAGGTGAGGACCAGAGCTATTTTCAAGCTGCAGCATGCATGCAGAATGTTCAATGCTTGGCGAGTGGAGCCAAGAAGACCGAGCCCATTTGCAAGCATTTATTGAGTACCCAGTGCGTATAGAGCGCTCTTTCCAGCATGTGGTGGAATCCCGAAGTTGGCAAGGGGGGCTCCCCTATCTTCTATTAGAGAATGGACGCTCCCACCCCTTGCAGTTTCTTTCGGGTGCCCACTCCCCCTGCCCAGGCCACCGCTCCCTGCTGTGCTCGGTAAAGTACCTGCAAATGCTTGGTGACCTTTTCAGAGTTAGACCAATTACACTCCTGTGAAACAGATTAAGAATCGCAAAGTAGCACGTGCAAACTCTTCCGGTTGTCTGACTGAGAGCCTGGGCAACCGCTCTGTTGCTGGCTTGCATATTGGAGCCACCTAGAGAATTTTTGAAACTCCTGGTGCCTGAGTCCTACCCCTAGAGAGTCTGATTTCATTGGTAATAGAGGCAGCGGCATTTTTTAAAGCTCCCCACGCAACTTCAACATGCAACACAGTGTGAGAACCACTGAGCTGGAGGATTTAGGAGTTTTGAATTGTTTAGTGGTGAATCTTTGGGCTGAAATTGATCCAGTTTGCTACTTGGCTAATGGAACCAAGACACAGCTTCTATTTGCTGGGTAGGCTGCCATCTTGAAACAAAATAATGATGGCAAGGTTTTCATATGGATATTCTCTTAATGGATTCTAATGAGAGTTGGTAGCCCGTGGTGGAATTTGCACAGAATAAAGTCTTCACTCAACTGTCCTTCAGCTAGGCAGTAATTAACATTTCTTGGGTGCCTGTTGTGCGGCAGGAACTGTGATCAGACTCTAGTGATATCTCATTTTTTTCTCTCCTACCGTGTGCCAGATGGGTATCATCCCCATTTTACAGATAAAGAAATCGAGGCTCAAGATCACACCACTGTTGTGTAGCTGTGTGATGGGAGGTGATTTTCCATGAGTCTCTCACATTTCTGCATTTCTTATAAGCAAGGATGCTGACTGCCTTTGTTCTGACCTTTATAAGGATGTTTGCATGGTAACCGGCTTTGGAAGGTATGATGTCATCCTCGGCAGCAAAGGGTAGGCATGCTTACTGCCCATTATAAAAGATTCAGGTCCCTAAGCTCAGGGTTCCTGTCTTATAACACACCCTCCCTGTGTGCACAGGGATGACCTGGCCCTCTTTGCATTGCCTTACAGAGACTGTGGCTGAGGGAGCTGGTGGGAAAGCCACAACGCTCTGGCTACCACTACGATAACCTGTCTTTGTCTCTGACCCCTGAGTCTCATGTCTTCTGCCAGCATCAAGACAGGCAAGGCTAACTTGTTAACTTGTGGTGGACCTGGCACCCTCCTCTAAGCCTGTCTCCCTCCGACACCTATGCACTTAGGGGATGGAAAAGCAAGAGGTGATATCAAAGCAAAACAACACACATACTCTGGATCAATGATGGCTTTTCCTCTACGCACGAAGCAATAACACAAGTTAGTTCCCTTCCCTTCTCTATAAGCTGAATAAACAAATTCAATCTGCATCAAGTTAAATAAAAAACTTGGGCGCAAGGCTGTATCCTGCCGGTTCCAAATTCTACTTGGTTTTAAGCTCTACTAAACCATATCCTCTTTCCTCTCAAGAGCGTCTCACTCAGTCCTACCAAAACAGCCTCCAGGCTTTGATAAGCAAATGTGGGTCATGCTAGCACCCAAACCCACGCATCCTACTGTTATCAGAAGACCCTTACCTACTTATTTTCCCAATTGGAGTGAAGTGATTCTTCTGGTGTTAACACTAAATGGTCTGCATGCCCCGTCCTTTCTCTTTGAGGTCAGAATTTTTAAAAGACGGATTATAATCACACTGTATCTATTTCTCGGCCTTTTTCTTACCTGAATCTTTACTTAAAACCGCTGAGGTCCTAGCCAAGCTTAATTTGGAAAGGATGGCTTCCCCTTATGACTAATTACCTTCTCTTCTAAAGAATGAGCATTTCATATGCAACGATGATTTCTAGTAGCAGGTTCTGTATAATTTTCAGCTGTTAATTATTATTATTAAAATCATAAAAAAACTATTATTTATGTGCCAGGAACTTTTTAAGTGCTTTATAAAGTGTCTTAAATCTGCTCAAAAAAACCCTAAAGTGAGGCATTTTAATTTGGAGAAACCGATGTTTCAAGGAGGTTCACTGTCCTGCACGTGGAGCTAGTAAACAGCAGAGCTGGAATCCAGAGCCGTGTTTGTCCAACCCCGAAGCAAAACTCTTCCTTCTGGACCCAGCTTCTGGTTTTTTTTGAACAGCTTTATTGAGTTATAATTCACATAGCATACAATTCATCCCGGTGAAGCGGACAATGCGTGGTTATAGCAGATTATCAGGTATGGGCTGCCACCACCACAGTCAATCTGGGAACCCTTTTATCACCTCCAAAAGACACCAAGTATACTTTCGGAATCCGCCATCCCCTCCCCCCCCACACCCTACCCAATTGCCTTTTGGCAAAGTCTTTCTCTAAAGAAGCATGCCTTTTCTTCCTCCTATATTAAATATTGGAGTATGTTTATATTCATAAGAATCAATCAAGAAGAATCACTTCCCTCCAATTTGTTAAATAAGTAGGTAAGGGTCTTCTGATAACAGTACGATGAGTGGGTTTGGGGTGCTAGCACAAGAGCAGAGAACAGCCCTCCTTATCTCCTTTTAGATACAATTATCTCCTTTGAGAAGTCCCTGATTAGTCCTTCCAGGGAAGGCTGGCTCCTTATGGAAGTTGAATCAGCCCAAGGAAGTTTTGCCAGCATTGACCTAGGGTCAGCCAGACTTTGCAAGGAGTTTGTGTGTATGTGTTAATTTGGGTTCCCCTGAAGAATTTGAACACTTGGAGTTTGGTTGGGAAGTACAGACACCTTGGTGGGGGGTGGGGATGGGGGGTGGGGAGAGGCTGCAGAGGGGGTGGTGAAGGAGCACAAGGAAGAGGTGACCACTAAGGGCTGTGCTATTAAGCCAACTACCCCTGGAAGACTGGCTCTTATTCTCACAGGTAAACATTAGGAGACACTGGAAAACACACACCTCAGAGTCACCCCACCTAGGGGACAAGGTCACAGTGTGTTTAAATACCAACTCCCAAAAGTCCTTGGTTAAGGGCTGGTCCCAGAGGGTCTCAATTCCTCAGCTCTTCTCGTGCACTGTGCTCATGTGGGCAGAGCAGACTTCTGCAGTTCTGGAAAAAGCCCTCAGGCAAAGAAATGCAGATAATGGCAGTTGGAGGTTGGGCAGAGTACATGAAACGGTTGGGTCTGAGGATATGGGGGGGCACCCACTGCATCTGCTATAGCCTTACCCCATTTTAACTCCCGCATGAGCAAGTACACACACACACACACACACACACACACACACACACACACACACACACAGTGAGCAGGACGGGAATATGGTCTCATAGAGCACATTCCTCCATCCCTGGACTCCACTCTCGCTAACACAAATCAGGGCTACCCTTTCCATACTGACGAGGGGAAGAAAGGAATTTATTAAATGAGCTTTACCAGGAACCAACTGGTAAAGACCTTACCTCTGAAGCTGGAAAACTCCCAACAGGTCTTGCAAAGAGTTTTGAACCCCAGACAAGATCACTTGAGGGGTGGGGGTCACTCCAGGCCAGAAGAAGAAAGAAGCTCCATCCCTCTGGGGAGAGATGGAGGGGCCTCCGGTTTGCAAAGCTCAGCAGAGAGTCTGGCTTTCAAGCTGCAGCTGGATTGGGCCCCTGTTCCCCTCTTACCACATAGCCCTGGAGGTTCAGAGGTTAGCAGGTAGCTTGGATGGACAAAAATGTTACCTTCCTTAGCTGATCTTTCAAAGCTGAATGCCTTGGGAGAGCCTGTTCTCCAGAAACGGATTGGAATTTGGAGTTCTGGTCAACCCACCGCCACGTCTACCTTGCTGCTAGTTGGCAGGATATTCATTCATTCAGTTAATTATTCATGTGCTCAACCTTTAGCTCATTTATTCATTATCTTCATGGATCAGGGATTGAGGGCACCACAGTATTGAGACACAAAGACAACTATGCAAACCCTTCCCCTTCTTAGAGGGTACATGTGAGTACCGTGCAGCCTGGAATCCCTAGTATGCCTCCATGGCAGACACCTTCCTCCAGCTCCGTGCATGGGGAAGGTGGGGGTATGCCTCAGCTGTGTCAGTGGGCTATGGGCTCCGTTAGGAGAGACACATGGTCCTATTCACCACCGTATCCTCACAACCCATCATTGTCCCTGGCACATAGGAGGCACTCGATAAATATTTGTGAGCAAATGGATAGATGTGTGCCTTTGAGGAAAAGGCCCAGACTTGTACGTATTTTAATGTATTTCTCTGTCTGCATGTTTGGGTATTGATGTGTGTGTTTCTGTGTCTATGTGTCACTGTTTTTATGCTTATATAAGTAAGCGTGCATGTGTGCATGTATGTGAGTCTTTAATAGACACAGTCTTCCCTTCACAACATTTCAAGAGAATGAACATTTTTGCTTCCCAGTATCTGACTTCGGAAACCCAATCTGCATTTTCCACACATGTACAGCACCCCAGATTTTCAAATATTTATACTCCTATATTTAAAATCTGTGAGATTTCTCTCTCTTTCTCACCCATACGTCTTTGCATTCTGTCTCCCTCTCTTCCTCCTTCTCTCCCTCCCATGCCCTCTCTACCTTATTTCCTCTTTTTTCCCCAGATATATGCTGATGAAAACCCCCAGACTGAGCCACACCATTGACTTCCAGGTTGGCATCACTGAGGAGCACATGTGAACCACCCTAGGACAAATCCTGAATGATGAGTCCAGCCAGGGAGGGACATAGAGACTCCAGGTCCCCTTCCCCAAACCTTGGCAGCTCCTGAGAAGGATCTGCCCTCTGGGGGGAGTTTCTTTAGGCTGTAGCAGAACTTCTAAAGAGGAACTAATTGCCAGGGCTTCCAAGAGAAGCTCTGGGTAAATACCAACATCACCTGGGTTTCTGGAGGCTTAGGTCTGATCTTTGGGAGGTTATTATGTCCTCTGGGACTGACCTGGAGGCAGAGGAATACCCCTCCAAATTTTTCCTGGCTGAGATAGTCCATGGCCCCTCTCCACCCTGCACTGTATAGGCAAGCCCGACCAGAAAAGATCTACTGAGAGCAGTGCTGATCATTAGACCTGATTGATTAGGACCTTGAGAAGCCCTGAAAAAAGTAAAGCCTTTTTGACTTCCAGTGTGAAATTCGGATGCTCAGGGATCATTCGAAATGCTGTTTTGGATTGGCCTCTGCTCTCATCTCCTATCAGCGGGTCAATGACTTAGTAAGTCCATTGTTATCAAATCCACATTTGGGCCTGTGTGGATCTTGCCATTCTGGAGTCAGGTTTACCAAAACAAAGCCACACGCATGTTCATGTGTGAGTACACACAGCACCCTGAAGAATGGAAAGAGAATGTGAGAAGGAAGCCATTATAATGGACAAGGAATGGGGATGGCGTATGAGGTCATCTCTTCCGTGCTCCAGATCTACCTCCCCCCCTGCCTTCTGTACCCTGTTCTGGCCCTGGGCGGTTGACCTGAACGGACCACACCCATGGGCTCCCATGCTCCGTGGCTTCCAGCTGGGTTCAGCCAAGGGAGCACTGGCCACAGATCAAAGGGAGGGAGGAAACTGAGGTCAGGTCTTCATTCTTCTGGCCACCACCCCACAGGGTCACCTCAGGGTGTCTGGGTCCCACCACAAAAGGACATTGCTCTTCCTGTGACAGCCTCTTTCATAGGATTTTCCTTCTGGGTTCTGGACTATTCCTTCCCCTTGTCCTCTCAGCTTTTGGGTGGTAACAGCTCCACTTCCTCCAGCCCTGAGGTACTGGCATCCATTCACTCAGCCTTCACCTTGGAAAACAGTCCCTTTGTAAATAAACCCCAAAAGATCTAATTTTAAAGTGTTTCTAGTTGGAACTGTAATTAAGAAATAACAGGGCAGATTAGGGAACCTTGTTACCTTAGGTTGAATTTGGTGAGGGACTTTGTGCCAACCCATTTATCTTCATTATTACTAGTGTATGAGCGAATATAGGAATTCTGTCTCTACCATTTAGAAAAGTGTCTATTTACTGCTCTCCCTAAAACTGAAGATTTAATAGGTTGCTAGATACACTATAAATCTAGGTTTCTCAAACCAATAATTGTCCCAGAGAGGCAGAAGAGAAATCAACAGGTTATTCTACTCTTCATCACTTTGACACCTTTTTCATCTTGAGGAGAAATCTGATAAGAAAAACCTCAGATTGTTTGCAGCTTTATTGACCTGCCGTGACTTCTGACTTCATGGAAGGAGTTGGTTATTGGCCAACAGTTATGAGCTTAATGCAAGTGGCTTAGTGATACTTCAAGTGTCAGACACCCAGCAGATCTGGTGATAATTCCGAGCAATGTGAAACAAGATTGTACTCTGGCCTCCTCCTTTTGAATATATATCTTCATGACTTGAAACTCCTTTTGGATTAGCTGGAGGCATGCCCTCTTGTTATAGAAAATTGAAAAAAGATCGGTAGCTTCCTTTTTGTTTTGGTATCCCTTCCTTGTCACAGGGTGGAAGTAGATACAGCCAATTGCAGCTTGTTACTTAACTCCTGTCGACCTGACTGGCTTAGGAATAACTACTCTAAAACAAAGCAGCTTGTTTTGGGTAGATGTGCCTACCACCTGCCCGCCACAATGGCTTTGTATTCCAGCAATTCTATATTACAAATTAATTTCTTTCGTTATATAGGATGTGTGCCATAACTGCCCATAGGATTTGTAAGCAGCTCCACCCTTGAAATCAGATGCACCATGATTTTCACTGGAGATTTATCTATGACCCTAGTGAGTATCTGGGAACTCCTGCTTTGAAAAACAGCCATGCCCAAACCATCAAGTAAAGCCTTGGGACCTTGGACGTTCACCTGCTGGGGGTAGAGCCAGATTATTTAGCCAGGACGGGAGAAGTTCTGCTGCTGTAACTAACAACCCTGGAAACCTCAATCACTTAAAAACATGAGGATTTATGCTTCCCTCAGTTTATAGACACATGTAGGCAAGCTGAGCCTCAGCCCCACAGAGTCACCACCCCAATCCAGGAGCCAGGCGGCCAGAACACCCTCTGAGCAAGGGGGAAGGAGAACATGACAAGGCCCATACTCTAAAATGACAGACATCACTTCTGCTCACAATTTGCTGATCAAAACAAGTCATGTGACAAGACCACATGGGTGGGATATACGATCTACCAAGTTTCTGGAAGGAGCAAGAGCCTGCATGTTTATATTTAGCCCCGATTGCTATAGCACTGAGGGTTTCTTAGGAAAAACTCCGACCTTGCCTATGGAGTCCCTGCTTCTGTAGATACTTCTATAGGATACTGTCTGTTCAGGTGACATTAAAAAAAAAAAAAGATTTATTTATTTATTTGAGAGAGAGAGCAAGACAAGGGGAAGGGGCAGAGGGAGACGGAGAGAGAGAGAATCCCAAGCAGACTCCCTGCTGAGTGTGGAGCCCAACGTGGGCTCGATCTCATGACCCTGGATCATGACCTGAGCCAAAATCAAGAGTTGGGTTCTTAACCCACTGAGCCATCCAGGCGCCCCTCGGGTGACATTTTTGACGAAAGGCTTTACTTTTCACAAAAGGATACTGTATTCATGCGTGAGCGCTGCCATAACTAGCACCGCAAATTAGTTGGCTTAAAACAACAGAAATATACTATCTCACACTTTGGAGGCTAGAAGTCCAAGATCAAGGCATCGGCAGGGAAGGGCTCTCTCTGAAGCCCCTCAGAGAGAATCTTCCCTTGCCTCTTCCAGCTTCCGGTGGCCCCACATTCTCCTTGGCTGTGGCCACCTCACTCCACTCTCTGCCCCGTCTTCACATGGCCTCCTCCTCTCTGTGTGGGTCTGTGTCCAAATGTCCTTCTTACAAGAACACCAGCCATTGGATTATATCTCAGGATGACCTGATTTTTAATTAATTACATCCGCAAAGACCCTATTTCCAACAAGGTCACATTCACAAGGTACCAGGCTTAGGACGTCAACATATTGTATTCATTTTGGAGGACAACTTCAACCCAGCATAAATACCGAGCCTCACACCTAGTTGATTGATTTTCTCAAAACGTAAGTACATGGTTTTGTTTTGTTTTGTTTCCTGGTTGACTGTACAAAGCATCTGAATCACCCTTACCTAGCAACAGAGAAAATCCATACCCCAGAGCCCTGCGCTATTAGAGTACAGATACCCAAACTGTCTGCTGATCAACTCTGATCCGAAGTTGGGCTGGGAAACACAATATTCACAAAGCCTCATTTGAACGGTGTATGGTTCGTTGTCTCAATCACCGGCTCCAGCATTTAGGGGGTTTTGTTTTTGTTTTGGGTTTTAGTTCCCGTGTTAGCTGAGGATACCCCTTTTTCAGATGAGATTTTAAGGAACTCTTGAGCAACCCCAGATACGAGGCCAGTGAAAGCAGAGCTGTCCAGCTGGAGGTGGCTGTCGGCCCCATGATAAGGAATTTAGAGTCCCTCTCTGTTCATCTTCCTCTCCTGGTCAGGTCATTGTGTTTGAAGAACGTTCTTGCAGCGGGGGCTCACCCGACATCGGCATCCCTTCTCTGTGGCCCAGCCAGGAGGGCCAGGGCTTCCCTGCCTCTTTGCTTCCTCTTCTCCCAGAATACCCTGCAGCAGGGATGTCAGCCTCACACCCTTCTTCTCGCTGCCTCCCCTCTGGTCCCTGATGCTGCCGAATGTGTGTATAGAACCCACCTCTCTTCCCTCCACCGTGGGAAGATCTGACATCCCAGGCCTGGAAAAAAGAAAGACAGAGTCAGCTCAGCCTGGACAGACCTGCAGTGTAATTAATTAGCTTAAGAAAAAGAGAAGTTCTGTCTGGCTCAGCTGGTCTACTCCATCCCTCTGCACTGGGACTAAAGGACATTAATGCTTCCACCTCGCCAGTCAATGCCCTCTGAGTGCATCTCCTTCCCCAGGGAGTTCTCGATCGATCAAGGGGTTAAAGGGAGGGTCCAGGCAACTGAGATTGTCAAGGCCCCAAGTGCCGGCTCGTCTAATAGCCAGGGTAGGGAGCCCAGAGGTCACTGAACAGGACCCAGGGCTTCTTGTAGGATCCTGGGGCTTCAAGGAACAGTGTAAGCGTGTCTGGTAGTGGTCAGCGTTTCTCAAGATTGGCTGTGAGTCAGAAACCTCTGGGGAGCTTCTGGAGTTTACAGATACTGAAATCCCACATACACCTGCTGACCGGAACCCCCAGGGAAGAGGTCCCAGCATCTGCATTACAGGCGATTCTTATGCCAGCGATTGAGAACCCTTTGGCCCTAGCTTAGATTGGAATATTTCCAGGTCTTAGAATTGTCTGGCCTCTGAACATCCCTGTGGCCTAACATTTAGAGACCATTCAAGAACCATCCACACTACTTCTGTTACTGAGTTCATTCTAGAAATGAGAGGTTGGTGGTGTCCCTTGCTCAGCATCCGCCATACGAAGATCCATCCCATAAAAGCTTTATTTTCTTGAAATACAAGGTGTGAAGGACAATGAGAACTTTGTAACCGATCTGTTGTCTCGGCGGCTCAGATGTGCAGAATGAAGTGCCTGGTGCAAGTTTAGTTCCATGCAGGTCCTCGTGGTTCCAGTGGCCGCCTTTGCCTCTGAACTTAGGCTTCTCTATTTTCCTGGGTCTCAACGTTTTATTATGCTTTTCTACTTGGAGTTACGTGCAAGTGCCGGGATTCCTCTGGAAGATAAAGTGAGCGTGAATACATAAATACACAAGCAGACGTGGTGAATCTGTTGTCCTCCTGCCGCTGGAGGACAACACGCACAGGTTAGAGGGAGCACCTGCGACTTCAGACTTATGTGCCGCCTCCTCAGGGAAGCCTTTCCGGATTGCTTCAGGCCGAGTGATGCTCATTCTCATTCTTTATTAAAATGGCGCGTATTACCATCAGGCTCCCTCAGCAGATTGTAATGGCTACGTGGGTGGGTAGCGGGATTAGCTTTCTCATGGGTGTGACCCCAGGGCCCTGTACATGGCCCGCTGCTGAGTAACCATCTGATTAACATTTACTGGGTAAGAAAATAAAGAGTTGCCAAGCTCTGCTGCTCAGTGAAATGCATGAGAAATACAAAGTCTCTAGGATAAGACGGTGACTCAGAGCAAGGAGAGAGAAGGAAAGGGAAAGGCAGGAAGGAGGGAAGGACACAGCGAATTGATAAGAAGACAAAAGGTGTTCTTGCAGAAGAAGGGAGTCCAAAGGAATGGACCCTATCGGAGCAGCTACCGTTGACCAAGGTCCAGCTGGAGCGTCTGCTGACAGTGTCTCATTCTATCTTCACAACATTCGTACAAAGCTGTAGGGCCGAGAAGCCTGGAGGCTGGAGGTGTCCACACTTGCCTGAAATTCACAAAACCCGTAAGGAGTGAGTCCGACCTGAGTCCTGGCGTCTGTGGCTTGGAAGCTGAGGGGCTGTTCCCTGCAGCACAACGGCAAACTCTCGGACCCGCAAGGGGCCATGCCTACCACGGGGCGTCTCCCCACTCCGCTCGGGTCCCTGTCCCTCTGCCCTGGAAAGGGCTTCTGCTCACAGAGGGTCTCCTCCCACGTAGCCAGCTTGGCAAGCAGCTGTGCAGGGGTGAACGAGAAGCAGATGCAAATGATGCTCTAAGCTTGGCACCCAGACCGGGTGAGGGCGGAGGACCCAGGTCACCACTGGGAGCCAATGGGGCAAGGCCACCTCACCCTTCCCCTTGTGAGTGAGTGGTGTGGGGGCTCTGGGGGTGGCTCTCGCAGCTCCCATCCCTCCTCCTCCCAGAAATGGCTGCAGGGGAGCCAGCCAGGCAGAGCTGGAGGGTGTCAGGCTGGGACTGGCTGGGGGCCCAGAGGGGCGGGCACCAGCTGGGGTCCTGATGCAGTAAGACAGCTGGAGCTATACACACCAGGACTGGGGGTGGCCCTCTTCCCTCCCAGCTGCAGTGGCTGCTCGGCCAGAAGTTGTCCCTGGTGGATTCTTGCCACTTGCAATCCAGTCTCTGTGGGTGGGAAAGAGCCTCATCCAGACAGTCCGACCTAAAGAGAAAGGCAGTGCCAGTGTGGGCCCACAGGCAGAAGGACCTTATTTACCCTCCACGTGTCCTTTGATATGGAGACTCTGAAGACACTGGCCAAGCTACATTTGATCCAAAGTCTAAGCCATTGTCCGGAACTTAATTGCTTATGTGAAAACAAAAGCTTAGCGGGAGAGCAGAAGAAGGCTTGGAGAAGTTGCCCAGGATGCACAGGTGCCCAGAAAGCACCATCTAGTTTGAATCACTGTCCTGAGTCGGTTGGGGCAGAATCCCCTTCCAGGCTTCAAATCAGCACCTTTGCAGCCAACACTGTTGACTCAGGAGGGGCTGACGGTTGATCAGGGAGAGAGAGAGAGCTGTGTGTGCCTGCGGCCAGAGCTCGCCAACCCTGCTCTCCAGAATGTTCCAACCCGGACATAGGACTCTCAGTCTGCTGCAAAGAGACTTGTCGCAGCTGGTTTCCCTGCATCTGCATAACCCGAGCATCTTCGATCCACCGTGTAGTTGGATTCCTGGAGGACAGCCCTCTCGGTGCCTTGTCAACCACCACTCAGCCATTGCTCCTACAGAGCAGAGCAACGAATGATATACTCTAGTTTCTGTCTGATGGATACAGATTTCAATCAGGAAGACTTTCTCAACAGGGAGGTCCTGAAATGGATGAGGAAGAACAGTTATCATGCCTGGTCTCCGAGACGTTTAGACTCTGAAGGATGTGTCATCATCCTGGGGAAAGAATGGAACCAGGTAGATATCCACGCTTCTTCTTGGCCTGTGGGTTCTCTAGAATCTTGGCTAAAAAGACACAATGTGGAGAAACAGCTGCTTCTAGAACAGTTTTCTCCTTGCTGCTGGGATCGGGGAGGAGACATCTGGCTTGATCAGAGATACTGCCCCTTCCAGAGATATCGTCAATAAACAATATTCAGGGAAAGGGTGAGGGAGGATGGGGCAGCAGGGCTGTATTCGTGTAGAGCCCGAGAACCTCGTGTCCTTATTAGATCAAGAACGCTCAGCTACAATCCCCAACCCCCTCGCTCCCCTGTAAATGAACTATGTCACAACCAGTTCCTCCCTGAAGATTCCACATCACTGCTTATACCTCTCAGACTAAGCAAAATCAGAAGAACATTCAGGAGTCATCTGAGCTGTGACCCCTCTCTTGGAGCCTGTCTTTCCTGTTCCAGGTGGCCTTGCTGAGCACCTAGGGCACAGCTGTTTCCAGACACCAGGCTTATCTTTAGAGCCTCAGATCTTGCAGGCCATCTGGCCTAACCACCCAGTGCAGAGTGGATGCACGTCTGTCTGCAACATCCAGGTGTGCCCACTTATTTCCGGGGAGAGCCGGGAAGATTCCGGGAAGCCGACATGGTTCTCACTCCTTCAGAGTCCACCGCCTGGGAAGGGGACAGACTCCACATGCCACCATCTCAAGGAGACTCGAATCAAAGAGTGTGAGGGCATCTGGAAAGCCTACAGACTGTAGGGTTCCCACCATATGACCTCCTGGAAAAGGCAAAATTATGGAGACGGCAAAAAAGGATCAGTGGTTGTCAGGGGTTCGGGAGTGGGGGAGGGGGAGCTGTGACTAGATGAAGCCCGGGAACTCTCTGGGACGCACGACTATTCCGTATGATTCTGTGACGGCAGGTGTGTGACATTATGCGTGTGTCAAGAACCACAGAACGCACAGCACAAAGAACGAGTCTCGGGGCACCAGGCTAGATCAGGAGGTTGAGCACCCGATGGGTGATTTCGGCTCAGGTCATGATCCTGGGGCCATGAGATGGAGCCCCGTGTTGGGCTCCGAGCTCAGTGGGGAGTCTGCTTGGGATTCTCTCGCTCTCCCTCTGCCCACCCCACCCCACCCCTCTAAAAATAATATATATATCTTTTTTAAAAATGAATGAGCCTTGGGGCGCCTGGGTGGCACAGCGATTAGGCGTCTGCCTTCGGCTCAGGGCGTGATCCCAGTGTTATGGGATCGAGCCCCACATCAGGCTCCTCCGCTGGGAGCCTGCTTCTTCCTCTCCCACTCCCCCTGCTTGTGTTCCCTCTCTCGCTGGCTGTCTCTGTCTCTGTCAAATAAATAAATAAAATCTTTAAAAAAAAATGAATGAGCCTCAATGAAAACTATGGACTTTAAAAAATAATTATGTATTTTGGCTCATCAACTGCAATAAACATATGGCCCCTAATGCAAGGTGTTCCTCACAGGGGAAATGGGAACGGGGTGAGGCCGTATAGGGGCAATCTCCACTTTTCACTCAATTTTTCCTTAAATCTAAAACTGCTGACCTAATAGGCTATTCGTTTTTTAAGTGCAAGGGGGAAGCACAAGAGAAAGAACTAATGAGAGGCGTGGAATAATTCTGGGAAGTTTCCTTGAAAGGGGTGAGGGGAGGTGTAAGGAGTGGGGAGGGAAAGATGGAAAGGAGAAGGAAGGTTTGAGACCATTGCGGGGGGTGGGGTGGGTTTGGAGCAAATGCGGTTTCCCAGAATTCCCCAGACGCTCCCCCGAACCCAAAGCCCAAGTCGGTCTCTTTTGGGGACCCAGCAAGAATCTCGTAAGCCTGAGACCCTAGAAGAAGCAGAAGGAGAAGAAAAAGAAGAGAGCCTGGGGAATCAGGCAGGGAATGGTGCTGGGGTACAGGAGGCACAGACCGCAGTGCAATTAGTCAAAAAAGAACTTGAAATTAAAAAATGATCCCAAGCCGAGGAGGGGAGTACATAAGTTACTGCAGCCCCAAGACGTTTATGAATAATACAAATGCCGTGAGGTGGCGGAGCCGGAGCGCAGTTAATTAATATGTACAGGAGCAGAGATGCACTTGAAAAACAATAGTGCTATTTCCCCCTCGCTAGAAGTAAAAATATTTCCAGAAAGACTGACACGTTTATTATTTTCTAACATAATTACCTTATTGTGGAGCATTTGTAATGGAACACATTAGAAACGCTAAGCACCTGCCTGCCTTCCCTTAATGCGGTTTGGTTCCGTGGTGCTGGGGAAAGAAGGTGGGAGGCGGACCGGCAGGGTGGTGGTGGGCGGGTGGAGGGGGCGTCCCGGGAGAGCACTGCAGCTTTACATACCTGATGCCCGTTCTCGCCTGCCCCCCACACCAAGCCCACCTCCTCCAGCCTCCTCCCTCCCTTACCTTGCCTGCCTGCCTGAGCCCACCACCGCGGCTTCTGGTAACTCTGTGAGCTGGTGACGGCTGGAGGGGTGAGGACTGCAGACACCGAGCTCCCCATGGTCTAACAAGGTGGAGGATGGGGCTAGCATGGAACCTGGAGCAGGAGAAGCCATCCTGTCCTAGAGAAGAAGGATGGATGAGTGGGGGAGAGCTACCAGAGCCAGAGCCCTCACCCCAGGACCCAGAGTAGCCAAGTGGGGAGAAATGTCAGCCTGGCCGGTGCTCTTGGGATTTTTGCAGGGACGCAGGATAAGAACAGTGGCCTGGGAGTCTGGGACCCAGGCTCTTTTGGACCGAAGACCAGGGGTCACTTTGCATCCATGGATCTCAACATCCTCACCTGTAAAATGGGGCCAGTGCTGGGCATCTGGGATAGCTGGTCTCCCATGTTCCTGCTGCCTCACATCCTACCCACCGGTCAAGGATGCCTGCCCCAACTGATGGAGAGCCAGAGGGCTCCTTCCCAGGAGAGGAATGCCTGTCTTCTCCCCTCCCCCTGGCTCCCCACCCCTCCCATCATCGCGCACACAGTGGAATCCAGAAGCTGCCTGGTCACCATATGCGTGGTGTGGCGTCCCTGACCCTCCCTCCTGCACACTCTCCATCCTTGGCTTCCGGCGGCCCTCCCAGCTGCCCCACCTCTCCCACTGTTTCTCCTCGCCTCTTCCTCCTGCTCCTCTTCCTCTCTCCACTCTCACACACTGGCCCTCTCCAGGATTCTGCCCATGGCCCTCCTCTCTTCCCATTTTGTGGCCCTCCTGTAGCTTGATGGTACAGACAAATTTCACATCTGTATTTAAAGCCCAGTCCTTTTTTCCCCCTGAACTCCAGATTTTGTAAATCCAGATGCCTGTGGGACATCTTTATCTGCTTAAAAACCACGGTGTCTCAAATGCAACCTTTTATCCTCCTCCCTAAACCTCCTTCTCCTATGTTGTATGGCAGGGACCGGCATCCCCCTGCTCCCACAATTCAGAAACCCAAGGGGCTTTCCAGAATCCCTCTTCTCCTTCATCTTTCATGTTCGTCTGGCCATAAAGCTGATCCTCTACTTTAAATATCCCCAAGGCTCTCTTTCCTGTCTTCACTGCTGCTGTCTCCCTTTCTTGCCCAGATTTGTGGAGTTGCCTCCTCCCTGCTCAGCCTCCCCACGGGGCTGTCCCAGCGGTGGCACGTGGAGGGATGGAAATAGACATTTGCCGAATGAATAAGCCTCATCGGTCTCCACGCCATTGTGCACAATGCTACTGGTCCTCTTCCCCGAAACCAGAGATGATTATGTGTTTCTCCTGCTCGAAACCCCAACAACTCCCCGTGATGTATGGGATCAAGTCCCAAACCTGTGCGGTCCCATCCTGCATGCGTCTCCCTCCCTCCGACCCCCTCCCAAGCAGGCACCAGCTCCTGTGGGTCTCTAATCTGTGCCTTGCATGTCTCTTCCTTTCGCCTGGACCACCATTCACCCGCCATCTGGTCAGTGTGTTGTACCGTGAGAAGTGGTATTCCTGTTATTTTTTGTTATGTCATGAATCACCCCGAATTCAGTAACTTCAAACAACAGCAATCATCTTATTAATACATCTCATGGTTCTGGGTTTGGCCAGGCTCAGACAGCTGGTCCTCATGCATGGTCTCTCATGGGGCTGCCAGCAGATGATGGCTGGGGCTGCGGTCACCTTGCGGGCTCTCTCACATGTCCGAGGGTCGGTGCTAGCTGGAGGACTGTCAGCCTCTCCACGTGGCCTGGGCTTCCTCCCAGCATGGCAGCTGTGCCGATGAGCTAGACTCCCAAGAGAGAAGCCAATAGAAGCTTCACTGGCCTTTCATAACCTAGCCTTGGATGTCATCAATATCACACCCTCTAGCTTCTCCTTGCTGAGATTGTCATAAGGGTCTGCTCAGTGTCCAGGGTGGGGGACACAGACTCCTCCCCCTTTTTTTATGTTTATTTATTTATCTTAGAGAGAGGAGGGGAGGGGCAGAGGGAGAGGGAGAGGGAGAATCTCAAGCAGACTTCCCACTAAGAGCAGAGCCTGTAGCGGGGCTCGATCCCAGGACCCTGAGATCATGACCTGAGCCGAAATCAAGAGTCAGGCACTTAACCAACTGAGCCACCCAGGCGTCCCCCAGATTCCTCCTCTTAATGAGGGAGTGGCTAAGTTCTGAAAGAGCATGTGGGATGGAAATGTTGTTGTGGCCCCTTTGGGAAAACACAGTCTTCCTCTGGAAGCTCTTGGGTCCCCCAGGCTACCCCTGTGCCAACTGCTAGTATTCCCCACCATATATATCACAATTGGGGTTTTTGTTTTTGTTTTGTTTTGTTTTTGGCCTGGTTCATTAAATGTACGGTCTATATTTTACTTATCTTTGTGCTCGGCACATAGTTAGTGTTTATTAAATGTTCATAAATTAACCCCTGGGTAAGTGAGACACTGATCACAACCCTCCCACACTGTAGAGGGGATGGTCTTCCCAGAGCAGGGCTGGGTGCCTTCTGGGGTGGCCACTGCTCGGTGAGAGCGGTCAGGGGCTCCAGCCACGGCTCTTTCCCACCCCGGCACACGCATGCCCCTGCTGCCACCATTCAGAGACAGCCGCCCCCACCTGCTTCCATGACTTGCCCCAGCAGGTGCACACCCAGGATCCAGAATCTTCCATTCAGCCCCAATACCACCTCCACCTCTTTGCTTCTCTTTTAACATCTCCAGCAGTGATAAGACACACGGCTCTGGGAGAAGTTCCTCCCTGAGAAGCTCAGACAGCTGGTGGAAGGCTGCTCTTCCTTCTCCGTCCCGCCCCCCTCGTCGGCCTTCCAGAACCCTGGAGGGCAGAAATATCCCTTCTCATTTCCCGGTGCCATTCCCCAGCTGCCTGGCCTGACTTGCTGGGCTTTTGGAGCGATTGTTTGCCGAGCCATTCAGTGGGGCAGCTCCCTCGTGGGCACCCAGCCCTGCCGCCTGACAGGCTGTGTGCAAGGGGACAGGCCTGAATGACTGTAATATGAACCATGAAAGTGGATATTAAAGGCTTTATTACAGGGTGAGGACTGCTAATTGCAACGTTCCTTTCAGGAAGCTGGAGCTGATGAGTTTAAGCAGCGGCACCCAATTATTATAACTCTGTCAGCGCGAGCAGGGGAGAGGCGGGGGAGGGGGAGGAGGCGAGCTGAAGGCACAATTACCTGAACTTTATCCAAGGCACACACCGCTGGCCTGGAATTTTAAAGGCACATTGGTTCTGCTCCGAGTTTCATCGCTGTCACAGCCATGCTGTTGTTGATCACTGACCCCCCCAGTCCTGCCCTCCCTCCTCCCAGCCTTCTCGTGGATGAGGCCGTGGCATCCGTGAACATCTCTCTGACACCCAAGTGCTCCCTGGCCCCCCGCTGGTGACCCAGCCCCCGCGTTGAGATGAGAAGCGGTCCAGGGCACCTCGGGATCAAGCTGCCCATCCTTTCAGGTTGCAAATGAGAAAGCAGGCTTCCGGCACGCGGGGGACCCGCCCAGGTTACCCGGCTGGCAAGTGGAGGAGCCGGGCAGGACACTTCTGTTCCGAATCCGGCTTAGAGCTCTGGCTGCACACTCCAAGAGATTCACCAGCTGTGTGTGGAAGCAACAAGAGTGTCCTCAAAACTCCTAGGCAGGAATAGGAGGCATTGCCCACTAGGCATATGGGGACCTGGCTGCAACTTGCAAGGAGCTCATGGAGGAAGAAAACGCCGTCCTCGCTGGGGAGAGAACCTGTACACAGCACCAAGGACTCGTCGGCACCATGCTGCAAAGGGCTTTGGTGCTTTGCAGTCTACAAAATGCTTTCAGACATTCATGCATTCGAATGTGGTGAGGCACCTACTGGGTGCTGGGAACTGGAGATCCGGCGACGGCAGAGCACATCTGTCTACAAGGAGCTCACAGCCTGGCACAGGAAGACACACAGGCCAGGTGACAATCAGGATACTGTGTGGAAAGCGCTAGATAGAGGTGTGCACACATACATCACCTCTTTAATTTAATCACATAAATTTAAGTGATTGCACATAAAAAGCTAATTCTACAAGGTACGGTCTGCCCAGTGCCAATTGAGCCGTGCAGATGGCAAAGGCTAGAAGAGTTTCAAGGCACGCAAGCTTGCCACTGCACACAGTGGCCAATGGTGGGTTCACTACAAAGGCAGGCTCTGATGGATGGGTAGGAATTCAAAAGGCAGTGAAGGGGGTGGGAGCAGGGAAGAGGGAGAGAACAGGTGGGTTTCTTTTCTGCATTGAACTAGAAGAGTCTGTACTTGGAATCCTGACTCCTCTTCGTTCCCATCCAAGAGCATCCAGGCTGCCTGTGCCATGGGGAAGGCAGACCAGCATTAATGAATGTGCCGACCCGTATCCAGGGGATTCAAGATACCCCGGAACAACAATAAGGGCTTGAGGTCTGGAGGCCTCTTTCTTCTTCCCACATGGGACATCATAACTGTTGTACCTGGATGAAGAATGGAAGGGGGCAAAGTCATGGAGAGTCCACCTCTTTCCTTGGATTTGCACCTGCCCAGAGTTAACTCATGGGTTCCCCAGACAGGGTGCCCTGCCCAAAGAAGCCTGATTAACCAGGAGATAAGTCCCATTTAACTCAGGTGCAGGAAGTCAGGGAGCAGCAAGTATGAGAAGGGGTGAAGTCAGGAGTTCTTCTTTGGACATGTTAAGTTTGGGATGCCTGCTAGGTAACCACATGGAGATGGGTGGATTTGGGTAGACAGGGTTGGGAGTTCGGGAACAATGTATGGGTTGGCAGAAGAATAATGAGCGTGTTCTTGGCATATGGATGGTATGTAAGACCATGAAACTGGACGGGATACCTGAGGAAGGAGGGAGGGTGGGAGGGGAGAGAAAGAGAGAGAGGAGGTAGGCTCAGAGTTGCACTCTGGTGGGGCACAGGTGTCAGACAACGAGGGAGGTGGGAGGAAAGACAGAGGAATATGGTGCCCTGGAGGTGTGGTGCAAAGGGTGGAGTACAGCAGAGAGACCAAGTGGAGAGGACTAAAAACTAGCCACTCAATTTGTCAAGATGGCAGGTGCTGGGAGCCCTGGCTGATAGCAGTTTTAGAAATCAGGTAGGACTGGTTGTCAAGTAAATGGTGGCAGCCCCATAACAAATAAATGAACCTGGACCCTTACCTCACACCATACACCACTTAACTGGCACCAAACTGAGATCATGCCTTGTAGTATTAGCTTTTTATGTGCAATCACTTACAAGTATGTGATTAAAGGAGGTGATGCGTGCATGTACCCCTCTCTCTAGCACTCTCCACACCATATAATCATTGCTGGTTGACTCGTGTGTCTCCCACATAAAGCCATGAATTCCTTGAATAGAGAGACAGAATCTTGTCATCTTTTTATCTCCAGTGTAACTCAAAATGGATTGCAGACCTGAATGCAAAATCTACAACTGTAAAACTTCTAGAATAAAATACAGAAGAAACTTTTGTAGTCGTAGGGTAGGGAAAGATTTCTTAGGACACAAAAGGCATAAAAATTTTTGATAAGTTGTGCTTCGCAAAGGTTTAAAAATTCTGTTCTTTAAAAACGGCATTAAGACAATGAGAAGGTAAGCTACAGATTGGAAGAAAATACAACACATATATCTGATGAAAGACTTGTAATCAGGATATACAAAGAATTCTTACAACTCAGTAATAAGACAGTTCAGTAGAAAAACGGGGAAAGACTTAAATCCCCTCCCCCAAGAGCAGCACATGAAAAGATGCTGAACATTATTAGTCATCAGGGAAATGCACGTTAAAACCACAGTGAGAAAGCACTACATGTACCCATTAGAACAGCTAAAATGAAAAAGACTGACCTTGCCAATGGTTGGTGAGGGTGTGGAGCACCTGGAAGTCTCCTGCATTGCTGGCAGGAGTGTAAAATGGTGTAACCACTTTGAAAAACAATCTGGCAGTTTCTTAGAAAGCTAAACATACATTTCACATATGACCCAGCAATTCCACTTCTACACGTCTATCTACCTGAGAGAAGTGACAACGTATGTCCATTGACTTGTATGTAAATGTTCATAAGGGCTTTGTTTGTAAAAGCCCCAAACCGGAAACAACCCAAATCTCCACCAACAGAATGAGTAAATAAATTGCAGCAAATTTATGCATGGAATTCTACTCAGCAACAAAAGAGGATAGCTCGTATGTGCAACAAACACCTCAAAACATCATGCTGAGTAAAAGACTCCAAAAACCAAACAGTACACACTGTCTGACTCGGTTTACATGAAACCCTAGAAAAGGCAGAATGACCCATGGTGACAGAAAGCAAGAGAGAGGGTGCCTGGGGCTGGTGGTGAGGGTGGGGTTCGCTGTAAATAGTTGGGAAGACACTTTGTGTGTTCTGTGTCTTTATTCTTACACGTATTTGTCAGAACTGATCAAACTGGGGGGTGCCTGGGGGGCACAGTCGGTTAAGTGTCTGACTCTTGGTTTTGACTCACATAATGATCTCAGGGTCGTGGGATCAAGTTCCGCATTGGGCTTCATCCTGGAGCCCCAGTCAGGCCCCCTCTTCCCTCTGCCCTCCCCACCTTACTGTGCTCCTGCTCTGTCTCTCTCTCAAAAACAAACAAACGAAATAAAGTCTAGGGGCAGCTGGGTGACACAGTCGGTTAAGTGTCCAACTCTTCTTTTTGGCTCAGGTCATGATCTCAGGGTCATGAGATCAAGCCCCTCATCAGGCTCCATGCTCAGTGTGGAGTCTGCTTGAGATTCTCTCTCTCCCTCTCCCTCTGCCCCTCCCCTACTCTCTCTCTCTAAAATAAATTAAAAAATCTTAAAAAAAGAACTGATTAAACGGAGTGCATTTTGTCTATGTAAATTGTATCTCAATAAAGTTAAGTTTTAAAAAGTGAATTGTATGATACCACCTGCTTTCCATATACGTGCAAATATACACATTTCCACATAAGTGTATAAGGGCATAGAAACAGCCAGAAGGACACAACCAAAATAGATGTATTGTTGTCCTTTGGGGAGAGGTAGGCGGCTGGACTGTGATTAGGGTAAGGTAAAGGGACTGCAGCCTTCGCCCCAGTGTTTTCATTTTTCAGGAGAGAAGTGTGCTCAGATATTACCTTGTACTTAGATTTCCAGGAAGGGTGAGCAGTACAGGTGAGCAAGGCTTGTTTCACCATCAAACACCAACGGAATGTCTTCTACCTGTTTGGACCAGTGATTCCCTTCAGTTAGTTATTGAACATCTGTTTCTAGCAACATCAAACGAGACACAATTCTTCCCTTCTGGGATCTGACGCCTCCTTTGGTTCACTCTAAAGAAGCCAGAGAGTCCAAGATTCGACACCCATTACTCCCTAGCTGGGGGACAATTCACTCCAACGTTTAAGCTCCGCATTTTCTGGCTCATAATAGCACCTGCCACGTAGTGCTCCTGACGGGTCAGTGCAGAAATGAGGGCCAAGAGCTCGGCATCGGGCTTGAGAAATAAGTGGCAAGATCCGTATTTTATTTTATTTTATTTTATTTTTTAAGATTTTATTTATTTATTCGACAGAGACAGAGACAGCCAGCGAGAGAGGGAACACAAGCAGGGGGAGTGGGAGAGGAAGAAGCAGGCTCCTAGCGGAGGAGCCTGACGTGGGACTCGATCCCATAGCACCGGGATCACGCCCCGAGCCGACGGCAGACGCCTAACCGCTGCGCCACCCAGGCGCCCCCGTATTTTATTATTATCACCGTATTTTATTGATGCTAAGACACAGTCTTTTCATATTTTAATATTCCCAGAATTGGACACATTTTACAGCTGACGCCAACAATTTATTTGCCAGTGTTTTTTTTCCTTTCTTGGTGCATAAAATAATGATGGACCTTATAATCAGTGATGTCTTAGATGGGATGAAATATGGTGATAGCATTTTGCTCATCGCTTTCCTGCGAGGTCCTGTCGATATTTAACCAGTGTTAAAAACGGGGAGAAGAGCTAATCCTCTTACCAGCCTAGGGAGAAAGAAAAAAGTCAGGAATGATTTAATTAAACCATCGCTGCCACTAGTCCAACTATAGAACGTTCCGTCTGGCGCACTGTCACTTCGGGGAAGGTGAGGCCACCCAGAATCTCCTCCGGTACCACTTTCCGTCCACTTTCTAGAGTGCTACCTCTTCCCTGTACGGCCAACACTGGTCCTTTGCTCTTGTCCAAATTACGTCCATTAGCCGCTTCAGCTTCCCCACATGCAGGCTTCCCTCTGCACCAACAGATCACAGTATCCTTGGGGTGGTCCTTTCCCAGCGCCTCTGTTCACCACATGCCACGGCCACCTAAAAATTCTGATGCCGATAACATGGTCTTCTCCCACTAGGAAGCTTTCTGTACATTGGATGGGTTCTCAGTAACGAGCCACGTTAGACAACCGCCATTTCTACAGAAGGAGATTGCTCTGTAAAGAAAGTGGGAAGCTCACAGAGGTGAAGGGAAATGTGGAGACCCAGGCTGGGAGAACAAACAGGAATGAAAGGAGAGCGGGCAGAACAAAATGGCTAGACCACGGCTGCTCCAGCCACCACTAGTGGCCCCAGCCCCACGACTCTCTTGGCCTTTGCGCTGCAAGGACTACTCAGCTCCCCCCAAGACCCCGCATCTCTCCCTCAATACCCAAGTTTGGGCTGGGAACCTTGGTGTCCTTGACCCCGGCTGTGTGTGCTCACCCCACTTGCGGGGTGCAGAATGGAAGTATTCATCACCCGCCATCCACCGGGAGGATGGGGAATTCTTGTCACTTAGGGAGGGAGTATGGACGCTCTGCGCAGGAGAAATGGCCAATGTTCACATTTGTTTTTCGGAATGTTCATTTTTAATGTTTTGAACACTGGGGATTAATTCGGAAGCCCAACGCTCAGAAATGTTTTCTTTTTTCTTTTTTCTTTTTTTTATTAAGATTATTTATTTATTTATTTGACAGAGAGAGACAGCCAGTGAGAGGGGGAACACAGGCAGTGGGAGTGGGAGAGGAAGGAGCAGGCTCCCAGCAGAGGAGCCTGATGTGGGGCTCGATCCCAGAATGCCAGGATCACGCCCTGAGCCGAAGGCAGATACTTTAACGACTGAGCCACCCAGGCGCCCCCAGAAATGTTTTCTGTTTGGCATTTTGTCTGGTGCAGGCAAGCTACCCCCAGAAAAGCAGATTTCCCCCTCCATCCCAAATCACTTAGGCTCAGTGGGCCAAGGAGCCGGGCTCCCTGTAAGAAGGGCTAACATGCAAATTAGTCCTCTGCATCTCCTAGTTACCCTTCCTTAGAAAGTAGTGACTACAGCATTTTGTTAAAATCATCATGAAAAGAGTTCATCTAGAATTACGAATTATGGTATGTCAATGTGATATGTGATAGTTAACTAAATATTTAAAGAAATAAAGACTCTTGTGTATTTTCTTAGCTAAGGCTTAATTTATCAATCAGAATTAAAACCACTGGGTCTCAGAACAGCAGCGTCATCCTGGAACGTATTAGTAAGGCAAATTCTTGGGGCACCTGGGTGGCTCATTTGGTTAAGCAGGCTCTTGATCTCAGCTCGGGTCTTGATCTCAGGGTCGTGAGTTCAAGCCCCGTGTTGGGCTCCATGCGGGGCATGGAGCTTACTTTAAAAAAAAAAAAAAAAGATAAAAATAAGGGAAGGCAAATTCTTGGCCCCTTCCTTGAACCTGGTGAATCCGACACTCAAGGGTGGAGCCCCAAAGTTTGCTTTAACAAGCCCTCCAGGTGAATTTGATATTTGCTGAAGTCTGAGAACGGTTGGCCTCATCTTGACCTTGACTATATTTGAGAATCATCTGGGGAGCTTTTAAAATACTCAGTACTCGGGTCCCACCCCCAAACCAATTAAATCTGTCTGGTGAGGGAAGGGGTGCTTTTTTTCCCCTTTTCTTTTCTTTTCAAGCTTCCTAGATGACTAATGTACAGTCGGGGTTGAGGGACATAGATGTAACTCATGATACGTAGCATGGGTCTTAATTCATGCAAACCTCTTAGCTCCCTTGGGAGGGTAGGTTCTTGTCTCTACCACCCTGAGATTTTTTTGGTTCCCTCCCCTGCCTTTGACAAGCACTTTCTGCTAAACTGACCCATCATCTCAAGGAAGGGAAATCCTACCCATCCCAGGACAACAGGGGTTCTTAACCCGTAGCACGAAGCCCCCATGCCCCTCCTGCCCAGCTCAGGAGTCCGAGTGCCCATCTTCTCCTTCTCTAAGGGAGAGGGTTACATAATCCCCTTTGTTAACCTGCCCTCACCACCTCCTTCCGCCCCAAATCGCTGGGAATCAGAAGTAGCTTGGGTTAAAAGCAGCTATTGTTGGAAGTCAAGAATCTTCTCTCTCACTTTGGGATCCTGTTTGCTTATCGACTTCTTTTCCTTCTATTGCAAATGACTTTACTTACTTGCTGGGGAATATGGCCACAGGCAGCTTTAAGATTACCTCATTTTCACAGGGACCCAAGAGGAAAGAGGGCGGCTCTCATCAGCCGCAGTACAGAAAATCCCAGGAACGGCTTCTCATGGCTCAGCCTAGCCTCTTGGATAAGGAGCCCGCACAAAATTGCTCGAGTCCCGCGGCCAGGGAGCTGGGTTTGTGACCAGGGTGCAGGGAAGGGATGCTGGGCAGACATGCCCCAAAGCCCCTACAGGTGAGTTAACCCTTCAACCACTTTAAGTTGACTCACTTTTCATATTTGAATCAATACGTGTGTTTTCTGATGCAGACTGCCTTCCTTCGAAAGGTCAAGCTTATCAGCTTTAACATTCATCACCACACAGAAGGACCGTTCAAGAAGAATATTTTAAGGAGACGAGCTTTTCGCCAATCTGAGGGCATCCGGAGAGAACAGCCAGGATGGGGAGGGGCTCAGAACCGTGTCGTCTGAAGAATCGTTGGAAACCGGGGTGTGAAACGTTCGCGTAGGAGGCTCAGGGGATCTGCCGGCTCTTGTTAATATTCAGAACCTTCAAGTAAGAGAATGTTAACTTGTTCCACCTGGCTTCACAAGCAAAATGATTCCCTAACTGCCCACAGGATGAGGTCCAAACTCCTTCGCCTGGAGTCCAAGACCCACATCCACTTTCCAGAGCCTTCTCTGACCTCATCAGCTTAGAGGAAAATAGCACGGGCCTCTCATGCAAGGCAGCAAGACAGATTTCATTCAGACACCTTGGCCAGTGTAAACGGGCTCTCCTCCAGCCTGGACAAAGATGGCTAAGAGCTTGACGGGGAGAACAGAGAGGGAACAAAGGTGCTACAGGGATGTGAAAAAGGAGGAACAAGGTTTGGCTATATTGCATGTCCTTGTATGTAGAAAGTCAACACGGGAGCGGGGTCCTCCCCATGGACATAGACTATCCCAGGTAGAAGGCAGGCTGAAGTTTGGTCAAGCCTCCAAAGCACAGAGTTTGGGCAAGTTCTTGCTGCCATGTGGGCGTTCACACCAGGCACAGGCAGCAGGACACCTGGAGGAGTCCCTGGGGAGCGCTAGGGTATGTCCTCTTTGCTCCGATGCCCCACATGGTAACCATCTTTGGGGAACGGATGAGCGAGTGTGGACGTGCAAGAACACTGTGGCCCCTTGCTGCCCTGCCCACCCTGGGCACTCCTGCCGGGGCGGCATTTAACCAGTCGAGACAAATGGGTCAGAGTGTTTACAGTGAGTCCGTACGGTGGTATTTTATAGGCAAAGAATGTGGGCTGCCCAGATTTCAGTCCTTGCTGCAATATACACATGCAACTTTGAACAGATTCATTAACCTTGCTGAGTGCATTTTCTCAGCTCTAAATGGACATAATAATAATGTCGAGCTATTCGGGTTGATGGAAAAATAAATGAGATTTCACAGACCAGGCATCTAGCCTGCCCCATGGTATGATGCTTAAGAAAACTTACTTCCCCTTTACCCAAATGGTTGTAATTGTTTCGTTCTGTCGTGTCCCAAAACGTGAATTGATGTCCAAGCGTTTTGGAGGACGGAGAGCATATCTCAGTCGCATGATGTCATTTATAATTAAAGACTCAATAAAGGCTCTGCTCTCTGATGATCAGGGCTTCTAAGGTCACTCTGGTGCATGTGACTCCGTTAGCTATCCGTCTCTCTTAATCTGAACGTGTGGGGCAAGGTTTCCCCAAAAGAGATCCGAGTGTCACCTCCATCGGGGTCACCTGAGGATTACAGTCAAGCTGCTTTGCTTGCCATCCAGATGTCCAGCCCACAGCAGACCCTGGGCCTCTGGATGTGAACCAGCTCCCTGAAGCCATTCTTATGTGCACTGAATTTTGGGTTGAAGAGTGAGGCCCAACGTTCCCCACCAGGCAAGAGTCTTCCTCACCATCACGAGCCTCAAAGCCTACAGACTCCTCTGCATTGTGTCCGGGAGTGGTCACCATAATACTGCATTTCCAAAATGGGAAGAATAACACAAAATGACCCATCCTCCTAATCCAGAACTATGAAGAGTCTGTTGCACCATTCTGAAGCCACAAGCCCTTGGGGGTCTGTCTCCTTAATCTCTGTAGTCCTCGCTTTGCCCATTTGCTAAAAGGCAAAAACACTCAATTTTGTTCTGGGGAATGACCAATTGGTCCCAGCTTGCCCACTGAAAATTCCATGTGGTCCCCCCAGCACAGTTGATCTCCCCCTGCTTGGCACATGCTTATGAAGCCGTGCCGTCTATGTAAGGCTGCAGCCGGGGTGGGATGTGATGGTGTTCATAGACCTTTGCTTCTTAAATATGGCATTGGACCAGGGAACTCACTAGAAATGGAGGACCTTGCCCTGCCCCAGACCTACACTGATTCAGGGTCTGCCTCTAAAAGGTTACCAGGTGGCTCATTCGCAGCCACCTGTGAAGGTCTGAGAGGGCCTGGCTTGGTGGTCAACAAATGATAGTTCTGTTCTACCCTTTCCCTAACAGGGCTCACAAAACAAGACCTTCTTAGGGAAGGCATAACGTGACTGGGTCTCCTTAAAGAACAATCCAAAAACAATTTCGACATCCCCCGTCCTGGGACCGAGGCTTTCACTCTTCTCGGTTTCCAGGAAGGAGTTGTCAGGTGAGGGTAGAACCAAGGAAAGTTCTAGAATTACGAGCTTCAACAATAGAAGCAGAGGTAGAGTTGATTTAATCATGGTGAATACCCTGGACTGCCCACACTCAACAGACTCCACATAGACAAAACTCGCTGACCTGGGAGGAGTGACAAAAGTCACATGGGAGTTTCTCCCACTCCTCCTGATACCAGGGAGGGGTGAGTCGTCAAGTCAGCCTGAACCATCACAGCGGTCAGTTTAGACGGTCTGCTGGCAGAGCTGCACGTGGTCCTGGCAACAGGGGCTGGTCCAGCAAAGCCCACGAGGGGTGGCAACCCACTGACAGGACCCAGGGTGTTCCCACAATGCCCTTCCAGGTCAGCGGGGCAACCTCATTAGCATACGGCCATTTTCAGTGCCCCACATGCAGGTGGCGGGTGACCATTTAATTTCCATTTTGCCAAGAGGCTGTGCCCTGACCCGGGCTTCACGGAATTAGCCCTGCAGGGCTCAAAGGAAGTGCTTCAGAGAGATCGCACTCAGATTAATGTGTAAAATTTAATTATGAAGGCCTGGGCTATCTCAACGTTTAAGGCCATTTATGCAGCCTGGGAGTTATGGAGCCCTCCCAGTCCTGTGCCTAGGGAGGTGGGGCAGCCCTTTGATCATTAACCGCTGAGAAGAATCTCAGTTTGCATATTAAGGTCAGGAAATGATCCATTCACTCGCCTCACTGAACGGCCAGAGAATTCATCTTGTGGAGAGAGAGCAGTTTTTGAAACTCCAAGAAGACACAGGGAACTCCGGAAGCCACTGGGCCAGGTCCCCATCTCTAAGCGGCTCTCTAGCCAAATTCAATTGCCAGATAAAGGTCAAAGATACACTCAGGAAAAAAAAAATCTGTCTTCAAGGAACTCATAAATGAAACAGGAGACCCACACACACACAGCACGGTTAAGTAAGTGCAGTACAGAGGAGGAGATGAACTCATGCTTTGGGGGTATTCCTGGAAGGCTTCCCAGGGGAGGTGGCACTTCTGGGGTTTTGAAGAATAAAGTAGAGCTGTCCTTGCCAGTAAAGGAGTGGGTGGGTGTGGGGAAGAACTTTTCAAGCAGGACTCCGCTGGCTTCAAAATTTGTAGGAACGAAGCTGCTTCCATCCGACTTGCCTCTCCGGCAGATTCTCTCCTGCTTTGCTCTATGTGGAGATGGGAAAACTGGTCAGCATCCAGTCCCTAAAAACTTTAGATCGAATGCTCCTTGAGGACAGAACTATGCTTCTTTGAGTTTCCCAGCAGCATCTGGAAGGGCTGAGCCCATCCCCGCTGGGCCCCTAAGGGAACTTTAAAGCGGAGCTGGAATCCTTCACAGACCATTTCCAGGACCCTCCTCGGCGAGCTGACACCTGCCCAAATTCAAAACCCCAGCTCCTTTACCCACACCCAGAAGTATGACTTCTTCCTGTGCTTTAATCCTCGTGGAATTAAGAGCGTGAGGCAGGATGAGTGGATTTACAGCCTCAAATGAATTTCGAGAAGAACAAGAACAATCAAAATCAAATTTCCGAGAGAGCGAGGGCCCGCCTTGCCCGCAGCCACAGCAGCTCCTTCATGGGGAGTCAGATGCCACGAAGCGAGAGTCGGGAGCAAACATCTGGGGAACGCCGCCACCTTTGAAGCTACTTTGGTGACGGCTCCTTCTCTGCGGTACCGCGGAGACCAAACACCAGTCTTAATTACTCACAAAAGCATGAAAAGGTCTTCTTCTCGGTCTTCCTCTCAGGATGGTGCCTGCTGAAGCTCCTGGCTCTCCGCTCACAATCTTCCCTCCGGGCTCTCTGCCTCCTTCAGAGAGTCAGCTATTCTTCCCATGGCCCAGGTGAGGGTAAAGGAAGATTCCAGAAGGTGAGGGAGGGATTTGCTCATAGCTGGTTAGAAAAAAAACCTAAAACATTAGCTGCCCGACAATGAGCACTGTGCCAAGGGCTTTACACACGTTGTCTTTGATCTTGGAACTCCCCAGGGGTTGTTAGCTTTATTTTGTAGATAAGAAAACAGACCCAGAGAGTCTTTGAAACTGGCTCAAGGTCACACAGCTGGTGGGTGGGATTTCTGACACGCCTTGATGCAGGAGCCCGAGGAGGAAGCTGAGGAGAGGGGGGACAAGAGCCGGACTCAGCTCCATCAGGGAGTCCAGGTCTCTGGGAACGGCCTGCCCACTTCTTCCCCAACCTCCTGGAACATTCCTTGGGGTGTCCAGAAATTTGGTACGGTCTTAGTCTGCAAGATACGGTTATTCCTCAGTTATTTCCTTGTTATCGTGATGTCAGAGTGAGCCGAGCACAAGGCCCATGATGGAATTTTCTGTGTTCACCTGGAAGAACTCACCTCTCTGCTGCTCTCCCAGGAGAGGGGTCCGAAACCTAGCACCTCTGAACCCCGGGTGATTCTGCCTCCCTTCAGGGGCCATCTGCAAATGTCTGGAGACATTTTGGGTTGTCCCATCCTGGAGGGAGAGGGGCAACTGGCATGTGGTTGGTGGAGGCCAGGGATGTCGTTCCACATGGTGCCCCCCCCCCCCACTACGCAGAGAGTGATCCAGCCCCAAATGTCCCCGGTGCCAGAGTCAAGACACCCCAGCATAAGAGATGCCAATCCATGGGGAAAGAGGACGGAGACCCTTAAAGTCAGTGCCCTAGGCCTGCAGGACCCCGACCCCACAGGCGGTCCTGGTGACTAACTTGTGTGTGCAGAGGGGAGGTGATGCAAACCAAGCAGGGGCCCGTCTACGTGCGGGGAAGTGGGGTGTCAGGGGTGACCATGACCCACCCTGGAGCCGGGAGAGAGCTCGGAGTCTCCATCTGAGTCCTGTTCCCAGAACTCAGGCTTACTTTTGCTCTGATGTGCCTGGCTCGTCCAAGGCAGCTCAGGCCCAGAACGCAGAGAGGGGGTACCTGCTGAGAATCTGAGGTGGCAGGCTCGCCTTCCCTTCCAGGAGAAGAAAGGCGCTCTGGCCTCCTGGCGGTGAAGGAGCAGGGCCGAGTGGCCTGTCTGCATCATCGGGCCTTACTGCTTCTTCGGAGGCACGAAGGGTCAAGACGCTGGAAGAGTTTTCCAACGCAAAGCAATTAAGAGAAGAAGCAGGGGAGAGAGGGAGAGAGAGAGGGAGACAGACACAGAGAGACAGAGAGAGGTAGGGAGCGGGGAGGGGGAAAGAGGGAGAGAGAGAAAGAGAGAGACTTTAAGCTATCTGGAGCCCTCCCTGAAGCTGGGGGCGCCCTGGGCTGAACCGTGGGCCTTCTCCCCTGCGTGTGACCCTGCATCAGCAGAAACCACCTGACCCCCACCTCAATCCCGAATGCCCCCGCGGAAAAAAGTGGGGCGAACATGGCTCCACCTCAGGAACGGCTGCCTGGTTTCCCCCCGAGACCCCGGAAATCACCTTCTTCCCCTCCATCACATGGTGCTCCCCCAGCTCTCCCCCAGCCCCCCCAAAAAGCAACTTTCTGTCATTTATTTCAAGGATGTTATCTTTGTTTTGTTTCCTTTTTCTTAAGAATGTTACAATTATGCTATCGACCCTGCTGGGCTGAGGGTGCTTCTGCAAAGCTCCGACCCCTTTGGGGAAGATGGTGGGGGGGAGGGTGGTGCCAGGAAGTGAGGGGCCAGGAGCCTGCATCTCCGCTTGGGGCTGGTGAAATGAGCAAGAGAGATCTTATCACTACAAGAAAGGGACAGGAGGACCTGCCACCCTCGCCGGCAGCCCCGGAGCCCCCGCCACTTCTTTCTCATGAGCGGGGGGGAGGGGGGGGGCGGACAAGGAGCTTGAGGAAGGCCCGTGGCTCATGACCATGGGTCAGAGCCACGACCAGCCACAACTCCTGCGGGTCAGGCCCACTGATAAGGAAAGCGGATATCTCAAACAGGTGTCTAGTGTTTGCTGGCGTCTGCTATCAGGGGTCCATGTGGCAAGTAAGTTAAGAATGTGGACCCCTTGGGGCGCCTGGGTGTCTCAGTCGTTAAGCGTCTGCCTTCGGCTCAGGGCGCGATCCCGGCGTTCTGGAATCGAGCCCCACATCAGGCTCCTCTGCTTCTTCCTCTTCCACTCCCCCTGCTTGTGTTCCCTCTCTCGCTGGCTGTCTCTCTGTCAAATAAATAAATAAAATCTTTAAAAAAAAAAAAAAAAAAGAATGTGGACCCTTGAGCCAGACCCTGGGTTTGAATATCACCTCTACTCCTTATTAGCTGTATAATCTCTCCATGACTCAGTTTCCTTAGGTATAAAATATGGGACCTACCTCGTCGGGGTCACTATCAATACCTTTTATAAAGCGCTGAGAACAGTGTCTGGCATGCGGCAAACACTTAGTAGGAGTATTTGTCAAGTAAATTCAACGGGCAGATGTAAGTCCCACAGCAACCTTAACAAGTTGGTATTATTATCCACATTTATCCATGAGGACACTGGAAGCACAGAGAGGCTGAGACACAAGCCCAGAGTCACACAGCTGGTCTATAGCAGAGCGTGGATTCGGATCCAAGCAGGCTGGCCCGACGCCCGGGCGTGGCTAGGATTGCATTCTCCCGCCGGGGTGAGGAAGCAGGCTAAGCACGCAGGCAGCACCCCGCTGGCGGAGTCAGAGGCTGGGTTCCTCCAATGAACCGGACTCAGTTTCCTTCCCTAAAAGCAAGGAGTCTCCACCGATCGTATGGACGGCTTTTTCTGTTTTGGTGGCTCTAAGAGGCCAGAGGGGCCCAGTTTCTGATCTTTGTCCTTGTCCCAGGCCTAGCCTCTGGGTCAAGGAAAGAGCCAGGGAAGGAGAACAGCTGGCCCAGAGCAGATGGATGGATGGCAGCTTCTAGAACCAGCTTCCGGCATGGACCATCCGCGCAGGACTGAATCACACAGCTAGGGCCTGGGTAACGGGAACTGAAGTGGACACCACTTTGCTCTGGTGTCTCCAGCCCTTGTGCAGTGAAGGGCTCCATCCGCTCTCTCTGACTTGACAGTCGGGACCCCTCAAGGTGACGTGACTCTCAGAGCACCCAGTTTTGCTCCTCCATCCCTGACTTGTCCACCGTCTCTGTGCGCGCTGGGGCAGGGCGGTCATGAGGGCAGGGAGGAGTCAGCCCCCACCCCCCTGGCCTTCCGGCCCAGAACACTGTGTCGTCCTCTTCAGAGCCATTCAGGACAGTGTCACTGGGGGGGCCCCAATGGCTGGTCCTTAGGGCATGAGAGGGAGGGGGTAGCCTGAAGCAGCCCCTGGCGGGGCACCCACCTGTTGTCTCCTCGTCCTTCCTCGTAAGGGCTTCACTTGACGCACCTCCACCCCCAACTCACACAGGCAGGCAGGGCCCCTGATTCGGACCCCGCCCCGGGAAGCATGCTGAGTGAGACCTGGGGAGCTGAGACTCATGGAAACTCCCCACGACCATGCCCCGAACGTGACGTTTCCCCAGCTGCCTACGTCAGGAGCCCCTCACGTGCCATCTGTTAAGGATTCCTGGGCCCCACCATCGACTTCCGGAAGGAGAATCTCTGGAGGGCAGGAGCCCTGATTCTAGAAGAGTTGCCCAGGGTTTTTTTTTTTTTTTTAAGATTTTATTTATTTATTTGACAGAGAAACAGCCAGCCAGAGAGGGAACACAAGCAGCGAGAGTGGGAGAGGAAGAAGCAGGCTCCCAGGGGAGCATGGAACCCAATGTGGGGCTTGATCCCAGGACCCCGGGATCACGCCCTGAGCCAAAGGCAGACTGTTAACGACTGAGCCACCCAGGTGCCCTTGCCCAGGATATTTTTACCCACTACAGAGCCGTGTTTCTCCTCGTGTGTGGGGCGTAGACAATACCCACGCCTGGGCCTCAGCCCCAAGACCAAGGCTGGGCGTCAGGCATCAGTATTCCCTTGAAAGTGCTGAAAATGTGCAAGCAGGGTTGAGAGCTATTGCCTCAGAGTTTGAGAACCACCGGCTGGATCTTACCCGGGAAAAGAAGAGACAAGAACTGGTGTGAGCTGGGACCCTTTGGGGTGCAGAGCCCCTGGGATCCAGTCAACCACCTGCTGCCAGGCCCGCTTGTGCTAGAGGCCAGGAGCACAGGGGGCCTACATACTATAGCTCTGGGGGTATCGGAAGGAAAGCCAGGCCCTGCGAGGGGGTTACTGGGCAGCCCAGGAGGAGAGCAGGTTTATGCAAATGAGGCAATTAGAGAAGAGTTTGAAAGAGGAAGGGAGCCAAGGGAATGAAGGCTGGGCTATGGGAACTAAATGCAGAGGTCATCTCCTCTGGCTGAGGAAGGGGCAGGCCGAAGGTGGAGGTCAAGGCCTTCAGTCTGGACAATAGTTCCTGGAGGCCAGAGGTCAGTAGTCTGGAGACAGGATTGATGGGCACGACTGGGGTGGGATGCCACTGGCCTCAGGTGGGTAGAGGCCAGGGATGCTGAGAAAACCCCAAAACAAGAATGACCCAGCCCCAAATGTCCATTGGGTCCAGGCTGAGATCTCTGGTTGAGAGCAGAGCTGGCTGTAGCTGGAGGTGGGGGAGGGGGGTGTGCTGGGAGGGAGAGGGTGGCCCAGGCTGAGTGGCGTCCTGAAGGAGGATTCTGAGCTTGGCACTATAAAAGGAGCCCTTTGGGGGAAGTCCAAAGGATCAAAGCAGAGGAGGGGGTTTGAGGAGGAAGAGAGGGAGCAGGGGACCTGATGATGTGGCCCCTGGGGGAAGAAAACATTAAAGCAAAGCAGTAAGCCTGCAGTTAAGGGAGCTGAAGTCCTTTCTTAATGATCTGGGGACCAGAGGCCCAAGCGGTCCCACCTCTCCGCCAGCCCACCCGGAGGACAGAAATGCCAAATCCTTGACCTTGGGAGTTTCCAGCTTGGGAAAGGAATGAGCAGCCCACCACCAAAAACAAGATCCCCAACAGCAAGCTCAGGTTCCCCCCAGCTGGCTGGAGAGAAGCCCCGTTGACCTGGGGCGGGGAGAAGCCCAGGGAGGCTTCCAGCAGGAGGGGAGGCTGGCACAAGGGCGCGCGAGGCACCCAGATGCTGGAGCACAGAATTTAAGGACGGCCTGCCCGCGGACTTCCGAGGGCCCTTGCTCCTTCCCCTTCTCTCCTCCTCCTGAAATGACTCATCTCCCCCTGTCTGTGCACACGCTATTTCCAAGTAAGTTCCAGCCCCCTCAAAGTTTCTGCTCGGCGCCTCTGCTTCCTCTCCTGGCATAACTCCTCAAAGGCTGGCCTCCCCTCCCTGTCTCCACCGTGTCCCTTCTCAGGCACTTCTTAAACACGGATTTTTATTGTGGTAAAACATGGAACCCATCATATGACCTTATTAAGCATTTTGAAGAGTACAATTCAGTGGCGTTGAGTACGTTCAAATACGCCACAATCTCCACGGCCTATTTCCAGACCTTTTTCACCCTCCCAAAAAAAGTCTGCAATGCTGAGGGCAGAAAGGCCTCAGCTCCCCTCCTCCAGCCCGTGGTAATCTCTGCTTTACTTGCTGTGTCTGTGAATTTGCCTATTCGAGAAGCTTCGTGTGAGTGGACTTGTGCCATATGTGGCCTCTGGGTCTGGCCTCTCTCACCGAACGTGATGTTTTCAAGATCAAGTCCCATTGTCGGGAATATCTGAACTTTCTTTTTCTGGCGTATTTGAACTTCTTGCCTTTTTTCTGGCTAGGATTTCCTAGTATTCTGTTGTGTGGCTGGAGCACATCAGCGTGGACGGCCCTGGGATAGAGGCTGCCGCGAGCAGGGGAGCAGCACCCGGTCCCTTTTCTCTCCGTTCAACCCGCGTTAATCTGGCTTCTTTCCCACCACTGGAAGGGCCCTAATCACGGCCGCTGACAAGGTGTCTCTGCCCAACACAAGGGGCGTTTCCTTCCCCTTGAAACCCTCTCTTCTCTTGCTTCTGCAGATGCGTCCTCAAAATCTCGTCTGCTCTCTTGCCCTTCCCCCCCGCAACACCATCCTAAGGTTGGAATCCTGAGTCCCCTGGGTGCTCTTATCTCCTCACTCAATATTTTCTAGGATTCGTGCGATCTCGTTGCCCTAAATACTTTTACATGCAATCTCACTTCTCTGGCCCACGGGTTGTGTGTTCCTATACATTCTACGGTCTCTTTGACATTTCCACTTGGGTCACTTTAATTTTAATATGTCCAAATTCAAGCAGTGATCTTCCTGCCCCGCCCCCATCACGCCCATCTCTTTAGCTGTCACTGCCCCCCCAAGGCCATCCCCCAGCCCTAAACAACCCCACTCTACTGTCTGTCTCTGGGGGTTGCCTGTTCTGGACATTCATACAAATGGAATCACACAACACGGGATCTTCTGTGACCGGCTTCTGCCATTCAGCACAGCGCTACCGAGGTGGGTTCACGTGGGATGCCAGTGTTTCACCCCTTCCTGTGGCCAAATGATTTCCATCGCATCAACAGACCACGTTTTCTTTATTCGTTCATCTGCTGATGGACGTTGGAGTTGTTTCCACCTTTGGGCGGTTGTGAATAAGGCTGCCGTGAATGCTTGTGTCTACGTGTTTTTGTGGACATGTGCTTCTGCTGTTGCGGGGTGCGTGGCTGGGGGTGGCACCGCGGGCCACATGGGAGCTCCGCACCCGAGCCCTCGAGGAGCTCCAGACTGCTGTCCAGAGTGGCTGTCCTGCCTCCTCTCTTGTCTCTTTCAGATCCACTCTTCGCAGAGCAGCTGGTGTGATCTTTAAAAATAAACTTCAAATCATGTTTCTCCCTTCGTTTAAAATCCTTTGATGACTCCCCACTGTTCTTAAGATTAAATACAAATGATTTACAGTGTCCCGAAGACCCTGTAGCCGGGCACTGCCCGCGCCCCTGGCCTGGGCTGCTCACTGGTTCCCGCTCCTGGCTTCCTCCCCACGGCTCGACAGAGGACAGACCCCGCGTCTTTCTTCCGAAGGTGTCCTGCCATCTCCACTCTGCCTCGAGTGCTCCTAACTCATAGGAGTTCCCTATGGAGGTGGTAACAAAACAGCAGAAACTGATCCCCTCGCAGCCCCGGAGGCCGGAAGGCTGAAATCAAGGTGTGGGCGGGGTCACCCTCTCCCTGAAGCCACCTTCCCTGCCTCTCCTGGCTTACTGTACTTGCTGGAAACTCTCGGCATTCCTTGGCTTGCGGCCACAGGGCTCTGAGCTCTGCCTGCATTGGCACATGGCCGTCTTCCTTCTGTGCATGGCTCATCTCTTCTCACAAGGACACCGGTCATATTGAATTAGGGCCCCCCCCCTACTCCACGGTGACCTGATCTTAACTGATTACATCTGCAACGACCCTATCTCCAGATGAGTTCATGTGCTGAGGTTCTGGGAAGCGGGAATTTGAGGAGGGTGGGGAGTATTTAACCTAGTACCACCCTCTTCCCTCTCACCTGCCACCCCCAGTAGTCCTTCCCCACAGTACCTTTCTGACTCCTGTTTGGCCCCTCCACCTGCTATAATGTTTACTTACTCATTTCCCCTACTGGTGTGAAAGCCCCAGGAAGCAGGCCCCTTGTCTATCTTCTTCATCACTCTAACCCTGAAATCCACTGTCTGACTCAGTGCAACTTTTCAGGAAGCAGGAAGGAGGAAGCCTGGACAGGTCTACGCAGGGGCCGTGCGGAGCCTGCCGACGCGTGGGTAACGAGCTCTGACACCCCAATCCTTGGCGTGCTCGATGGTGCTGTACCCCGGCCCATCCACAGTGTCAGCGCCAGTGCCAGCTCTCAAGGGCAGGCTCCAGTCGCCCAGTGCCCGCTGCGCCACACGGCACACGGATGCCAGATGGGCGTTCGGAACACATGTGCATAACTGCATGGGAGCCACGGTCCGACCTCCCAAGAGAGCAAGCTTCTCTCTGAGCTGCCGGGGGAATGAGAACGAGCCTCTGCCAAACCCCCTTGCCAGCAGGAGGTCTGAGTCGATCCAGTGGCATCCTTCCTGTGCATGGGGCACAGACTGGGGTCTGGGGAGGGGTCTGGTCTGGTCATCTCAGGCTACTTGGACCCAAGGCGTTGAGGATGCCCCCAGGGCCCGGTGCTGTACCCCGCACGGTGACGGGCTCGATCTCCTGGCTGTCTGCCTGCCTCTGCCCCTTCCGAGACGTAGGCGATGCGGAGCTGCACGTGGCAGCGAATCTGCAGCCTCGGGGAGGCTCGGTGGAGCGCTGTCTGGCGCCTGGCATCCTGTGGCTGCTCCTGGGTTTAAGAGGACCTGCCAGGAACAGAGCGGAGACTGGGAAACAAGGTGCAAGACTGCAAACGTGGCTCCCTTTCTCCCGTCTCCCTATCCCCTCAGCCTTTGCAGCGTGACTTCGCACCAAGAGACGGGTCCACGTCCCACCCGCATCACTTTCCCAGGGCTGCTGAGACAAATGGCCCTAACCTGGATGGCTTCGACAAGAGAATCTATTCTCCCTCACATTTCTGGAGGTGAGAAGTCCAAAGTCAAGGTGTCAGCAGGGCAAGAAGTCATTCCCTGCCTCTCTCCTGGCTTCCGGTGGCCGCCATCGGTCCTTGGCACTCCAGTCTCTGTCCCCAGCCTCACATGGCTTTTTGTCTCTGTGTCACCTCCTCTTCTTAGAGGAGACCAACTATTGGATTTAAGACTCGTCCTAAATCCAGGACGATCTTATCTGGAGAAACTTAATTAACTTCATTACACCTGTAGAGACCCCAATTCCACGTAAGGTCACATTCTGAAGTTCCAGGTGGACATGAATTTGGGAGGGACATGGTTTAATCCATTCCACTATGCTTGGACTCTGGATGGCCTTGCGTTTTGCTTTGACCAGGAAAGACAATGTGGTAGAAGGTACCATGTTCAGTTCTAAGGCCATGAAGCTTCTGCTCTTGGTCTCTGAACTTGAGACCATTTGTGGACAATCCTGACTAGCCCACGGAAGAGGAGACACGACACGGAGAGGGGCCCTAGTCATTCTAGCTGAGCCACCCCAGATCAGCTGGCTCCTGAGCTCAGAGAAGCCTGGTCCACAAAGAAAAAGACCGAGTTCAGCTGATTGCAGCCCAAATGAGAAGCCCGTAGAGTCAAGAGGGAATAAATGCAGGTTGTTATAAGCCACCAAGTTTGGGATCGTTACCCAGAGAGAGAGGACGGATTCACAAGATACAATTGGTTTGGGGCAAATGGGGGGAAGTGGTGCCATTTCTCGGGGCTGCTGGGCATAACAGAAACTAGTGACCTGACACCCGGGCCACCCTCCAGCGACGGGGCAGTCTGGACATCTGAGCCACCTCAGAAACGACAACTGATTCTACTAAATTCCGCAGCACTTTCTTCTGGAGCCATCCGCATGGTGACGCGTCATAAAGGCACGGAGGCGGTCATTCCGACAGGAGCCAGGGTCAAACCCACCGGGATTCAGGAAAAAATGAGCAACTGCCCACCAGCCTCCCCAGTTCACTGACTGCCTCTCTGTCTTCAGGAGCGTGAGAAGAGGAATACCCTTTCCATGCCTCAAAGTCACATGGAAGCCAAAAAGTCTCCAGTTTGAAATCCCAGAGATGGGACCCCCACCTGGCCAGGGCCACCGATGAAGAGCCCAAGAGCCGGCCATCTGCAGCACCTCGAACATGCTGGCTGAATTAATCACTTGCCTTGCAAGGGTACTTATTTTCTCCTTTATACCTGGAGAGAAATGGGCCATGAACTGGAAATTTCCAGAGCAGTAGGCTGAACTTTTTGTCTGAATGGGAACAACATTCTTTTAAAGTGCAACCATTTGCACTGTTCAGTTCCACCGTTAAAGGACAATGGCCAATTTTCTGCGGACCTGGGATGTCGGTTTTGTCTAAAGAGTGAGCGTGTGGGGAATTTACTAACCTGGCTGTGATTGCCCATGAAAACAGGTTATTTAACAGGATTTAAATACTGTGCTCTGAAGCTCAACAGCAGCGTGGAGGCAGCTGGAGAACTGGAGGAGCCTATTTCCCTTCTAGCTCTTAATGAGAGAAGGAAGGAAAGCAAGAGAGATAGGAAAGAAACAGAGCCAAAGAGATGGGCGGGACAACCCCAATCAAGGGAGAGCACCTGCTCTTTTTAAGGTGATAGTAAAATCGGTGTGTGTTCATTCAATCACTTTTTCACTAGTTTCAACATGTGTTGTTTTTTCTTTTTAAAGGATCAGCTGGGCTCAAGGCTCTCAGATGGTATTAAACCGAAGCGGATGAATAACAATCTTTGTGGGCTTCCTGGAGGAGGCGTTTTGGAGCCAATTCTTAAATTAATCTTTTGATGCTTGTTTCCTAGCAAGCTCCTGCCTCCCCCTACCCTGCCGGCTTCCCAGATGAAGGAATGAACAGAAGACGAGCGTTAGTGTCAGGAGGCTCGTTCTTCCGATACTGACTATAGTCCTAGGTTATAGTATAGTCTTGGTTTTCTCATCTATAAAAAGCGGATCATTATACCTACCTCATATGATTGTTTTCAGAACTGAATGAAAGTGTAGATAAAGCTTCCGGCACGATACCAGGCACACGTGAGATGCAAGCAAGTGTCCGTTTCCCTTCTCGTCCCAATCAGCCTTTGCCAGGCTATGTTATCCTCTTTCTAAAAGTCTGCCTAGGATTTTGTCCCTTCCCTCTGCCTAGATGTCACCGAGTTTGGGGGTGTCTCTGCCCTTTAACAGTACCGTTCGCTGGTTCGGAGTGAGGCCAGGGTCAGACTTTCAGATTGGGATCTTTGCTCCCTGACTCCCCTGCCGTGTGATGTTGAGTGAGACACTGGAGCCCCCTTAATTTGCTCAGATTCGCGTGAAACACACGGCACGTGCTTCACGGGGCTATCAGGGGGAAGGGAGGCAATCCACATAGGAACAGGTTCCTAGGGGCTGGGTAAGTAGTATGTATTCAATAAATGAAGCCATTGCCCATCATTGTTAAGAACCATGACCGTGAGGGAAGTGTTTTCCTAGAGGACCTCAAGCCTATTCTACACCTGCCAATGGTAAAGAGATCTTTGTTCTGACTTGAAACACAGCAGCAATGACGGCCCCACCCAAGCCCACCCCAGTGAAGCTGCTGGCTACCTCCCCTGCCGAGATCCACAGCTTCCAAGTGGAAAGACTTTCACATCCACATGTAATTTGCCCAATTACTCCATCTGCTCACAACTTAGTCAGTCTCTCCAATGCACACAGAGTCTTTGAAGACGGACTGTACTGGGTGAGGGAAAAGAAAATGCTCAATTATCTATACAAATGGCAGGGAAGAAACTCTCTTTCCTATTTGGCTCAATGTATTCCATGACCCCTTTCTACTGCAGCTTTACCTCCACATTCTGTTTTGCTTGCTCTGGTTCCAAAATGACTTTTCCTTTCCTGCGTTTGCACTGTCTGAAGTGGACGGGAGGGAAGGGTTGAACCGGGAGGGGGCAGGAAGCAAGGGTGGGGGAACAATCAAAAGCCACAACCACACATTTTTCCAAACCCCAGACCAGGACCCACAACCCGAGGGGATTTGTGTGTGCACGTATGTCAAAGACGGCAATCTGCGACATGTGACTCCGTGGCTGGAATATTGGCATTTCAGTGATGTATGGGCACAAAGGAGAAGAACTCTCAAATTCAGAGCTGTGCTAAAAAATCCGGGGTGTGTGGTAACCATCATAGGTCCAGGGAATCTAATCTTGAATTTTACATTTGCTGCAAAACAGAAAAATCAGAAGCAAGTAACGTATAGCAAGTGGCAGGCTCCAGGCGCCCACCGAGAGCTGGGCTCACCGCAAGACGTGCTGTTCACTCTTCGAGTCGCTCACTGCCCTGAACATCAATTATTTGCCATTATTATTTATTAATTAGCTGTCATTAATTATGGACACACTATTTGCCTAATGGGTGTCTCCCCAGCTCTCTGCTAAGCTCATGATGGCAAAGGCTATGAAGTGTTACCCACTTAGTGGATTCTCAATGTATTTGCCAAATGAATGAACCAAAGTGTATTCTTGGAACATGTTCTTTATCTTGGAAGGAAGTGGGCAGGAGAGTCAGTGCCGAGCAATCTCATTGTCCAGTTGAACCCATGAGTGGCGCTCTCTACAGCCCTGACCGCCATATTGTAGGACTCCAAGGGCTGTGGATTGGGGTGGGGACACAGGCATACTCAGAACTCCATCTGTTTCCTTCTTCTGGTTCCAGCAATGGAATCTGATGTGTTACAGAATCCAGAATGTGGTGAGAAACCGGGAGGTGTGGGCTCTGGTTTGGCATACCACCCACCCACTGCCCTACTCAGACCTCCGCCAGCAGGGAGCCGGCAGGGACAGGGGTCTCAGCCCCTGCCTTCTCCCCAGTTACTTCTCTTTCCTAGTCCCTGGGTCACAATAACACCTTGGCTCCCTCCCAAAGCTCTAACCTCCTCTGTGTCAAGCCTCCAGTAAGAGCGTTGTTCTCTCTTGATAGCAAATCTCCAACCCGCCCCACGTTGGGAATGGATGGGGGAAAGAAAGGGTGGATCTTGAATGTGGGGTGGGGAGCGGGAGGAGGGAGAACAAAATACAGAGATTCATAAAGGAAAGCAATTATATTGAAACACGGCTATCAAAGTATTAAAAAAATCTGTAGCAATTTGTAGTTTAAAAGCCGAATACATGGTAATTCATGTGCTCTTTTATTAACACATTAAAAAACAAGATCTAGCTACAGGGCTAATAACCACCATAATTTCAAAGTAGTGACGAGCATAAACAATATTTTGAGATATCTGCCAAACTGTAATATGATATGAAAATATCTGTGTTTTCTGTTGGTGCAAAAGTCTTGAAGTGCTGCTGGAGTTCTGTGGTTTGTCCCCTATATTCATAATTAAAGGAAACGATACATTTTATCTAAGGTGAATGGAAATAAGGATGTATTTTTTTCCCACTCAAATTCGCAGAGCCCCTGAAGTCTATCGAGGGCCCCAGGAAACAAGCCCCTATCAGGCGAGTGGATCTTTTGTGGCCTGGTCTGTTGTGCTAATTCCCAGGTTCATCAGAAAGAGCCCCCTTAGCCTTGGGAGGCCCCAGGAGGTGCGGGTGGGACTGGAGTGAAAACCATCCCCATCATGGAAGAATGAACCAACTCTCCAGGCTATGGTTTACCTGCTTCCTTCAAAATAGTTGCCAAGCACCTGAGGATAGAGACGCCAGCCGCTTGGAGCTCCGGTCTCTCCCCAGCAGCATAAATGTCTCTTCTCATACATCCGGGGCCACAAGCGAACAACGGGAGAGGGGCCTCCCTCTAGATCTGTCACTCTCATTGGCTCCCCTGGGACCCTCTCTTCCTGCGAGCCTCACCCAGTCCCAAGGACTGCTGGAGGGGGTCTAGGCTTGTGTCCCCGTTCAGTCTTCGTAAAGCCACCCCCGGGGCACAGAGTGCTCAAGCCTAGAGACTCAGTGCTGGAGGAGACCTCAGCCTTCTCAAGCCAGCTCTGTTGCTTTACGCCCAGGCAAACCTGAGCCAGGGGATGTCGGGAGGCTTGCCCAGCTCACGCAGGTCACGGTGGGCATAGGCTCTGAACCACGTTCCGTGGCATCCCCCCCAGAGCTCTTTCTGCTGCACCTCTGAGAAACCAGGGAGACTCCCGAAGGCTGAGACTTGTCCGAGCTGGCTTTCTCTCCCTGCTCCCTGCTCTGCTCCATCACCCAGAGTGTAAGATTCGTAGCATTTTCAAGCCCCCGCGCAGCCTGCTACAGGCACTGTCCTATTGCCAGCCTCCCCCTGGCTCTAAGCCACCCCGGGGGAGGATAGGAACTTCCACCCTCTCCCCAAGGCAGAGGGTGCAGCAGAGGGAGGAGCCCAGAGACGAGAGCCTTCTCAATCAATCCTCACCTCCTTTGCTTGGCTGCCAGCCCCGCCCAGGCCTGCACCTTTACAAACCAGCCCTCCAGCCCCCTCCCCACCCCGTGCACCTGAGGAAGGGTGGGCGATGCGGGTGTCAAAGACAGCGCGGGAGACGGGCAGGGGAGGACGGCGGCCTGGCAGAAGTGCTGGGCACTCGGGGTCCAGGAGCTCAAGGGTAGTGGGAAGTGGGGACGCCGCCAGGGAAGCTTGGCACGCCGCTGGAGCAGAAGGACGGAAGGGTAAGAGGACTTCCAGGCAGTTGGGCATGTCACATAATTACAGGAGAAAAATTAGGCCAGAGCCTGGCACTCTCTGCCTCTGTCTGAGTGATCATCGCCCTTATTATAAAGCAACTAATTATTAGCCTGGTTCATTAGCAATTATAAATCTCTAACTCCAGAACTTCATTAAAAAAATGACAAGTTAGCACTTAATTATTTTCCCCACTGCCTGGATCCTGCACGGTGTTAACACACCCAGTTCCCATCGTTCTTAGGGGCACCGCTGGCTCTCAGGTCCTGGGGTCCCGTCCCTGCTTTGCTCCCCACCCAGAAACCTGGCGGCCCCGGCAGAGCTAAGATCAAACGCCCTCAGTGGAGAAATGGCGGTGAGCTCGTCTCTTCTGCTTTCCAGTAAAAATAGAAACAACACATTTACTGAGCATTTCTGAGTGCCAGGTGTTTGGCTGACTTGTCGCACTGAAGTCTCTCCGTCACCATGTGGAGCGGATACTGTTCATCTCCATGTTACTGACATTGAACCTGAGGCTACCGTGCCTGTTATACGGGTCAGAGAGGTCACAAGCAGCCGGGCCGGGTTACAGCCAGGTTGGCCAGACTCCAAGTCCATACCTTCAGCCTCTGCTACTCGTTCAGCCACCGCTGAGTGGTGGAGAGGCTCGGGTAGGTGTTGGCCAGGACCCTCTACATTTAAATGCTCCCTAAGGCCTGCCCGCCGAGAGAAAGCCCGCCCACTAGATCCTGGGGTGTCTGACCAGCACGTGCTGTGTGGCTGGCCGGCTGGGTGGGTGGAAGGACCCCTTCCCATTCCCAGTGCTGACGTTGTTCACTGCTCCACACCTACCTTGCCCCGTGGCTCCCCTCGCCGATGCATCCCTCCCCAGGAGAAAAGAAGAAGCCCGGGTGAGACAAGTCTTCCAGCTCTGACACCGCACTAGATGTTCCAGGAAAGAACCTTCTGGATAGCACAGACGGCAACTCAAACTCCACCCGCGGTCTGAGGGTCACAGCCCTGTGGTGGAGGCTGACGCTGGAGAAGGCCCAGACCACGAAATTTAAAGAAATGAATGATTGACACAATTTTGTGTATTTAAACCCATGCAATGATGTGGAGGTGGGGAGGGCGAGCAGGGCAGGTGTTTGCAGGATAGAAGAACAGGTGCTGGTTGTTCGTGCAAATCTTTGTCATGGGTTCAAGTCCCAGGTAAGTGAGTTGTAGGGACTCAGAACCGGATGGCTTAGCAAATATGCGTAAGTCCCATCAGCACACAGTGTGGGGTCTAAAGCGTTTTGTGGATGAAGCCCACTTCTGTCATCCGATACCTGGGAAGTCTTCCCAAAGGAGGTGAAGCCTCCACATCAGGGCCAGATGAACGAGCAGGTCAGCTAAATAGGGCGGGTTTCCAAATGCCTGTCCACCAGGCTTGGCAGAAGTCACTGGAACGTCAGGTCAGCAAGGGAGGCATCACAGGGAGGGTGGGAGGAAACCTTTGATAAGTAGCTTGGGGTCGGGGGCGGGTGGGCCCAGGTAAGCAGCACTGATCATGAGACCAGGCTCTAAAGGGGGCGGTGTGTTACCTGCAGGACTCTCGCGTCCCTGAGGAACATGTAAGTCTGGGGGCAGAGACAAATGACCACGACAGTCTTGACAGGGGCTGGCCCCCGTGAGGCACAGCTCTAATGCGCCACGTGTACTAACTGGTGTAACTTTCACACCCACCCAAGTATCATCCCCTGTTGTGCAGGAGGGGAAACTGAGGCAGGGGGCGGTGGTCATGTAGCCTGTGAGCAGGGCAGTCAGGATTTGAACTAGCTGGTCTGGCTGCAGGGTCCCCTGATCTTAACCACTAGGCTATACTGTGTCTTGGTGATGAAGCTGAACTCTGCCTGGGGGGAGGACAACAGAGGAGGTTTCAGTGGTAAATACTGGTTTCATACTGTGCTGATACGGACTGAGGTTGGCCAGCGTCCCCGCACGCCCCTGGAGCCTCCTCCCCTCCCATGGGATGTTCCTTGGGGCAACAAGAGGACCCAGCAGGAGAAGTGAACTCCTGCTGGTGGGACCACCCCTGAATCCCCAGCCCCACCTGGGGGCCCCATGAAGACATGGAGCACAGCGTCCTCTGCTGGCTGAGATGGGAACATGCCCCAGAAAGAAGCCTGAGATGGGAACATGCCCCAGAAAGAAGCCCAAGCCAAAAGGAAGCTCAAGTTCATTGGCCCTCCGGTACAATATCCCTTTAGACAGGCACTCTAAGGAACTCGTGGCTTCGAGAACAAGGAGAAAGTGGGAAAAGGGATAAAGATGAGCTGACTCCACTAATCCTCAAAGACATCTCTTACAGGACTGACAGCCAAGGAGGGCGTCCTGGAGTCAGGTCACCCGGGCCAGGGGTGCAGGACATTCCTGGCAAAGCAGAAACTTTGTTTCTCAAGCATGAGGACTGAAGGAGAGGTCAAGGGTGACGCCCTGGTCGGGGTGGGGCGGGGAGTGCAGGCATTGACAGTTGAGCCGTAGAACTCGGCCAGGGGCACACAAGTGACCTTCGAGGGTTAAAGCATCACCAGGGGTGAAAACCACAGAAGACGCTGACCCAGTCAGGATCGGCCGAGAGGGGCAAAGTGGAAATGGGCTGCTCTCCCCTTACTGAGCTCCCCGTCCACCGAGGTATTCAAGAAAGACTGGTGACCCCGCCCCTCCCCCAGCAGGAATCAAGCACGAGATAGGAGTAGGAGGACATGATGATAACCGACAACCTGAGGAGGTGGGTTCCATCCTTAGCCCACTTTCCCAGAAGGCACAGAGAGGTTAGGTAGCTGTTCAAGACCACACAGGACTGGCGCTCCTGCCAGCTGACCCTGACTGCAGGGCCGCCTCGCCGCTCCCTCTGCATGGCAACCCCATACTGGGCTCGAAGGGCCTGGCCTGGCCGGGGCCGAGATGCTTGGGTTCTGTTAAAAGACCCCTTACCGCCCAGAGGGGCTCCTTGCTGCTTCCTCCACCAGGCTTCTAGCCAGGGTGCCCTCACTGGGAGAATGCAGAGGCCGTGCCCTGATGCAGGGCAGGTCAGAGGGGAGCCCTGCTCTGTGCTCCTGGGCTCCTCCCTGAAGCTCCCAGGACAGTCCTCTCCCGCTACAGACAGCGCACCCCGCACGGCTGTCAGCTCCCCCCACCCAGCCACCCGTGCTGTCAAGAAGGGTTTACGGAAGCCTCGGCAGGTGATGCCTTCCTGTCTGGGAACAGCACCTCTCAGCAAACTGACAGGTAATTGGCCCCTAAATCCCCCGGGAGACACGGGGAGGATGAGGAAAAATTACGGCTGTGGAACTGAGTCTTAAAAACTATATCACCTTTGCTGACAGCGTAATTACTCCTTTTTCTTGAGATTTAGTGCAGATCTCCAATCCTTAAACAGTTGAGGGGTATTTTAAGGGCTCTTTCTTTTCCATTCTCTCCTTCCCCTCGGTCTGTGGAAGCCGGATCCCTGGCACTGGCCGGCTTCCCGCCTCTCCTAGGAAGCAGAATGTCTCTGGCCGGCCATGCGGAAGGCCACCCCGGCAGGGGACGGCAGAGAGACCAGGAGGAAGGGGCTTTGATTCAGGGCTGACTGGTTGGGCCCTCCTGGAGCAGGAAGGCTCGCAGTCCTGAAGGACCCCTGGCCACCTATTTGCACATAAAGAAAGGGAGGTCCCTGGACTTCCGGGGGTCCTCCCCTACCGATGCGGCCAGGCCCCCCCCACCCCGTAGTCCCTGGGTCTGCTGCAGAGGCCCCCAGCGGGCAGGTCCATCCCTCAGTCCGTAGGGGTCTCTGGTGTGGAGCAGGCTGCAAGCCCTGGGGCTCATTCCTCATCCTCCAGGTGCAACTCAGCCCAAGAGCTATGGATCAGTGGGGAAACAGCCCAATCCTGCTTCCCCCCACCCCGCACAGGATGAACCCGGGTCTCTGCAGCACTAATCCGCTCCTGAACGCACCCCTCATGAGCTCTCCTTTCTCCCCGTTTCACGACCCCTGCCCCTCCCCTACTTCCTGGGTCAGCCCCCAAATAAACCACCTGCCCCCAAATCCTCATCTCAGGACCTGTTTGGGGGGAAACCCACATGGAAGGCTCCCTCTTCCACAGCCTAGCCGGAGTGCTGCGTGGGCACTGACTTCTGTTTGGAAGTGGGTGTTGTCTGAACGAAGAGAGACGGTTTGGGTGGTCCCAGCGGCTGCCGTTCCATCAGCTGCAATGTCCTAGGGAGACAGTGGCCCTTCTCCCAAAAGTAAGGAACGGGGTTTAGGGACCTGAATTCTGGAAGGCCCAGGAGTCGGTCACCCTTCTTCCTGCCTCTGGGTCCATGTGCGAGGGTCTCGGTGATATTCAGTAGGAGGGGAGATGCCGTGTAACTACCTTCACTTCCGCCAGGCCATCAGCATGAGTGGGCCTGGGATTCGGGGCCCCTGACTAGGACAGTCCTGCTGCCCCACAGTCCGAGAAGCTCAGGAATCAGAATGTGGGCTTTATCTTTCAGTGGCTATCAGGACAGCACTCGAAGTGGAGGCAGAGGGTGGGGGCAAATTATCCTGGGCCGACACTGGCAAGGAACCAGATCTCTCCCGCTGTTGAGAGACTGCAGGAGGGCCGGAGTCCACGGCCAAGGGCCAGTTCAGGGAGACAAGAAAGCTTGCTGGGGCCAACAGATCCAAGCCAGTTCGACAAGGTGCTGTTGACAAGTCCCAAGTGCCAGGGTCGGCCTAGAGTTAGTGCCAGACTCGGGTGCTCGTGGAGACACCTCGGGGAAGACAGGCAGGAGCTGAGCGGAAAAGTGCGTGAGCCATGGGGCAGAATTCTCCGCACCCTTAGACCTTCCCAGCCTGGAATGTCCAACGAGACCGCAGCGGGGCCTGGGGGTGGCAAGCAAAAGCTGGCTGCCCAGTCTCAGCTTCCATAACATTTTTTTTTAAGTAGGCTTCGAGCCCATCGAGGGGCTTGAACTCACAACCCCGAGATCAAGACCTGAGCTGAGATAAGAGTCGGGCACGCAACCATCGGAGCCACCCAGGTGTCCCTCCCGTGACATTTCTATGTGATCTCATCGCTACACTCTCCCCACCTCACCCAGCACCCTCGACCCTACCCTCCAACATCCTCTCTCCTAGGGGAGAATACCAATAACTGACATTTACTGAGTGCCTACTGTTTGCCCAGCAGTGTTCTGACCAGTTGACCTCTCTGAGTCACTCAGTCTTCCATGCACCCCCGAGAGGAAGGTGCTGTTTCTTATCCCTGCTTCATAGACAAGGAGGTAGAGACATGCGGAGCCCACTCGCTTCATGGCAGAGACAGGGTAGGAACCCAGGCGGTACGGATCCAGGATGGGCTTGTAACCACTCGTCTGCACATCCTTGAAACTGACCGCTAAACTCAGGAACGTGATCGTGGCAATTGGCGTCTTCGTCCCTCCCCTTGCTCCTCTCTGCTTAGATCTGGGTTACTTTTCCCTGGGTGGGGGCAACGGTTCATTCTGTGTGGACTTGGCTGGCCCAGGGGTGCCCAGACACTGGGTCAAACATTATTCTGGGTGTGTCTGTGAAGCTTTTGCGGGTGAGATTAACATTTGAATCGGTACACCGCACAGATAGCCTTTCCTGATGTGGTGGGCCTCATCCGAGCGGTTGAAAATCTGAATAGAACAAAAGGCTAAGTGAGAGGGGGCTTCTCCCACCTGCCTGTCTGAGCTGGGACATCAGCGACTCCTGCCTTCAGACTCAACCAAAACACAGGCTCTTCCTGGTCTCCCCAGGCCGCTGCAGGGCTGGAACTCACGCCTTCGGACCTCCTGGCTCTCCGGCTTTCAGACTCAGCCTGGAACTACACCACGTCTCCAGCGTTCTGACGACGGATCTTGGGAATTCTCAGACTCCCTGATCGCCCGAGCTAATTCCTGATACTCAATCTCCTTATACACACTCACACTCATGTGCACATATGTATATGTGTGCACACACTGTTGTTTGGGTCTGTGGGTTCTGTTTCTCTGTAGGATACAGTGGGGTTGTGCACTTTGCACCATGAGCTCCCTTCCCTGGGGACATCACCATTGTCCTGGTCCACGGAACGCCACTGGCAGAGGCCTGCCTTGGAGAGATGAGGAGGGAAGGGGCAGCCGGAGGTCTGCCTGGGGTGACTTAGCTGCCAGCAGGTGATGGACAGATCGGAACTGGACGTGAACACCAGGTGAGAACAGCCTCGGGTCTGCCCCAGGTGCAGTCACGATAGAGAATAAAGATAAGGGCTATTTGGCACCATCCAGAATCCAAAGCCCCTCCCAATGTTTGGAGAAAAGTCCCCAGTATACGATCTAAACATGCCAGTGACTCACGCTGCCAGCCTCCCTTGCTCACGACCAGACTTGGCAATCAGACGCACCCTTTCGGGACTTTGCGTGCAGACAAGCAGGATGAGGGCAGCGTTTGCGCTGGTGAGGGGGGAGGGGCAGGCAGTTGTCGCCATCCCCGTTGTGTGGCAGCTTCCGTGGCACCCTGATTCCAAGGCCCCTGGTGCTCTGTGGACGTGGAGGGTCCTCCCCAGGCGAGTCCCAGGGTTCTGGCTGCTTCACACGGAGCTTAGCCTGCCCGGTAGCCTCTCACCACATTTCTCTGCTGCTAAACCGGGCAGCGTCAGCCTCTCTGGCTGGAACCTAGACCACAGCCTGACGTAAGCCACGCGGGCCCGGCCCTCGACACTCTACCCCGTGATCTCCCGCAGGCCTCTGAGGCTGGTAGCTTTAAGACCCCAAAACTGAGGCTCCAAGACGCTGAGTAATTCTGCCCCAGGTCCCAGAGCTTTGGGGGGAGCTAGTATTCAAACCCAAGGCTCCATGGCTCAAAGCCTGTATTCCTAGCTGCCGTGATCCCCAGGCCCTTATCTCCTTGGATTCTTTCCCCATCACCTTAATTATGCCAACAGCAAGGGAGAGGGGGAGGAAAAGCCACTGTGCCGAGCCAGACCCGGGAGCCAAATTGTTTCTGAGCTGGACGCTTTTCTCCAAGCCTTCAATGAGGTGTCGGCAGCTCCTTAACTCCAGCCGCGGCGAGGACGCAACCGTAATATATATTCACAAGCTGGAGAGGAAAAGCCGCACGACGCTCGGCCGTTAATCCTAACGCGGGCGCTCCACGCGGCCTCGGACGATCCCACTTTAATGCATAAGCGCGTAGTGCCACGGCACCGGGAGCACGCCCCAAATCCACGGCCACATTTCGCCCGACGCCCTTACATCCCAATGCCTACATCAATATTTCGTGGCTGCCTCGGTGGCTGGTGACAGATATATTAATGAGTCAGCCCCAAGCTACAGGATGTGCTCCCCGAGAGAAAACAGAGTTTAAGAGATTAAAGCGCTCCACCCCCCTTCTCTCACCCCAGGTGGGTGAGTTGAAAGCCTCTTCCCTGGCGAGGGTGAGCGGAGACAGTCATTTTTCTGGCATTGATCCGTGGGTTTTTCATTTGGCAGGCACTTTGCAGGGAGCGGCCAGAGCGAGGAGTGTGCAAGATGAATCTGGAAGGCCCAGGAGGGGCCGAGGGAGTGAGTCCGCGGAAGTGCAGGGGATACGGATGCAGGGGAGCTGCTGGGGGCCGGCGTGGCCATGGGGGAGGCAGCTGGGCACCGGTTTGTGAGTTTTACAGATCACTGGAGGCCCAGGGAGGCGCGGGAATGGCGAGGCTGCAGGCCGTGCCCGGCCCCATGTGGCTGGAGCCAAACCGAAAGCATTGAGGTCAGTGCATCCAAAAGCACTTTTGTATTCCAGGCACGGGCCTCCCGCATCCCAGCCTGGCCCCTTGGCTCTGCCTCCCCACTGCAGCTCTCCCCCCCCCCCCCCCCACCTCTCTCCCCTCCGTGCTCGGTGCTCACTCCTCTGCTGTACTGGGCTCCTTGCTTTTGACCTCTGACCCTCCTCATTGTCACTGGCCAGTAGTTCGATGGTCCTTCCAGCAGGTGCCTCCCTTCTGGATGTGAGAGGCCACCCAGAGGTCTGCTCCCAGGACTCAGGCACCACTTGGCACCTCCCGAACAGGACTCGAGGCTGCCTGGCCCCCTCCTCCGTCTCCCAAGAAAGCTCTTTGGACTCCAGCCTGAGAGTACTTTTAGTATCTGCGACTTTGTAGCTGCAAGCCCTGGGCGGGCTACTTAGATTCTCCAGGCCTTGACTTCGTGGACAGCGTGGTGAGCGGTGGCCGCCTTGTGGGGTTGTAATGAGGTTCAATGAAATGGGGACAAAGTGACCGATGGACGCTGTGGCGTTGGTCAGACCGGAAGGCTGCAGACCCTTTGCAGAGCTGCTCTGCTTCTCTCCGAACCCCAAAGACTTTGAAAAGTTGAAGGAGGGGAGGTGGGGTGGCTTTGTTTTCTCTGGTGGGGATCAGAAGTTTCCCCTGGGACGGACACAGCACGCATGGGACGGTGGCTGGGTATTCGATCTGGAAGTCAAACCCACGGAAGTGGTATCTCAGAGCTGGAGGGGGGGCCACAAGGATGTGGCTGTGGCCTCAGGTGTGAAAGGGGTGCAGGCCACTTTCTCTAGATTTCTGGGGATAGGGAGCCTCCGTCGGACGCCTGCTCATTTGCCTGCTCTGATTGACCCCTAGCAGGCTCCCAGATGTTGGTTCATTTTCCCCTTCCTCCCAGAAATTCAGTGCAAACAGTCCCAGGAACAGACCTGAATGCCCTTCTGGAGAGAGTGTGTGTGACACTAAAATAGGCCAAGGAAGGCAGGTGGGCTGAGCCAGGGCCTCTGCCTAAGGGAGACCAGTTGCCTGAGGTTCATGACCCCTGGGCCCTCTCCCCGCCCCCACCCCCAGAGCAAGTCAGTGGATTGGACAACACCGGCCTCACAGGAAAAGGCCATCACTGCCCCTGCTAACAGCAGAAGACGGTACCCACCGCACGGCCAAGGCCAAATTCAGAACAGGTAAGTCATTGGTTACACTCGTCAGATCACTCGAGGAGAGCTGGACTCTGGTCATCAGTGCGGGGGGTGGGGGGGGACCCTGGGGACCTGGTGTCGCCCACGCCAGTCTGAGAAGAAACATTGGAAAGGCCGGGGAGATGCTCCTTAGCCCGAACCCCCACTCCAGGACCTGCTGCTCCCCGTGGTTTTGGAGGCCTCCTTCTTCCTCTCCTTCCGGCTCTGTAGTCTGCAGGCTCATGAGGCCTGAACGCCTTTCTTCTCTCAACTCTAAAGTGGGGACAGTGACACCAACTTGCTGTGTGGCCCTGTGGAGAGGATTCAGTGAATTCACTTACGTCCAGGGCTTGGAATAATACTTGGGCATAGAGGGCCTGCAGGCCTGCGGTGTTACCGATTCATCCCCACCCACCTCTTTGAGACCACCCCTGCCCCCAGCAAGGCCAGACTGCTGCTCGTGGCAGTGGGAGGGGACGTTTTGCTGCTAATCTTACTGCCACCTCCTTCTGGCTGTGGGGCACAGGCTGGGCCCTGAGCTTCCCCTTCCTGCAGCTTGCCGGCCTCATGACCACGAGCGAGAGCAGGGCATAAAAGAACTTCGTGTTCTTTATGGAGAAAAAGGAGGCTCGAAGTCAGCTTGCTATTACTCACCCTCCACTAGGGAATCGCTGTGGCAGCAAATGTAGGGGGCAAGCTCAGCACCCCATGCCAGCCTCTGGGCAAAGGACACTGCTTTCTACCCTCCACGTGAACTTATTTTTTCTGTCTCTCGCAGACCTTGAAGAACTTCCTTCTGAATCCATCAGGGTTCTGGTTGTGGGAAACAGAATACTGTGCTGAGAGAATGTTCTAGAAGGATATTGAGGTGCACAGGGTCAATGGGAGAATGCAAAAAGACTTGGAAGGTAGAGAGCAAGGAGGTCCTGGAGGCCGGACAACGGGATCTGTTGGCCTGTGTCATTTCTGCCACCATGGTCTCTGGACACAGCTGCCGCTCCAAGAGGCCACTGCAAACAAATTCTAACTGTGCTGACATGTTTTCACCAGGCGCTCCAAAGTTAAAGCTGGAAGGTAAGCCTGGCCAGGCTGGGTCAACTGGCTGGCCCTGGCTGTCAGGACTGGCCAAGCCTGATCATTTGACAGGCCCCAGTTTTCAGGGACGGGGGAAAGAGAGGAAGGTCCCTCCCTTGGGCGGGGGTGGGGTGGGGTGGGGGGTGGAGCAGAGCTGTACTTGCAATGCTGCCCATAATGCGGGGCTACCCCAGATAAGCCAGGTCTGCGGCCCGTCCTGGACGCACCTCCCTCGTCCTCCTCCCAGTTCACCTGTGATCTGGCCAGGATCAGGGTCACACCAGCAGCTTCCCCTAGTCTTTCGCTTTAGGGCAGACAAATTGAAACCTCCCTAGGGTGGGAGGACGGCGAGAGGATGGGCACTATTACAGAGCAATATTCTGAAGGAGAAGAGAGCCATTTGGGCAGGAAGATGGAGCCAGTGAATTTGGCTTGTCTCCTCGTAGCGGGGGCAAGATTGATTTTACTCATAAATACTCTCGCTGATCTTGAGCTCCGAAGCAGGCTGTAAATGGCTGCGAAGGAGTCCCTTTGACCTTCCCTCCATCCACCATCACCACCACCACCGTCCCCACGGCCGCCACCCAGCCCGGACCCCGCCCTTTCTTTCCTATGTGACCAACTTTATGCTTCATGGAGGAAATCCTCAGGAACGTGGCCCCAAGAGCTGACTACTGCCGAATGTGGTGGGGACCTCAGCGTCTCCAAACCTTACCCAACCCTTTCACACGACTTTCCGTCTCGCACACCACCCCACTTTGGGGCGGAGTCCACGTGCGCTCAGCACTGTGCCTTCCTGGTGTGCCCCACGCGTCTCCCTCCATCCCCACCGTGGAAGGCTGTCTGTCCCCACCACAACCCAAAGCCAGCACAGTCTGTCCTGTCCCCATTGACTGATGAGAATAATTGGTGCCCGTCCTCCATGGACCCTCTCTGTGCGGGTCTGTAGACAACGGATTTCAAATTGATTTAAAGCCTGTGTCACGCTGGCTTCCGGAAAAATCCCCACAGAAATTAACTAGTTTGACATTTGGGGGATACTCGGCAGAAACTGTGCTCTAATTGCAGAGGAGTCACCTTCTCCCCAGGAGGAGAGAGGGGCCCGGGAAGTTTGGACACGCTCCCCGGAGAAGGCAGAGCCAAGGCTCCAGGCGTGACTTTCCCAAGGGTGCCAGGGCGTCACTGGCAGTGGCCTCCGAGTCCCCCACTTCCCAGGCAGGGTGAAAGTGGCCTCACGGATGATGTGCTCTCTGCTCGCTCATGCCTCCAGCCAGCGTCCAGACAACCCCGGTGCGTGCCCCAGTCTGGCTTTTTCTCGTCCCTGGCCTGAATTGTTTTGCCAGCTGCCTAAATGATCTTCCTGGGTCCGGGCTCCCCCTCGTCCCTCCACGCCCCACACTGCCGCGCAGCAGTCATCCTCAACAAGAAGCTAACCAAGTCACCCTCTCGAAGAAAGCCCTGGAGTGTCCCCATGTTGTCGACGGGATGTAGGTCCTCGCTCCCAAGTGAGGCAGGAAGGGCTCTCCTCCTCCTGGCCCCGCCGCGGTCCCCAGCCCATCCTCCCCGTGCTCCCCAGCTCCCAGCTACGGGGACTTAGCCATACCGATGTTTCGTACGACCCCACATGCCCTCTGCCCACAACGCCCTTCACTCTGGTGCTACTGCCAAATTTGCTTCCCTCCCCAGACCCCGCAGGGCATCGCTGCTTCCTTGCGGCCTCCTTCAGAAGGGATCATCTCTCGCTCCTCCGTATGCTTTCTTAGCTTCCTATACGTTTGGTCCACGCAGGTTTGCTCACTGTTCATTTGCACGTAAGCGCTACGTGGGGAGTCACACAACGGAGCAGCGAGAGCTGACCGAGGCCAGGGCACCCCGCACAGTGCCCGGCTCTCGGCCTGGGAAGGTGGTGCTGTGTTAAGTCACCAGCAGTCAGCGGTGGGCAGCATGGAGAGACACAGCCAGGCCCCCAAGGGGCTCGCCCTCTCCTGGGAGGCAGGCCCTTCTGCCGCACTGTCTGCCAAGCCTCCCTGGGGGGGTGTCGTGTTGCTTGTTCACCCACAAGCCACGCTCATCTCTGCCGGACGTGATGTGGGTGCGACTTTGTTAGGTCCCTTAGATGCATCACTTCATTGAACACCGAGGTTCTCGGCCTCACCTGCAACTTGTCGGGAATGCAAATTCTTAAGTCTCTCCCCAGACCCAGGGGCAGACTGCAGGGCCGGAGCATCCTGGCTGTGTTGAACGGATCCCCCAGAGAGGGCCAGCCAGGGCACACTCGGGCTCACGGCTGCCCGGGGTGGGGGCAGGGTGGGGATTACGCTCTCAATTCGCAGGGAGGACACAGGCTCAGCCACTTTGAGGGTCTCATCTGGGATCCCACAGACCGGGGCACGTGGTAGGCTGCATCGTGGGCCCCTGAAAGACATCACGTCCAACTCAGACCTGCAAACGCGAGCTTATGCGTCTTTGCGGATGTGAGCAAATTAAGGAGTTTGAGACTAAATGATCCCGGATGATCCGGGGGAGCCCTAAATGCCATCACAACTGTCCTTACAAACAGGCAGGGGAGCTTGGACCTCCGCAAGGGGAGAACGTGGTGTGAAGACCAGGTGGCATGGGGCGAGATGCACCCACCGTGCAGGGGTCCGCAGCAGCTGGAAGAGGCGAGGAGGGACCCTCCCCTGAATTTCCCATGGGAGCACGACCCTGCCGACAGCTGGATTTCAGACCCCGGTCTCCAGAACCATGAGGGAATCATGGGACGTTCTTACAGCAGCTCCAGGGAACACAGGGCCAGTCCCCAGGGCTGGCGCGGCTCTTGGGGTTTGCTCAGACCCCATGATGAGGGAGCAAGGGGCTTGGTAAGGATCCATGGAACGGCCCTTTCTCTCTGGCATCTTTCCGTCCTGGCCAGTGGGTTACCCGAGGGCAGGAAGCGGGAACTGCTTCTCTTTTGATCCCCAAGCTTTTGTTTGGGGCTTGATCCAGAGAACGTTGTCATCTCGGGGCTCAGTCCACGGCTAGGATTTGGGAGCCGGTTCCTTGTCAGGGTTAAGGTTTCGGTGCAGGGAGAAAATCCCTGTAAAATTTTTGAGGCCAGAGGAGATACTGACTGAATCATCCCCTTTGAGGAATTTCTCTTACATGCGCATTCTCGGAAGCCGTGCAATGAATGGAACGAACGTGGAAGCTCACTTCCTGCTCTAATGTGCCCGGGAGGCCCTGGGAGGTCTTGTTAAAGGCAGATTCGAGTCAGCGGGCCTGGGCCGGGCCTGAGAGCTGGTATTCCCTGTAAGCACCCTGGGGTGGCGGGGCTGCCGGCCTACACACCAGGCTTGGAGGCACAAGGCCGCAGATGGTTGCTTCTGGAAGCGACTCTGAGATCACCTGCTCCAACGTCCTCTGGGATAAAGAGAAGGAAACAGTCTGCGAAGGGACAGCGGCTCGCCCAAGGTCACAGAGCTAGGAGTCAACATCTGATGGCCACCTAAGCTGTGGGCCCCGCTTGTTGAGGTGAGGAAGGGGATGGAGGGCCTTCCCTTGGGGGTGAGAGGCTCCCCTGCCGCACCCCCGCCCTGGCCAGCTCTGCTTCTACTCCTCACCCTCCTCCAGATTTTAAAACAAACGTCAGCTGCCAGGCTGATCGATAGGCCCGCTCATCTGTGAGGTTTGAGGCTCTCTCCACAGATGTAATCAGGGCTCCGGAGACATCCTGGCAGCGGGCATGTGGGGAGGGAGCACAGTAATACATTTAATCAAGGAACAGATGGGGAGCTGATAGAGTGTGTAGAAAAATCAGGTTTCTGTGATAACATTCTCTTCCACTCAGCCTCCGCGTCCCCTGGCTTTGCCGGCAGAACTCCCAGCGCCCACTCCAGCCCTGCCCTTGCAAAAGCTGCTTTTCCCGGGAACCTCGGGGCCCCCGGAGGCACGCAGGGCGGGAGCAGGGTGGAGGCCACTGCCTGCTGGGCCCATCCTCCCAGGCTGCCCTGTTCCTTAGCCTCCTCCACGTGAAGCCTCTCCCAGCAGAGCCAGAGGAGGCCGGGCAGCCCGAGAGGTGCCAGGCCAAGCCCTAAATCGTCAGGGCAGAAGGCTTGTGAGGTGTCGTCTGCTGCCCATGCCTGGTCGCTTGCAGAGAGGGAATGGAGCTCATCCGTCGCTTGGAGCCTTGCCCACTGCCGAGTTCACAGACCCTCACGCCCACCCCTCCGTTTCCTCCAGAGGTAACTGGGTCCAAGGAGAGGATGTATCAAGCAGCGGTTCTCAGATGGGGTGACTGCTGGGGTGACAGTTGGCAGTGTCTGATTGTTACGACTCAGGGAGGATGCTCTGGGCGTCTAGTGGGTAGAGGCCAGGGATGTTATTAAACACCCTAAGTGAACAGGACAGACCCACGACCCAGGATGGTCCCACCCACACGTTGGCAGGGCCCACCTTGAGAAATCCTGTTCTGGAGAGCCAGATGCCAGCAGAGGGTTTCCTCAAACCAGGCTGACCGTCTAAGTGGGTTCCTCCGGCTTCTTCCCCATTTATAGTCGGTCCTCAGATGAGCACATTGGCTAGCTACCCGGGTCCATGCACGCGTGTCCATTCCAAACGATGGGACACTAAGCAGGTCACTGTAGAGCTGGGGGTCGACTCAGGCGGGAGGCCTAGCTCTGGGAGTCTCGGGACTTCCCGTGATGAGGGGGTTCACCTCTCGAGCTGCACCTGCAGCTGTGTGACTTAAATAGTAGGCAGGTAGTAAAGAGATAAACGCATAAAAAAATTCCCCCTCCTCCTTGTAGGCTTGATCTCTCATTTAGTCCCAGGAAATCCACCTTATAAGTGAGGGGTTCTCTCCGACCCCCCTCCCCACCTTGCCTGCTGGCTTCACTCTGAACCAGACATCTTTCTGTGACAGGCCCATGGCCAGCAGGCCAGCTGAGGGTGAGCCTGCTTTCTGGCCTGCTGACAGTCCCCATCCCTCCCTGATATCTCGGCTATAGGGACAGCAGCCACCCTGTATTTGTGGTCACCACCCAGAGCTTGGGGTGGCCTCCTTTGGCGATAGCCTCGAGACCATGCTCTTCTCCTCTTTCCCTGATCTTCCTAATAAGACTTTGATATCAATATAGTCTTAGTAATAACTTAAATCCTCTTCTTTATTGGGTGTTTAGTATTTCCCAAACATGCTTAACTGAATCTTCTCAGCCAACCTCTGATGCTGTATTATCCCCATTTGACAGATGAAGAAACTATATCTCAGAGAGGTTAAGTAACTTTCTCAAAGTCACAGAGCCAGTAAGTAAGCACACCTGGGACTTGAACCCTTGCCTGAGTCCAAAGACCATTGTCCTAGTAGTGCAGCCCACTGTGGTCCCTTGCTCTCAACGTGGCCCTCACAGCCACAGACCACATTACCTAGAAGCTCTTTAGACTGGCAGTCCCCGCCCCGCCTGGCCCCGAGTGCTGACTCGGATGGGTACACTCAGTTAGAGACCCGGGGAACGGGGCACGTTCCAGTGCAGCTCTGTGGGACAGCGATAGCTGTCCTGTTCACTCAGCTCTTGGTCCTGGCACGAGCTGTGCTTTCCTGGAGGGGTGGGGGCTGGGGGCCAGAGACGGGAGATGAGGATGTGTCCGAGGTGCTAAGGAACCCAGCGGAACTGCAGGTGTGGAGCACGTCTGGGCCAGTTTGGTCTGGCTTGTGGGATATCTTACTTGCCCTCCTGCTGGGTCACCGTGTCTGGCCACACCCCAGCCTTCTCATTGGAGAGTCAAGAGTGCTAACTTCCCCGTTTGAGAATTGCCCCTGCCTCCCACTCCCTGGACCCCCTACCCATCACCTGACTCCCACAGACGCCGCTGATTTTGCTGCTTCCTGGGCCTGGGAAGCCCACTCCCTCACCTTCAAGAGCAAGATTTCCCCTGGTCTGAGATCTCCCCCCACCATCCTGCATTTTCTTTCCCTGTAAGAGTCTTTGCCTCTCATTGGAAACCCTTTCATCTCCCGCTTGAGCGGGGACTTGGGACTTCTCCTGGGCATCTGAGGTGTTGTTTCTGTTACCAATTAGAATATAAAAGTACAGCCATTTATCAAAGGTATACGTAGAGAATACAAGGACTGCACTGCGGAGAGGTATGGGTCTGCACAGCCAGACACGGGCTCCTCTAGTGTGTGCTCTGTCTGCACCACGCGTGGCCAGGGGGCCGGGGCTACGTGTGCCAAGGTTGCCCTGCAATCCCACAGGTCGGTGCTATCATTTCTCCATTTCACACGGAGGTAAGTGGCTCCTTTAAGTTCCGTGAGTAAGTGTGTAATTGCAGCCAGCAAGAGGCAGCAACCAAATTAAACCTCAGATGCCTACTTTGGCTTGCCTCCTACCTCACCTGATGTGGGGAGGACCAGCTGAGAACTCACGCTCTACCAGGGGAAGTTTCAATGTTTCCAGAAAGTTCTGTGACTAGGTTGCTCTAAGGAAAGATTGTAGTTCACAGGGTGACTATGTATACTTTAGATTTTATATATCCATTTCAACAGTGTATCTGTTCAACTCAGAGACAATGAAACATTTTATGGGGAAGTAACTTCATATGATGGAAACTTCTAGAACTCTGCTGGATTGAGTTGCCACTCTACCTCTTGGTGACTCGAGGCAAGGCTCTTCAAAGATTTTTAAAAGTTGTCCTATTGGGGGCGCCTGGGTGGCACAGCGGTTAAGCGTCTGCCTTCGGCTCAGGGCGTGATCCTGGCCTTATGGGATCGAGCCCCACATCAGGCTCCTCCGCTATGAGCCTGCTTCTTCCTCTCCCACTCCCCCTGCTTGTGTTCCCTCTCTCGCTGGCTGTCTCTATCTCTGTTGAATAAATAAATAAAATCTTTAAAAAAAAAAAGTTGTCCTATTGAAAAGGGAGTAGATTTATTCTAAATTGTCAGAAGATTGTATTCTCTTAAGGAGAAGCGGCGGGGAGACATTTAGGTTTTTGATGATTATAGTTAATAACAGTAAGAGCTAGCATTCTTGAGTATTTACAATGTCTCAGGCACATGAGGTCATCTACTCCAGCTGTTATGTTTCTACCTTGTTCTAAAGATGAGAATCTCCTTGGGCTTCCTGACGGGGGCTGTTGGGGAAACAGTTTTCAAAAGCTAGATCTGATTGGAGGAAACCTGACATCAGCTGGGCTGTGTCCCCTATCAGGGCACCAGGTCCTTCTCCTCCTTGGCACTGCCCACGAAGAGCCTGATGGGAAGGGCAGACCCTCGTTTGGCTTCACGTCAGAGCCCGGTCAGTACGCTTGGTGTGGGGCCAGGGACTGGCTTCCCTAGGCCAGCCTGGAGGCTGGAGGCCACCTGCTGCCAGCTCTCCATGCTACCCACAGTGTACTCTGCCAGGTGGGCAGCGACTCTGCTAGGTGTCCCCTGGCCAGTCGAAGTTCTGGACTTTGGGTAGGAAGCCCTAGCTCTGACTCTCGGAGCCCACTTCAGCCCAGCCTTTTCGGGAACCCTGGGCTTTAGAGCAGAGGTCTGCAAACATTTCCTGCTAAGGTCCAGAGAGTAAATATCTGTGGCTCTGTGCCCACAAAGAATCTGCTGCAACAACCCGACTCTGCAAGAGTAACCAGAGACAATATGTAAATGAAGGAGCACGGTCGTGTTTCAATAAAATTTTATTTACAAAAACAGGCAGCAGCAGGGCTGGATTTAGCCCATGGGCTGGAGTTTGCTGATCTGCTTTAGTCATTGACCTCCACCAATAAGCCAGTCACTCTGATCCCCATCAAGGTCCTGGAGTTCAGAGGGGAGGACAGACGAAAGATCAGTGCTCCTAATGTTCAACTCGAGCCTTGAAGATTACTCCTTCACCGGGTACATCTCCCAAAATCACCATTGCTCTGATGATCCCCATTTTATGGATGAGGAAATAGAGCCAGGCTTAGCACCTTGCCCTGGATTCACACTAGCAGTGATGGGGTTAGAGCCGCAGGTACGGGCTCTGGAGCCCACGGTCATGCTGCCGTTTGGGCTTGACCAGAAGGTGGGCTCAGGAGATGGGCTCCTTGAACAAGGAGATCCATCCGACCCGGAGGCGGCTGCAGCTCGGGGGTGGGCATCCCCTCCCAGGCAGCATTAGGGGGAGGGCTGCCTGGGCTGCGTAATGTGAGGATCTGCTTCCTTCCAAGGCTCCCTCCGGCTCTGTGATGCCGGGCTCTGCTCGGAGCAGCGATTGGGCACATCCTTGCTCTCTGCTGCTCTGTTGATCCGGCCTTCTCTTCTATTTGCACTTAGGCTCCTGCAGGTTAAAGACTTTGTGCTTTAGGATGCCTGGGTGGCTCAGTCAGTTAAGCGTCTGCCTTCAGCTCAGGTCGTGATCCCAGGGTCCTGGGACCGAATCCCACATTGGGCTTCTTGCTCGGCAGAGAGCCTGCTTTGCCCTCTGCCTGCTGCTCCCCCTGCTTGTGCTCCCTCTCTCTGGCAAATAAATAAATAAATAAAATCTTTTAAAAAAAGAAAAAAAGGACTCCTTTGCACCCGTGCCCCGCCCTGCAGGGGGCCTGGCTGACCCATGACAGAAGGCCAATATGGAGGTGCTGCCACTTCCAGCTCCCCACACCCTGGGAGTGGACAAGCCAAGAGCTCCAAGGTGGCTGGCCTTGGTCCCCAGAAGGGAGCCCCTCCCCCTGGGGATAGAGGTGGTGCGGCAGGCTTTGCGCTGGAAAGAGTAACATGCAAATCAGTGTCTGATTCCAGTACTCCCAGCAGGAGATCCGGGCACAACCTGCCAGCGCTGACAGGAGGACACGGTGACAAATGCCTCCATGACAACAGAGCACAGTGTTGGAACGCAAGAGTGGGGACTGGGCTGCACAGTCTGCTGTGTTCCTGGGTAGGGCTGAAAGCCACCGAACCACAAAGCGGAGATCCCTGCCATTTTACAGATGGGGACACTAAGGTTCCATAAACGTCCCCCTTGCAGACGTGTACCCAGGGCCCTGACCCTCTGAGCATGATTATGAATATATAGTCAGTCCCAGGACTAGTCTCAAGGCTGGTTCTGCCCGGCTGGGCTCCTTCGCAGCTACACCCAGAGGGCGCTGTCCAGGGTCTGGCCCTCGGTGGGTGCTCAGGACACATGCATGGAATGAATCGGTGGGGCCGGGGCCTGGAAGGGAGCGCACCCAGCACCAAGCTCCTGCCCTCCTGCCCCCGACACCAGGTCCAGAGTTACACCCGCTCAGCATCCAAACCCTGCAGACGCTCTGGGGAGACAGACAGGCACTCTGTGAGTCAGTGATCGGCCTCCTACAGGACAATAAAAAGGGCTAATACATTTAAAGCCCATGGAAGGCGCCAGCCAGGTGAGCACCACTTGTTTACAAGTCTGTGTGAGTCCAGAACTTTCTGAGGGAAACATAAGCCATCCCAGTGGGAGCTTCCAAGGGGCAGGACAACTCCAGGCGGCCACCTGGCGGGCAGGGGCCGGAGCCAAAGCAGGACACGTGGCTGGAGCAGCCTCCCTGTACGGGGCCATCTGGCTGGAGCGCAGCACCCCGGAGCCAGTCCAGCCCCAGTGACCAACTGCCCCCCGCAGCTTCCGCCTCGGGGTCCCCGGCCCTGAGGCATCAGCTGCCGAGCCTGGCGCTTCATCCCCAGATTGGGACTGGCTTCTCACAGAGTTTTGTGAGTTTTGTTACCTCTGGAAACAGGTCCAGGGAGGCCAAAGCTACACTTACAGACCCTGAGGACTTGCCATTGGCTCCGTTCTGGCTTCCCCTGAAAACTTGGGTGTGCAGAAGGATTTCGGTGGGGCTCAATGGCACAATTTCCCCCCCTCCAGGAAAGACAATGTATGTAAAGCCCCTAGAATGTTGCCAGGCAAAAAACGATCAGGCAGGAAACTGGGCCTGCTGATATTTTCACGGATTAAGTCTCTAATCACAAAACCATCAACAAGGCGAGGGGGAGGGGTGCAAAGCAAGAGGGAAATCCTGATCATTTCTCCTGGGCCTCGAAGCAGGACCAGGCGCCTGTCCCTTCTTCCTGTCCCCTCCCCTTGCACCTCCGACCTGCTGATCCCTGAAGCCACGCACCAGCTAGACGCCCAGGGAGGGACAGCTAATGCGGAAAGAGAAATTTCCACACAACGTTCTCTTCTTTTCAAGGGCCCCCCTCCAGGCTGCAGCTGTTGTGGCCAGAAAAAAATGCACCAGGCATGTCCTCCAAGGGAGGCTGGGTGCAGGCAGTGCAGGCCGGTGCGTCCTGGTCTGGCAAGGAGCTGCTTAGCCTGAGGCCTCAGCCTGTGGGCCCGACCTGCATTGGTGATGGAGCCCGGTGGGGTCTTGCGCTTCCCCTCCCCCCAACCTTAGCCAGCTTCTCCCTCTGTCTCATCTTCTTTCCTCCCCCTCCCTACATGGGGCTGAGTCCTAGTCAACACCAGGTTTACCACCATAAACCTCACCCTTTCTTCAGAGTTTACTTCTGGAGAATGTACCCTCCTCCACGCGCACACACGGCCTCCCAGCCCTGCCCTGTGGCGGGACAGCCCCCTCCCCTCCCTTCTCTCTAACCCCCCCCCCGCCCCAGCCCCCCAGCCTGGCTCCCCTCCTACCTGAAGGGATCTCTCCTTTCTTTCCCCTTCTCCTTTCCAAACCTCTTAATTTCTGGCTGCTGGCTGTCTGAGGAATTGTTTACCACCATAAACCACAATACAATTCCATAAATATGTTATTTATCCTTCCTATTATTATTCCCCATTATTTATTTCTGAAACTCTATTATTAAATCTGTAAAGTGCTCGGTGATACACTGGCAATGAAAGACACTATATAAAGGCGAGTTTATTATTATTATTACTCCGTGATTAAAACAAGGAAGAAAAATGAACCGCATTAAATCAAACCGGATTCCCTTTTGCCCGCAAGGGCCCCTGCTTCTAGGTGAAGGACGGGGCCCCAGGGCCTGGGCCGGGTGAAGCCTCTCTCCTCCAAGTTGGCTGCTCTCCCGGTGCCTTTCACAGCGGCTGGCGGCTGACGGTGACACTTGGGAGAACCACAGGTTTGCAGGAGTCTCCGTCGCCGGGTGGAGTTTGTTCTGGGCAAAGCGAAAGCGATTCCGTTTGCAATCTTACTTGTCACCATCAGTCACTGCCGGTGACATGAAGAGGTAATAGAAGTGCCCAGGAATCCTGCATTTTATTTCCACTCGGCAGCATTTCTCTTGCAGGGGAAACATAAATTCAGCCAATTTTTGTGCAGATTTTGCAAAATTAGTCTCTCTCCTTCTAGCTCCGTGTGTGCACTCAATGCAGGGACCAAGGGATGGTTCTGCCCTGCAGTGGAAGGCGGTCTACCAGAGGAAGCCTCATCGGGGAGAGAGGTGGGAAGGGCACAGGAAGCCCGGTGGAGACACCTGTCCACACACAGGTGTAACAAGTCAGGGAGCTGGGATGGGGAGGCTTTCTGCATCACCCGGCCATTTCCAGCCTTTAGTGCAATGGTTCTCCAGGGGCGCGTCCCTGCACCGGCCACAGCAGCATCACCTGGGAACCCGTCAGGTCTGCAAATCCTCAGGCCCCACCCCAGACCAGCTGAACCCGAAACTCTGGGGGCGGGGTCTAGGGATCCATTTGAACAAATCTTGCAGGTGATTTCGAGGCCCGCCGGAGTGGGAGAATCACTACTCAAGCCATGGGACTCAAAGAGCCATCCAACAGTAGCATCCGGGAGCCCGTTAGAAATGCTGAATCGCAAGCTTTCCCCCAGACCTGCTGAATCCAGACCCTCATTTCCTCAAGCTTCCCAGGCGATTCTTCCAACCCTCAAAGTTTAAGCTCTGCCTTAGTATTTTGGCCACTCTGTCCAGGTGTGGCGGACGGGGTGGGGCAGGAGAGCTCTTGAGTGTGCAAGCAATGGACTGGAGCCGGGGGTGGCGTGGGGACACCAGTGGCTTTTAGAGAGAGTGGGTCTGGGGCAACTGGAGTTGGGCATCTGGGGGTTAATTAGAAAGGCACAAACAGTTGAATCTGACTCGAACTTTTCCCATGTCAGAGTTAAGGCACGAATCATCTCAACAGGCTCAACTGGGCTGTCTGACTCCTTAGGAACCCAACTGATATCTTGTCATCGTTGTCAAATCTTTATGACATCCCCACCAAGAGAGAGCACAGGAGAGCGTACGATTTGATTATTTTGTGATGGCCTTCAGATAATTTTATATACTCTGGGATGTCACAAAATCAAGCCTACTCGTCGCCAGGTTGGGTTGTGTTGCTATGGAAACCATGAGCGCTGAGACTGGGATTTCAGACCTCGTTCCCAACTCTGACCTACCGTGTGACTTCATGCCAGTCACCCCACTTTTCTGTAGCCGACTCCCACTTCCTACAATGGGAGCTCATGAACTGTTGCTGGGTCTGTGTGTTCATGGGGAAGAAGGGGTCGGGGCTTCCTACTCCGCCATCTTGCTGACGTCACTGGCTTCCAATTTTTAAGTGTCTGTTCTGTCCCAGCCACAGGGATTCTCTCTTGCTCTTCTCCTGCCCAGTGAGGTCATCAGCCCCGTTTTATAGAAGTGAGAATGGAGGGAGAGAGGGATTGGGAAATTTGCATAAGGTCCCACAGCTCCTAAGTGCCAGAGCTTTTTCAAAACCCATCGTCGTCCATAGCATAGGTTGGACCACCATTATTCTATCCTACCTCAGTTCGCCCAGGTCTGAAATGGTGAGAAGGATGCCACTTTGGTTCTCCCTCCCAGGTTTGTCATAAAAACAAGAATTCAGAGTTTCTAAGGACTTCCAGCCACAGGGAAGAGCGAGCCTCCTCCCCACCCCTCCTCTGCTCGGTCTGATGTTTGGCTCAGACCAACTGGTTGTGGTGGCGGCCCGTGGCCTTTCTGATTCGTCAATCCCTGGGCATCACTGGTTGTCAACCCCTGGGAAAGTCACCCCTGCCTCTACCCACAGATGCAAGAGCTGGCTGGCTGGACGTGAAGACGTGACTCAAAGTTTGCTTGGCGACTCTGTGCCTGAGCATGAACTATTAGCAGCGGTGACACAGAGAGGATGAAAGTGCTGTGATGAATGGAGCCTCGAAATTACCTCGGGGATGACACTGCTTGATTAAGCTAAGTACTCTCCATGGCACCTCGGCCGGCAATTGCTCATTTATTTATCTTAGAAGAACTGAGTTTTGCACCTAGACACTGCTTCATAAACTCCAAACTCAGACCGGCCAGGACACGGTGGTCCAGGAACACAGACTGTCATTACCTCGGGAACACCGCCCGACTCTGCACTGCTCACTCCCTCGGCTGGGGACCAGGGCAGTTCCTTGTCACCAGCCTCTGACACTCTTTCCTCTCCCCCTTCCACAGAAGCGCACCCCCCACGTAGCATAAGCGCCCCAGAAACCACAGGGCTGGGCTCAGAGCGTCACCGCCAAGGTAGCTCAGAGAACCAGGGTCCCCCACCTTCAGGACATGAGACCCCTCAAGGAGTTTCCTGGGACAAGGCCGAGGGGACCTTCGAGCTCGCTGGGAGCTGGGGTAAAATGGGGCTGGGAAAGGGCAGCTCTGAGCCAACGGCATCGAGAAGGCTGACCTGAGTCCCAAAGAGAATTTCTGGAGAGACTCACTAACTCCCTGTTAGTGGTGACTGTTTCCTCATCCAGATCCTGATGAAACCGCCAGCCCTCATCACTGAGGACGCAGCGTGGGACAGCCACGGCACCCTTCAGACGCGGCCCCACCTAAGCGGAAGGTGCAAACTTCCCTCCAGTTTCTGCTTGGCCTCTTGCTGCTGAAGTCAGAGGAGCTAATGCTGGAAGGCTTTTAAAGATCACGTGGCCTCATTTCCAAAACAAAGGAGAGAAGTGGCTTGCTGGGGCTCCTGCGAGCTCCTGCCAAAACCCAATTAAAAAGTTTGAAACGCGTCTATGGAAGAGCTGTTCTGCTGGGGCACCCCCCACCCCCACCCCGAAGCAGCACCCTAGGAACAGACGGGCACCTGCGTGCGTTGGCTTAGCTGTTTGCGTCCTACTAGGTGCCAGACGCCACTAGGCATGGGGGTATACTTTGTACCCTAGAAGGGCCTACAGGCTAAATGGCCTGCCCCGTGCTGAGAGTAAAGCCCAAGGAGGGCCGGGAGGGCCTCAGAAAACACTCAATAGGCCCCCAAGCGTTTGTTGAATGAATGGACGGATGAGGAGGGGACTTGCCTGGAAACTGGGTCCCCTGAGGTTTGTGCCCTAAATGACGAGCCTTGTGGTCCATCTCTTTGCACTTTCTGAAACTGAAGGATTCCAAGGCCTCTATTTGGTTTCCTGACTACCCGAGGGCTGCGGGCCTCCCATCAACCCCACTGGGGAGCCCGGCGTCATCTGTCATCTGCCCCACTCGACACATCTTCGACACAACTCCAGGCCCACTGAGGGGGTCATTTATTTCCTCCCTGCAAGTGTCTGGGTTGTCGGAGGCAGCCTTGGCTATGAGGCCGGGGAACCTGAGTTCGTCTCAGGCCGTATTTCAACCTGGGCAATCCCGGAGCAGGATGCCGTGTAAGCAGCTGGGCGATTCCCCAGCCCCGATGGGCACCTCTGCAGGGAGGGACAGGGAGCCACCGCAGAAACCCCAGGGAAGGGGGTCCTCTCTGGAGCCCAGTCCAAGGGGCCCACCTCTGCTCCGTGCCCAGGAAGCACAGACGTCTGAGCAGCAGAGAGCAGCAGATGGGCAGCCCCAGAATTCACATTTCTGGCCGTTGCCGGGCCCTCTTCTCTAGGAACTGGGACCTCGCAGACAACAGGGCTCTGGGTGGGAACTGTGTCTCCCACTGGGGTCTCTTTGAGGGAGAAGCATCTAGAAAGGGCCAGTGTGGACCCCGAGGACCAAATCAAGTCTCCTCACCTCAGGGCCGCCGTGCCCCCTCTGTCCCCGCCGGCTTCTTCTCCCCCAAATTCAGACCCCCTCGCCCACTAACCCCAACGTGCAAGAATAGCCAGGTGGTTTCCAACCCTGTATGAGGCAGATACATAATGACGGAGCGACTTGGTGCCTCAGTGACAAATGGTCCGTATTATAGCACTTTACATCTTGATATCCATTCTCCTCAACGGGCTTATCTGTAAACCGACCGAATTCACACCGGGACGCTAAGAAAAGAGCTGTCATATAATAGATGGGGGCTCCCGGAAAATGAACATTTACAAATGGCTGTAGCATTTACTTAAAATGTCATGCCAATTGCTTGCTGTTGTCTTTATGCAGCGAGATTGATTTTACTGCTCCTTCGAGTCCTCAGCCTTGATGGGTAGTTTTTAATACAGCAGGGAGACGCTTTTTGTATTTAATCTATAAATAAAGCATGCAAAGGCATGGGCTCTTTAAGGGGCAGCCTTGGGAGCTGGCCAAGCCTCTCTTTCCAGGATCCTCCTCTTTTCTCTCCCCCCCCCTCCTCCTCTTCCTCCTCCCTCTGGGAGAAGTTGGGCCTGGGCAGGGTCTGAGCTGATCTTATTCATGTATTCAAATGTATGCAGATATATGTATTTTGTTTAACAAGCTAATTCATTTGCCGGGCCAGGCAGTTAGGGGTTTTCACTGCGTAATACCCACACTTGATTCTGCCTTCCACACCCGATTATGCCCTGGGGCTTTACTCGGAGAGAGTTTATAGACTTGCAGCCTGCTGTGGGGTGGGGGCAGGGGAGCTTGCTTCTTGCACAACAGGACAGCGAGGTGTCCTCAAGATGACATCAAGGGCTTTGCCCAGCCTTTCCCAGTGCTCTAGAAGCCACGGAAGCCAGCCCATGGTTGACAACGCTTGGGACGTTCACCTCTCTCCTCAGCCCTCCCTCCCTACCAACAGACCACTTTTTCCTCCCTTATCCCTAAAAAGTGACTGACAACCATCCTTTGGCTGACAGCCCCAGATGGGAGACCTACCCAGAGTGGTGTCCCCGGAGAAGGCAGCTCCCTCCCTCTCCCAGCTTCAGCCCCCGTGTCCTGGGTCCCCTTCTCCTTGAGGAAGCAGAGAGGTAGAGCCCTGGAAGGAGGGACAGAGAATTCTCCCTTCTGTCTTGCCAGGGAAGACTTTCATGAAATTTAGGAGCCTCGGTATCACCCTTGCTGTCTAGAACCCTGCGGTATCTGCTGGAAAGTGGTATTTCCATCCAAGTTGCTCAGAGTTTACAGATCTGGGTGAGATCCGAACTGCCTTTAGATGCTGGCTTCTCCTTCGACCAAGGAGCTGGAAGCATCTGGCTGCTTATCGTCATTAATGGCAATCATAACTCTTCCCCTGGTGTCCCGCGCCGCAGGAGAGCCCGCTCACCTGTCACGCTACCAGATCGCGAGCCGCAGACGGGGGCATTGGCGTTATCTCTGCTCATTCGTTCAACAAATATTTATTGAGCACTTACGGGCCGGGAGCTGTGCTGGGGGCTGGGAACAGATCAAGAAGCAGAACACACTTGGTCTCTGCACTTGGGAGCGTCTATCTTACGGCAGGGATGGAGACGTGTTTTGCAGCACTGACAGGCCCAGTACCTTCCGCACACGAGACCACGAGTGGGCTGCTTTACCAGCCTTGGCAGCCGCGGATAGGGAGGGATTCAGGGCAGGCTTCTCGGAGGGAGTGCTATGGAAGCTGTGGCCTGAGGGATGAACAGGAGCTGGCCAGGCTGGGATTGAGGACAGATGAAATACAAAGGCAGGATGTTTTCTGGTGGAAGGGACAGTATTTTCCGAGGAACTGGAAGCTCAGAGAGGGCAGGAGTTTCCCAAGTCAGATGAGAAGATGCAAGCATGAGGCCAGTTTCTTTAACCAACCTGGCTTTGGGGGCCCTGGTGGGAAACTTTATAGGTGGGGAAACTGAGGCCACAGTCAACTCAAGTCTCCTGACTCTGGGAAGTACCCTTCCTCTTAGGGTGAACGTCAACGAGGCAGCCCCTTCCATGGGGCTCTTGGACGGATTAGACAGCTGTGGTTATCAATGCTGGTCTGAAAACATGATTGGACAGAATCTAAATAAGGATTTAGATTAATCATCTGCAAATGACCCTCAGCAGAGACAAGGAAATAATAAAGAAAGCCGATGCGCTCAGAGTGTCATCAATTACTTAGGTCCAGGACCTGGCCCGTTCAGATTCAATAACCGGATGGAGGAAGCAGAGACTCCCTTCATGGCATCACCGGCCTCTGCCTGTCCCTGTACCGAACACTGAAACCCTCACAGCTTCAGAACCTACTCGAAAAGCAGGGTCAACAGATCCACTCATAGAAGCCTGGAGCCAGGAGAGACCTAAGAGTTCACCTTGCTCCAACCTGCTTCTTATGCAGACCGGGAGGCGGAGAGCTGGTGACAGGGAGGGACGCCGCCTTGGTCGACTCCAGCTGCTCTAACAACACACAAGACAAAACAATCATCATTTCTTTCTCACAGTTCTGGAGGCTGGAAGTCCAAGATCAAGGCACTGGCAGACTCAGTCTCGCTGTGTCCTCACTTGGCAGAAGTGGAGAGGAGCTCTCTGGGGTCCCTTTTATAAGGACACTGGCCTCATTCAAGAAGGCTCCGCCCTCTTGATCCGGTCACCTCCCAAAGGTCCCGCCTCCAAATACCATCACTTTGGGGGTTGAGCTTCAGCATATGAATTTGGGGAGGTGGGGGGAGGGGACACACACGTTCAATCTAGAGCAGATGTGTCTAAAATAGTAAGAATTGGTGCTGGAATAAGAACCAGAAGGAAGAGCTTTCGATTTTTTTTGCACTGGTCAAGCCTTGAAAACGCAAGTGTTCTCTTCTAAGAAAAGCAGGCACTTCCTTGAAAAGTCTACTCCCACACCTTGTGCAGGGGACCCGGTTACCCTGGCAACCACTCACTGTCAGGGGAGGCTGTGCTCTCTCCAAAGGCAGTTAGTGATGGGTAAGCCAGACTGAAAGGAGGCCAGCAGAGGGCTCCATATTGGACGTGGATTATCTCAATGATCTGTCACCGGGTAACAAGTCACCTCAAAACTTAGTGGACTGGTATAACCACCACTTTCTTATCTCTCCCGATTTCTGTGAGTCAGGACCAGCCACCGTGGGAACTTATCTCTGTTCTCTGATGTCTGGGGTTCCAGCTGGGAAGACTAGCAGGTGGAGAGCAACTCAAGAGTGTGAGGCTGGAATCATCTGGAGGCGTCTTCACTCACAAGCCTCGTGGTTGGTGCCGGCTGTTGGCTGGGACGTCAGCTGGGCTTTCAGCCGACACACCTACGTGGGGTGTCTCTGTGTGGGTTAGTTTGGGCTTCCGAACAGCATGGCAGCCGTTCAGATAGCAGGTGTCTGCAGGAGATCAAGGGGGAAGGGCTTGGCAATCTTATAGTCCTGTCACTTGGTGTCACGTCCATATACTCTACCGGTCAAGGCAGCCACAGATGTCCTCCCAGGTTCTGGGCGGGGAGCCTCAAGGTCAGATTGAAGGAAGAGACGCTGCTATTGGGGCCATCTTGGCAAAATGCTGTCGGTGCATGAACAGTGCCTAAGCAATCTAACCTAATTCATTTATTAGAGATGCCTGGGTGGCTGCCTTTGTTTCAGGTCAAGATCCCAGGATCCTGGGATCAAGCCCCGCATCGGGATCCCTGCTCAGCGGAGAGCCTGCTTCTCCCTCTGCCTGCCGCTCTTCCTGCTTGTTCTCGCTCACTCTCTCTCAATCTCTCCCCCTGACAAATAAATAAATAAATCTTTTAAAAAAAATTCTTTTATTAAAAACCAGACCTACTGAGTGCCTGTTATGTGCCAGGCACTGAGTTAGGGGCTCTCCTATGTCTTCTCGAGGCGAGTTTGAAGAAAAGCACACGGAAGCTGCAGACGGGCTGCAGGGGGAACCGGACAGAAGAAGCTGGGGGGGGGGGGTCCCTGGCCGCTGGCCTTTCCCCCAAGAAGCAGGCACCCGTCTGTATAGACACGCCCAACCATCTTCACCCTCGCCCCCAGGAAGGGCAAGGTGATGGCTACCTGTGGGGCCACGACAACCCGGGGTCTGGATGAGCAGTGCTCCTGCCACAGGGTGAATACGGCCCCTGAGTCCCACAGGAGGAAGAGAAATTCTGTGTCTGCAGGACCCCACGGAGCAGGGTCACAGGGCCTGCTGCCCCTCCTGCTGAGCACAACCCAAACACCACCACTCACCCCTGCCTTCCACATCCCAGCACAGCCAGGCGTCCCTGCTGCTCCTTCCTTCCATCACAGAAGCTGCACCAAGCCTCTTCCTGGCTCCGAGCCCCCCAAATCCTTTTGCGGTGGGCTAAAGGGGGACTGGGCTGGCTTCTCCCATCCTACTCAGATTTCTGATCTGAAATCGCTCTTTATTTTTACGCATCCCTGATACCTCTCAAAGACCTCTCAGAAGCCAGTCAATACTTGAATACAGCCAGCCACGGGCAGCTCACTCTCACCCATGTTGTTTGCAGACAGCTGTTACCCCTTTGGTAGTTCTGCCGTCTCGTTCTACACACTGAACCCATCTCTAGATCCTACTGTGACAAAAGTCCTCCCTCGCCCCACCAAAATAATGATAGATTAAGGGATCTCCCCAAGCAGGGCCCACACTTGTGTTTATGTACAAATAGGGCGCCTTTGAAAAAGTTAATTGCAGTGGTGGAGGATGGTGGGGACTTCCCGGAGAGGTAGGGATGGTTTTAACAAAACAAACGTATGCTGTGAGCCCCTGAAGAGGAAGGGGCCCGTGCAGCAGAGGGGCAAGGCTGCCACCGATGGGTTGGGCAAGAGGCGGGAGGGAGTGTTGTCAAGATCCGGGAGGAGCTGTTTAGGAAATGGTGATTTCAGACAGGAAAAGGAGGTCAGGGGGAAGCTGAATAATTTGTTCCAGAGCAGATCTGATGAGGGGAAAGGCTAGGAGGAAGGGCAAGAGAAAGTAAATATGAAGCCATCAGCACTCCTAGGGTGGACAGAGGCCAGGAGGGTGGTTAACGGGGAGGCTGGCCGCTGAGGCAGCTGTTTCCAGCAGAAACCAAACTGGAGAGACCTGGGGTCGAGCAGAAGAGCACCTGCTTCTGCGGAATTTTTAGGCATAAATAGATAGAAGTCAGAGGCGGAGTAAGTCATCCGCTCATTCATTCATTCTTTCATTCAACGATCGCTACATTTCTATCCTGTGGAAAGCACCGAATGACTCCCTCGGACGCCCAGCCCCAGGGGTTCAGGGAGAGCCTGCACCAGGGCCTCCCCTCCGGGACGGAGCAGAGGGGTTGTGGGAGCTGAAGGTTGTTCTCAGCAGCGTAGAATAAGCAGTCAGGGAGCCCGGAGAATGCCGCTGAGAGAGGATCTCATTGTGGGATGTCTGGGAGCCAAGGAGCAAATGTGGCCCCTGCAGAGAGTAGAAGCCCTTGGGTCTCACCTGCGGCTTAAACAAGCCGCACCTTTCCTCAATCCTGCCCGCCAGCTCCCTGGTGCTCTCTGCAGCCTGTGTGGCCACTCGGGCTTCCAAAGTCCTCAGCGCACCTGGCCTTGCACCCGAGGGCCACCTGCTTCATCTCCTCCCTGCCCTCTGTCGCCTGAGCCTCTCAGACCCACTCTCTCCTGCCCCGGGCCCTGGACCAGACCTGCCTCTTCTCTGGCAAGTTACCTGGAGGGGCTTCCCAACCAGGGTCTTACCCAAAACTGATGGGAAGGGGTGGATGGTCATTACCCTTTCCCTTGTGTAGGTCTCCGTGACTCAGTGGCTCCCAATGCAGGCTATACTGCTGGTCCAGGGGACATTGGGAAGCGCAGCAGGGGTGGTTCACAGGGACCCTGCCGTGCCACAGACATTTAGCGTGTGGTGAGCGTGGCGTCACACAGTGCCCTGAATGGACCCCGCCCCCCTCCTGTCAACCACCCAAGCCGCAGGGAGAATATCCAAAGTCAGCCCTTGCCACATTTCCCACTCCTCACTCGCTCCTTCTCAAGGTCTGTCAGGCTGTTGGGGAGGGTGACCCAACCACAAATGCCCAGCTCAGCTCCTTCAGTCTCACTCTCTCTTTCTGATCCTTGGGAAGGTGGTCATCCAGTCTGTGTGTCCCTGTGGAGAGCCTTTGGGGCAGGGATCCCCTCCGCCAGGCCATGCGGGCTGCCACGCAGGGGGTGTTTTCCATTCAGCCAAGAGCACGTGGAAGCCCGCTGTGGCCCCACCTCTGTGCCAATGCAGCTTTTAGGGGCATAAAGCTGAGATTTCGAACTCCTGCTCTTTGATGCACGGGTCCATCACGCCACTGGTTCTAGGCTCGGTGGTGGGACCAAGGCTGTGACCAGTCATCATTCCTCGAAACCCAGCAGAAGTCCTGCCAAAGAGGTGAGCAAGTCTGGGCCTGGAGCCCGCACACCTATCCAACAAAACCCACCCACTGCCTCCGCCTACACGCCCCCCTTCCCTCACTGGCAGGGGGTCCGATTTCTGCAGAGACCAAGGGCACCTTGGGTGTAGCCCTGAAGCCACAGAGCAGACAACTGGCAGAAGATTCCCTCTCCTTGAGTCTACAGGTGGGAGTGTGGAGGATGGGGCTGGAGGGGGGAGAAAATCATACCTTTGATAGATCTGATCAATGTGGGAACATTATTCTTTCATTTTTAAATTGCTCTCAGCCATGAGGACACCTGCACCCCATGTGCCCTTTACTTTTTGCTCTAAACCAAAGGCAGACAGATTCATGCCCAGGCCAGAACTGCCTCCTCTGACCTCAGTCAAGGACAAGGATGGAACCAGCCTGTCCTCCTCTTCCTTGCAGCTCTTTCTGCCCCTTCCTGGGCAACACCAGGGATTGCGGCTTTCATGAAGCCATCTAAAAAGTGGAGCCTGCCATGGGCCCGCTGGTGGAGCAGGAGCCCTCACTGCCCCAGGAAGAGTGAGGGGCTGGCCCTTCATGGCTGCTTAGCCGGCCAGTGACTCAGTGAGATCCCCCCTCCTCCACCCCGCCTGATGTCACCGTTCGAAAATGGCCCTCGCTTCATCAAGAAGGCAAGTGACCCTTTCTCCTCTCCCTTCCACAAGGAGCCCTGGCTGGTGCCTCCAGCTCAGAAATGCTGATCCAGCCCTGTTCCACCCCCAGCTTCTGAATCACGAGTGTCCGCGCATCCCAACCAGGACCCGAGGGCAAAGTGCCAGCCCCTGCCACTCTCCCGCACCTCCCTCTAACCCAGCCCACCCACGCTGGCCCCAGTGGATGCCAGCCTCAGGCAGGGAGGAAGCCCCCACAGTGCTAGGCCATCTCAGGTTCAGAACCCAGGCCCGGCAGCTCGGGCTACCTTTCCAAGCCCGTGGGGCACTGGTCCGGAGCTGGTCTGCCCAGGCAAGCATTTTGGGGGAAAGACTTACTTCTCCACTCCTCTGACCGCTGTGCACTTAGCAGGCCTCGCCAGGCCCTCTGCCCTGATGGAGGAGAGAAACTCCCTGGAGACAAAGGGAAGAGGGAGAGCCTGACCTCCAGAGATACGCCAGATCCACAGGAGAAAATCCGGCCGTCCCTCAATTGGGGCCGCGCCACAGCCTGGCAAGACCCAGTTCTGCGTCTGCACCACACCCCCGAGCGTCTCCGAGTGCGTCCTCCTCATCAGCCTGGAGTGCCAACAGCCTGGTGCCACCTGGGTCTTCTGATGAGACCCCAGACGTCAGCTGAGCCAGCCCCTCTACCACCCTTTACAAAGCCAGAAAGGCCCCCAGTAGCCAACATGGTGTTAACGCCTTCCCTCCCTCGAGGTCTTTCCTGGGCCTGGTTGTGCCCAGTCCAGCTGGCTCCGCTTGCTGCTGTGGCCTCAGGGGAGGGAGGTGGGAGCCGGTGGCCCCTACAGAGGCCTGGCAGCTCCCCTCTCCTCTGCCTCCTCCCCACCCTGCCCCAATCTCCTCTGTATATTCTGGCTCCAAGAGGGCCTGGACCCAGGGAAGGGGGTGAATGAGAGGAAACCTTTCACAAGGTGAGAAAGCCTTCAGAAAACAATAAGATGTGGACTTGAAAGGAGAGAGTGCCAGCTCTATGCTCCTCTGACCTATTTCCGGTTTGGGACTGCAAAACTGGAAATACGACATTTGGGGATGTGGCGCTCGGGGGATGTGGCATTTGGCCAAAGTCCGATTAGACAAGACACCCCCAAGACCCAGGAGAAGGCTGGAAGGATTCGAGTAACCCAATCTTTGGCAGGACTGGCTTTCCAGGCTGTGAGGAAAGAGGCGCCCAGGATGGGGGTGGGCAGCTGGGGTGGTGGTCAGAGGACGTCCTTTCCTGAAGAGCTGCAGGCAGCAGGGGCCGCCTGGCAGTCTCTGCCCTGCCCTTCAAACTCTGTGGAAGGGGGCTGCAGGGCTTGGAGTCTCGAGGGACCCGGCGGACACCGGACTCAGGAGTCGGGGCCATCCGCTGAGACCCGTGGGGCCTGCAGCCCGAGTGAACGGCGGAGAAGGCATTGCTCTGGGCATCGGGGAGGACGATGATCCACGAGCAGGCACAATAGATGGGGACAAATCTAGTTTGAGAGTCTCCAAAGATGATATTACTCAGCAGCCTCACGCTTTTCATCTGGAACTTATTGGAAAATCTCGCTGAGGGGATCAGCTGCCTCCAGGGCTCCGACTCCCCACTCCCAGCCAACTGGCGCTCAGGCCCTGTAAAGTATCACTTCTCGACACCATGAGCATTGTATGTTCCTGACAGGATGAGCCCGCCACAAATTAATACCTGGGGCAGATCCTAAAACACAATTCTTCCCGGCTGCAATAACTCCAGCCAACCCCTCTATCTGAGCTGACAGGTGCAGTAAATCTTTCATCGTTGCAATTCATACATTGTTTTTTGCCTCCGGTACCCGGAACGGCCCAGACAATAAACTTTACCCCCTTTTATGATTATCGATGTGCTTACGGGGTGCCCCGGCTGCCTGCACCACCAGCGACAGGCCAAGGGCCCCGTAGCGGCCACCGGGGAGCCCTCCCACAGGCCGCCAACAGCTCTTTGTCCCCACGCTGGGGCTGCATCTGTGAGCCACTATCCGGGAGACAAAGGCGAGTAAGTCTTCCCATCTGGGCAGCTGCGGCTGGTGTTAAGGGAGGACGAAGGGAAGCTCAGTCCCCGTCGCACAGGAGAGACCGAGACATTAGCCTGGTGCCAATGAGGACAAGGGGAGAGCCCCGGGACATGAGTGCCCTCTGCCCCTCCTGGTGCTGGCCAGCGGGGATCCGGGCAGAGTGAGGAATCTGCTGGGCCCAGGGGACTCGGAATCAGCACGCGCCCGGCCTATTCCATGTTCTATTTGTCACCAAGTGTGGCACAGAAAGCCAGAGCTGGGCCTTTACTTCCCCATCTGCCAAATGGGATTTGGGGCACTGGTCCTGCCCATCCCATACAGCTATGGGAGGATGGGGAAGCAGACTGCAAGAAGCAAAAAGCCATACAGACGTCCAAGGCTGGGCCTAGGTGCCCAGAACACCTCCCGCTCGGTTTGGATGAAACCTGACGGTCAGCAGGTCAGCCCTCCGGGACTTGAGTGCATTGGGGGGTCTATCAGTTTCCCAGGGCCACTGCAACAAATTACCACAAACTGGGGAGGGGGGAGCTTAAAACAACAGAGATGGATTCCCCCCAGATTCTGGAGGCCAGACGTCTGAAATCAAGGTGTGAGCACAGTGGGTTCCTTCTGGAGTCCTGGAGGGAAGAGCTGTTCCATACCTCTATAGTGTCTGGGGGCTGCTGGCAGTCCTGGGGCTTTCTTTGGCTTGGAGACTCATCACCCCAACCTTTGCCTCTGTGTTCCCGTGACCCCCTCCCCCTGTGTCACTCTGTGTCCTCTCCTCTTCTTAAGGACACCAGTCAGGAGCACCTGGGTGGCTCAGTTGGTTAAGCGTCTGCCTTCAACTCAGGATATGATCCCGGGGTCCTGGGATTGAGCCCCTCACTGGGCTCCTTGCTCAGCGGAGAGCCAGCTTCTCCCTCTGCCCCTCCCCCCACTGCTTCTCCTGCTCTCTCTCTCTCAAATAAATACATAAAATCTTAAAAAAAAAAAAAGGACACCAGTCATTGGATTCAGGGTTCCCCACCAGTCCAGTATGACCTCCTCTTAACTAATTAACCTGCAGAGATCCTATCTCCAAATTCAGGACACATTCTGAGGTTCTAAGAGGACATGAATTTGGGGGGAGAACACTGTTCAGCCCAAGATAGTAGCAGCGAGGGGCCGACTAGGCCTGAAGTTCTTCCAACGAGGCCCCCCTCCTGCTAACCTGCAGCTTCCCCAGGGCAGCACTCACTCCAGGGGATATCCTTGGCACACTGTCCTCTGGCAAGATCTGCTCAGAGGCCAGGGAAGTCACCTCACCCAGCTGCTCCTCGAAGGCTTGGGGCTTCCCAGGGAAGCCCTGCCCTCCACACTCCCGCTAGCTCCCTGTCTGGACGAAAAGCAGGGGAGCCCCTCCACACCTCGGTCACCTTCTCTCAAAGAACGAGCACCTGTGCCTTCCCTCTCCCCTCCAGACTGGTCCTCCGGGGACTTCTACCCACCGTGGAGTCTCAGCTGCGGCCCCTGGAAGTCCATTCCCAAGCGGCACATTTAAATTATACACTCGCTTTTTAAGCGGCACTTGAAGCTGGCAGGGAGACGGATTTTTCTCGGTGGTGAATGCCCACCTCGGGCTGCTCAATTTCATCTTGGGTTCGTGTGACGGGTAATAACTCTCACCTCCCTCCCTTTATTACGAGACACGGCACTCGCCTCTCTGTGGAGAGCACACACGCCCCGCCCGGGGTTCCAGAGCTCACGGGGCTCCTGCTCTCTGTCTCCATGGCCGTGGCAGCCACTGGGGGGCCAGGAGGGCCCCACGATGACCCCCTGTCTGCAGTGCTCGGGTCATGCTGCCTGGGGACACTTGCTCTATGTCGGGTGCCCTCCTGTTTAATTACTGGAGAGAGGCGCTCTTGTCACCTGCTCTGTGAGTAAATAGTCTTGACATTTTTAGCAACTGACTCATCTCAAAGGGGCAGAGGGTTCCTCCGGGGCCACTCTTCTGAGAGCGAGGAGGCCAGGCTGTTTTGCAGAGTTGTCTGGTTGAAACCTAGCTCGTGGGCACTCGTCCTTCCCAGTGCCCTCCCGTGCCTCCTTACTGGGAGGGGTCTTTGTTTTCCTAACCTGCCTCCAAATCTCCAAATCTTTCCTGTCCTGGGTGACTTCCACTCCCTCCGCAGCCAGGCGGTCTGGGGAAAAATCAATTTGTCAGAAGCCGAGAGCAGACCCTGTCGTCCTGCTGTGTCCTGCCGCCACTGTGGGCCCGCTGAGGCTGGGAGGCTTTGCCGCTGACCTTGGCACTTGGGGGACGATGGCAGGCTCGCGGTTACCCCCTCACACACACGGGTATCCCAGGCTGTCTACCACGTGAAGAGATTTCCGGAGACTTCTCTGTCCTACTTGAGTTGTTAAAAGCCAAGATCAATTTGCTTCTGAAAATAAGGTAGATCAATATGAATAGTGCTGTCTGCGGTGGCGTGGGGGTGTCCCTGGGCATCGGCACTCGGGAATGCGTGCTCCCTGCTGCCTTCCTCACTGCAACCTCCCCCCCGCCCCCAGGCCTCCCCCATCTTACTGGCATCTGCTCTCATTCCCCGACTTACCCCATTCTGTCATTCCGGAAGAGACATGACATTCCCAAGGGGACCTAAATCTGAGGGAGGTGGGTGGGGCCCCTATGGGTGTAGGGGACAGGGGTGTGAGGTTCCCAGAAGCAGGGTCCCCTGCTCCATGGCTCCCCAGCCCCTCTCCTCTGCCTCCCCAGGGCTTCCACTGAATTCTGACGGTTTGACTGAGCCCCAGCCCGAATTCGTAGCCTATGACTCGTCTTGGGGAGCAGCATGGGAAAGTTAACAGGGGCAGCCCCCAGGAAGCCCTCCGCGGGCCTTAAATCATGGCTCTGCCCTCAACAAGGCTTGTGTGACCTTGGATACGGGTGATTAAACCCACCAAGCTTCAATGTCCTCATCTGCTCATCAGGGATGATGAGATCCTGCCTGGGTTATACTCCACACAGAGGAAGCTCCGAATTCATAGTAATAATAATAATAGCCAACAAATGAGCAGGCACTTACAAGTGCCTGACGCCAGTCTAAGCACTTAATCTGCATCAACTCATTTAATCCCCACAATAGTCTCATGATTACCACCCATTATTACCTCCTCCATCTTAGAAATAAGGAAACAGAGGGCCAGAGAGGTTGAATAACTTGCCCCAGGTTGCACAGCTAATAATTGCAGAGCCAGGATTTGAACCCAGGCAGTCATGGCCTTCAGCCCTGGAATTATTATTACTGGGGGGAGGGGGCTGGGTCAAGCTGGGGACAGAAATGCAGTGTCCGCAGAGCGCCTGTCCAGCCCTTGCCCTCAAGAATCTTCCCCTTCTTCAGGGGGTCTCCAAGGTGAACAGGGAAGACTTCCGCTGCCCCTGGGGTCTTGTGCTGGCAGAAGCACCAGCCACCGAAGATGATTTAACCTCATCAAGCCTGTCGTTCCCGCTACGCTCAGCAGCTTCACTTGGAAAATGATGATGGAGTAAGATTTAAAAGCCTGGAGAATGGGCTATTATTTTTATCAGTGCTAATAAAGGTGAAAGCGTTCTATTTCCCAGCTTGAGTGTGGCCCCCACGGAGCCCAAGCACTCCTCTGCTCCCCACAAACTCCCAGCCTCCCTGCCTCCCCCCCCGCCCGCCAACCCCAGCCCTCCTGGGAAGCACACCCAAAGTCCTCGGGACAGAGATTTGACAAGGCGAGATGCATCTTTCACCGCTGGGGATTCACTGGACAGACGTTCAGCTCCGTGCATGCTCTGTCCCAGGCACCAGGGAGTCCGAGGGATCACAGCAGACCTCCCGCCTCACACAGCCTGCATTGGAGTGAGGGAGAAAGACAGTAGAAATAGACGGGTAAATATATATATAAAACACAGCGTAAGGCAAGCAGCCATGATTCAAAGCAAAATAAAGCAGGGTGGGGATTAGATCACAGGGAGGAGGGGGCTTGAGTCAGGGATGAGGCAGGAAGCAGATGGGTCCTCGACTGGCATAATTGGGAAGATTTCATCCAGGGAAAAAGAGGTGGGCAGGGTCAAGAGGAAGCAATCAGGGAGGGTCGGTCCGCCCGGAACAGCCGGAGTGGGAAGCCAGCTGGCAAGGCTCCCAGACCTGCAGGAGCAAGGAAAGAGCGGGTTCCAGAACCTGGAGCGAGCGGGAGCCATAAAGGGGACAGGACCTCCGCCAGCCTGCCATCCACTGAGGAGGGACCTGCTGCCTCCCAGAGACTTCCGTGGGCCAAGCCCAGCAGGAAGACAGAGGGCAAGAGGGCCTGGTTGGTGCAGTCTCCTTGGTCAGCCTCCTATGACACAGAGCACGGTGGAAGGTCTGAGGTATGGGCCTGGAGGCCTGAATGGGGAAGGGGCACCTGGGGCTGCTGCTATTTTGTACCGGGGGTGGGGGTCGGAGAAGACCCTCAATGAAGTGACATTGGGTCAGACGCCTGAAATGTTCAGTCCCCACCTCCCAATAACGCTGTCACCTTATCTGGCTTTAGTTTTTTCCCCCATCATGACCAGCCACAGCTCCATCCTGTGCCCCTGAAGGAAGAAGGAACCAGAATGACCTTCCCCCAAGACCAGCCTACAGTGAGAATAGAACAGACAGGAGGGTTGGGCTTTGCAGGGCATCTTGGCTGCAAGACCCAGACGTGCCCTGAGCCAGCGGGAGCTTCTGTGAGGCCTGAGGGTTGTCACCTCTCCCTAAGCAGCCTCTGCCACTTCCCTGGAGAGGACAGGGGGTCCCTGAAAGGAACGACCAGAGCTCAGGCCACTGCAGCCCCTTCTTCCCTGGGTGCATTCACGGAGAGCTGCAGTTGGTACAGCTGCTCCCGGAAGCAGGTTCTCGACCTGCTCCTCTGGCCCCCTGGGGAGGTCACGCATGCAGATCTCTCCATGACATCTGGCACTGAGTTGTCTATAAAAGTGGAGTCACAAGACCACGAAATTTCACTTAATCGCAGAAATAGGTTCAAGAAATTAGATCCCCCCCATACACATACATGAGCGCAAACACACACATACACACACACACTGACTTCCACCCCAGGCTTCCAACTTTGCACACAGCACAATCAACCCTCCTGGGATTCCTGAAGACAAGAAAAGGTCCCCGGAATGTCATTCCGATTCTTCCCCTGCGCCCCCCAGGCTACACAGCAGCCACCAGACATGCAGCCTGCTTTCCAGCTCTGCAAAGAGATGAGGGTCTTAGATTCTTTCTCTTGCCTTTGGGAGTCTCTCTGCTTCTCATCTATCACTTTTCTTTTTCCCCAGAGCGTCTTCGGAGCTGGTTCTCTAAGAGACCCTTTCCCCGGGGTGCATTCCTGCGTGATAACTGGTTTTGTGTGGGTTTGTTTTCGGAAGATCTGTGTGCTTCTTGCCCAGCACCATCTCCTTGGAGTTGGAAATCAAATGCAATCAGCTGGCTGGATTCATGTGTTTCATGTTCATTGCTCTTAGAATAAATTTCCAACCCTTTACAGTGACCTGCAAAGCTCATGTATAATGATCCTGTCTAGCTCTGTCACATGGTCCTCTCCCTCTGGCTGAATATTTCTAGCCACATCAGTTTCCTCTATGTCCTTTGACAACACCAAGCCCTCTACACCTTCTTCTATCTCCTTGAATGCCTTGGCTCTAGCTCCTAGCATACGTGATTGTTCATTCTCATTCTTTAGGTCTTAACTCAAAAGTCACCTCTTCAGAGACATCTTCCTTCCCCACCCTATTCATGAAATCTCTGCTCATCCTCTCAACTCCCTGAGACATCCCAGGCTCTGTCCCTCACAGCACTTATGACCTCCTGTAGTTATATTGTTGGTTAATTACCGTTGGTGGTAATGGTTGTGTGTGTGCGAGTGTGTGTGTGTGTTGAGCTGTCTTCCCCACTTAGACAAGCATTCCTTGAGGTCAGGAACCTAATCTGTATTTGTGCAGTATAAGATTCACCTTACAGGCAACTAACAGCTTGTTGAACACTACATCAAAAACTAATGATATACATAGGCTGGCTAACTGAACATTAAAGACAAAAAAAAAAAGATTCACCTTGCCCTCTGATTGGGCTTTGCCCTCAGCTCCTGGAATGTCACTTCTAAGCTCTTGAAATGTCCTGCCTGGTAAGAGTGTCTGTTTACCTGTGGGCCTTGGGACAGCTGGAGAGTTCACACTTCAGTGTGATTTCCGGGGTGGTGGGTGGGGAGGTCTTGAGCCACGTGGGATCAGTTTGACTTCGGAGGGACTGGAAGGTCAACCATGCAGCTAGTCAACCAGATCTGATGACTGAGCCCCAACAAAATCTCTGGACACCAAGGCGCTGGTGAGCGTCCTTGGTTGGCAGTACTCCATGAGTGTTAGCACGTGTCATGGGTGGGAGAAGGGAGTGCTGTCTGTAGGACTCCACTGGGAGAGGACAGCCGGAAGCCCCACATCTGGCCTCTCCTGGGCCCCGCTCCACAAACCTCTGCCCATTGCTGATTTTAGTCTATGTCATTTTGCTGTAACAAACCATACCACGAGTAAAACCGTTTTGTTGAGTTCTGCAAGTCCTTCTAGCAAATCACTGAAACTGGGAGCAGTCTTGAGGCCCCCTGCAGTATTGTTTACAGCAGCCCCTGGGACATGCTCTCCGCCACCTGCTGCACCCTCACCTGCGACACTGACTCGCACCCTACCAGACGGCTTCTAATTCTCAGGCAACGCTGAGCTCTCTCAAGCCTCCAGACCTTTGTACAGCCTGTGTTTTTGTGTCTGGGGATTCCTTCCTTTTCCTCCACCACCTCCTCGATTTCTCATCAGCCTTCCATATCCAGCTCAAACATCACCTCGCCTGGAAAAAATCCCATAAGCACAGCCCCCTCCAAGCCCGGATGAGCTCACTGTCTTCTGGATTCCCATGGCGTCCTACACTAACCTCTATTGTAACTCATGCCATCTGGTTGTAATTGAAAAGGCTTCTGTTTAGCCTTCTCTTCCTTGAGCTACATTGCATCTGAAGAAGATCTTCTGCCCGGATGTTAGCCCTTGAGCTCTTTTGCAGCTAGGAACTGTGTTTTATCTCTACGTCTTTGCTGGTATGCACTGTGCCGATTACATAGTAAACGCTCAGTGAGTGCCTGCCTTCACAAATGGATCGACCTCTCAACAACGAGAGGTAGATGGAAAGTTAGGGACATGGTGGTGGGAAATTGTCTTCAACTGATGGCTGCATCGCAGTGCTTAGCACCATTTCCAGAAATAGGATTCTGTCTACTCATTTTTACTCCTACAGAAAAGGGCAGAGAAAATAAAATACCAGGAAGTTAGTTCTACTCCAGGAACTGCTTTGGGAATAAAAATGAACTGCTCTACACCTTGACAGGAAAACCATAGCCCTAAGCTTTGCAGAATGTTTACCTAACCCTTGACTTGGGCTGTGGGCACGGGAGCTGACCGCCCTCCACACCTGTATGGCAGGCTGACCGTGAGATGGTCTAAGGTGACTCTCACTTTCCTGGTGTCTCCTCTCCTTGAGTGTGAGCTGGTCTGGTGACTTGTTCTGACCAACAGAATAAGGCAAGAGTGATGGGATATCACTTCTAAGATTAGTTTTAAAAGATGATGACTTCTGCCTTGCTAATGGACCTTCTTCCTTGCAGGATTTCTTCGTGTGACAAGAACTTGAGGGCAACTTCCAGCCAATAGCCAGCTGAGAACTGGAGCTCTCAGTCCAACAGTCATTGAGGATTGGAATCCTGCCAACAACCGCAGAAGTAAGTTAGAAGTGAGTCCTTCCCTAATCAAGCCTCATCCATGGGACCTTATTCATGGTGGGACCTCATCCATAGCTAACACCTTGGTTGAGAGACCCCAAAGCAGAGGGCCCAGCTAGGCCACACAGATTCCTGACCCCAGAATCTCTGAGATCATAAGTGTGTGTCTTCTTAAGCTGCTATGTTTTGGGGTGATTTGTTCCACAGTAAGAGATCACTAACCTCTGATCAATACCAAGTCATACCAAACTTTATCGTTAGAAGTACGGCATGGTGGTTCAGCCGTGAACTGTGGAGCCAGATGGCCTAGATTCAAATCCCAGCCTTTCTACTTTGTGCCCGTGTAACCTCAGGGAGTGAGTTCACATTAGCTTTCTCATGGGGGCATAACAGCACTCCCCACCTCACAGGATGATTGTGAGGGTTAGATAATACACATAAAATGGATAGAGCTGTGGTAATATTTATAATATTTGTCACTATTCAATATATCACGTAAATATTGATGATATTTGTTATTCTAAGCCATCATGGCCCAAGTTTGAACCTACATGAGCCCATATGATTGATCACATGCCACCCACACAACCCAGTCTTACCACAAGCCCATAGAGGGAAGGCCTTGGGGCAGAAAGCAGACTTCCACAGCCACCCCTCACAGCTCAGAAGGCCAAGGTCTGGCCCCACATCTTCAAAGCCCACCTTCTGCCCTTGGCCCAGCGTCCTGACCACTCCCACTTTTGGCATACCAGGAGCAGAGTTGCACATGCGGGGTGAATCATTCCACTATTTGCGAACACATTTACAAACAGTCAGGATCCATTCCCCCTGATTGTTAAGGGGAATTCAATACCAAATCATTACAGTTAAATCCCATTATGGACAGTCAGAACATAAAACAGGATTTGCAGGAATACACCAATGCAGTTGAAAGCCTTCCCTCTGGCCACCATCCATGCTCATGGCTGAGTGGTCCCTCCAGCCTGGAAGGCTCCCCTTGTGCTCTCCCAAGCACAGCCACCCATGCCCAGGAAGAGAATCTTTTACAGCTAATCTCTGTGCTGGTTTAGGGCAGATCACCAGTAAGAGTTTGCTCTGGAGTTAGAATGGTCCATCCTGTTGTGATGGCCACAGTCCTAAGTGCAGCTTGGCAAATCTCAGAGGTGCATAGTTCTTAGAGCACAGATGCCTTTGTGGGTAGTGATGAATTGTCAGGGGAGCGGAGGGAGGTTGGGGAGATCAGAGGTGGAAATAACCAGACAATGTTCCATCCCTCCTCTGCAAGGGCCTGAGAACCTCTACATTGGCTTCTGTATCTTGGGTATTTTCCCAATTTGCACTGGGAAGTTTGTTCCACTGTGGAACCAAACCCCTGAAAAGTGAGTGCAACTGACAAGGTTGTCTGCAAGCCAGGCGTGGATGCTGGAGTTTGGGTTGAAGAGAAGATGGAAATCCTGCATGATAGGATGAGAGGGAAGAAAGCATTCTAGAAGCAAGAGTCCAAGCACAACTTATGTTCTGGGCTGTGGAGATTCTGTCACTGGTTTCCCCTGATAGAGCTTGACCCCCATTTACTTTTTTAAATTGCTTGTAGGCATGCAGACACCTCTGAGGATTGGTATCTCCAATGTTCCCGCCTGGGCCTCCTCTGGGATACGAAACTGTGTGTCTTTGTTTTCTTATCCCCTTAAGGGGATGGTGCAGAGATGTAAAGAAATGAATAAGGCTGTGCTGTGAGTACCCATTGCCACGTGAGACATGATGTGTGTGTGTGCATGAGTGTGTGCACAAGTGTGTGTGCACGAGTGGGTATCCTCAGGAAGACAGGATCAGGTAATTGCTGTCAGAGCTATACTTCTGATTAGCTTTCTAGTCCCAAAGCTAATTGTCAAATTTAATTGGCATCTGCTATTTTTCATAAGTGTGTTTGAACTTCACGAGCCAAGTGATTTTATTTGAGCAGATAGTCAAAACCCTGGAAAATAACACCTTTCATATTCTACCTGGCCCAGCATCCTCTCTCACCCAAATGACAAAGTTATGGAAAGGAAGACTAGACAGTGCGATGCACAAACATACCAACCAGCCCCCCCACACCGGGGCCACGGATTGTTTTCCACTCAACAAACTGAGCCCAGTGCGAGCAGAGAACAGCAAGATGTGCACAGGTACAAGATTTCTATCCCTAAGATCCAGGCACGCTGAAGAAGAGCCAGTGTGCAGCAGCGAAGCAGACTTGACACCTGTGCGGGGCCCAAATCAGATCTGCAGTGTGCACACAGTCTCCAGGAGGTCATGTTCTTTGTGGTGAGGATCTCAGTAGGTTTCATGCCACATTCAGTGGGATATGGGATTATACAGGTTTGCAGCTTGTTACCTTTGGCTTCCTACAGCCTTCACGCTGTGCACCTGCAGCTTGGAACTGCCAAAGGAGCAAACATCGGTAGACGTGCAAGGAAACATCCCAACTTCCCCAGAGTTTATCCCACTTGCCCTTCCCTCAACTGCAGGGATATAAAACTAAAGGATGGTGCTGAGAAGGGGAGGTGTGCTGGTTAGGATAGACTAGGTGAGTCTCCCATGAAAAACAACTCCAAAATCTCAGTCATGCAAATATTCGAAGTCTATTTCTAATTCCTGTTATATTTCCCCAGGGGTTTTGTGCCTGCATTGTCATTATGCTTGTTCTGGAATCCAGGCTGATGGAGCAGCCCCCACCATTTGCTGAGCAACATGGCAGAGGGAAAAGAGAGCTATAGTGAGTCTCACATTAGCAATTAAATGCTCAGCCCAGAAGTGACTCAACTCATGGCTCAGAAGGGGTCACATGGTTCCATCTGACTACAAGGGGTCAGCTAGTCCATCTCTACTGTGTGTGGAGTAGGTCAGGGGCAGAATATTGGACAAATGGCACTTAGCCTATCACAAGGGTAGTTAAAGTGACCCAAAGACTCACTGGTGAAAGCAGCAAGGAGACAGGTTTGATCTGTTAAGGAAGAAACTTTCAAACTTCCAAGGACTACTTTGGGGGGATGGACTACCAGGGGAGGTGGCACCACTTGTAGAGGGGCCTCCAGACATAGCCGGGAGTGGAATTCAGTCTTTGAGAGCCATTCCCAATGAGTGAAATCAGCCTTCACAGCTCACCTGGTTTCAAATAATGCTTGTCAGATGGATGGTCATTCGGATTCTTGCAGGACTAGACAGTCTGAAGGAAGAGCTGAAATCAGGAGACAAGGTCGAGGTCAGAGGTTGAGGGAAGGCAGAGTGCAATATGTTATGGACTCAGCTGTCCCTTGGTTAGCTCCTTGTTTATACCGTGGTGCTACTGAGTCTGAGATTAAGGTTTGTGTTCCCAATTTGTGGTCACATAAGCTTGGACGTGGATCTTTCCCCAGTCGAACCTTCAGATGAGACCCCAGCCCTGGCCAATGGCTTCATTTCAGTTTGTCAGAGACCTTGAAATGGAGGACACAGCGAAGCCATGCCCAGATTCCTGACACACAGACTGTGAGCTAATCTGTGTGTTGTCTAAACCACTGAATTTTGTAGTAATTTGTTACCTAGCAATAGGTAATTAATGCAAGGCAATCCGCTGGAGGAGAAGGGGCACATACATTCGTGTTTGAGATTTGGGCTGGATCTAAGTCAGAAAGAAGAGCTGGGAGCACCTGGCTCAAAGACACTTCCATAGAAAGTGGCAAAGAAGTGGCTCAGACCATCTGCTGAGCCAGACTGAAGGTCCCTTACAGCTTCCCAGGATGTCACCAAGATGGAAAGGTCCGGAGTGGGTGAGTAGTAAGCTTAACTAGTGAGAGCCTCACTCTGCTGTTCTCATAAACGATCAGTTAAGTCATCTTCAAACATGAAATCAGAAGTTTATGTAAGGGTCTATAATAGCTGCCATTTTGGGGGGCAGCCGCTACAGCCTGGACCTGGTTCTTTTGTCAACATATCAATTCTTATAATGGCCCTGAGAAGTAAGTGCCGTTATCCCTATTTGAGCATTAGGAAATTGAAATTCAGAGGACCAAGTAACTCACTGAGGTCATTCAACTTGTGAATGACAGGCTGGGTTTGAACCCACATTGGGCCCCAAAGCTGGTCCTTTTTCTACGACAATCCTTCCCCAACCCCACCCTCCAGGCAAACAGCAGGGCCTTGAGGAAGGTCTACTCCTGCTGCTTCCCTTCTGTAGGTCCCAAAGCTGGAAAACAACCCCAAGCCAACGTGTCCCCAGTAAAAGTAGGCTGACCCCTTCCAGCACCTTGTCACGGCCAACCCTAATCACTCTTAGCCATCATCCCACTCGTAAAACTCCATCACTGTTAAATGTTTCCTTGCCCATTAGCACCCTGATTGCAAAATATAACAACACCACCATCTTTTGCTTAATTTAAAGATATTTATGTCACACTTTGAAATGTCAAACGTTTTCATTAAAATCCTCTCACACTTGGGCTGACAAAGGGACGCGGGATCTTTGGGAGACACTTTAATCTCAATCAATTAGGGATAAAGTAGTCCTAGCAGTGTGGCAATAAAAGAACACTTTAATTTTAGAGCTAATTAAATATCAACAATTGGAATGCGGCAACAGACACTTAACCTGCAGTAACCCATTATTTATTAGGAATATAATGCACTGACTCTGGGTATGATGTGAGCTGTCGTCATTTTAATATCAGCTGTCACAGGCGAGTGGCTCCCTTTTGTTTCGCTCCAACACAATCACTTACCAGGCCCTGCCGGGATCCCACGGGCACCCGTGCTCGACACAAGATTAATTAAGCTGGAGCCCCACACAGGACTGAATGGCACAAGGGTGCCTGTGACCAAGGGAGGGCAGCACAGGCAGGTGACAGGTAACAGGCTGGTCCAGGAGGACAAGTTTGGGCTTTGAAATGGACCAGGTAAGATGCTTCAGGCTGCAAGTAACAGGAAAAAAACCAAAAACCAACAACTGTAACTCTGAAGTGCTTTAACAGCAAGGGTTTATTACTGCACATAAAGAAAAGGTGGGGGGCAGGTGGGGTTGCAAAACTGGATCATTCGGTGGCTTGATGACACTGTCAGACACTTGGGTGCTCTCTTCTCTCCTGGCCCTGCTGCCCTTAGCAGGTGACTGATGTCACACTTCATGGTGTCAAGATGGCCTGTGGTCCTATCACACAAGATAAGGTCTTGCAAAGAGGAGGATCCTTCCTCCTGGGCATGATTTCTTTTTTGCCATTATTTCTTTTTTTAATAAAATTTTCAGCTTAGCATAAAATTACATTTACTGAAAAGTGGCAAGATAGCACATAGAGTTCCTGTAATCCCCACCCGGTTTTGCCTGTTTTAAGCAAACTGTGGATTTTATTCGGGTCTCACTAATTTTTCTGATCTGGTCTCCTGGGTGGGAGACTGTACTGCAGCCAGTCATCAGGGGTCCTCGGTCTCAGTCCAGCAGCGTGCACTTGACTCTGTGTCCCAACCCCCAGGCTTGTGCTGTGTAGTATGCAGATGACTGAAGGGCAGCCACAGGCACGGGCAGAAATAGCACCATCTCCAGCGCGACATCACACCTCATAGTAACAAGTGCAGATGTGGAGCCTGACTACGCGGGTTCAAATCCCGGTTCTGCCGCTTACTCTCCCTGGAACCTTGGGAGGTTCATTATATTTCCTGTGTCTCAATGACTTCATCTGAAAAATGGGCATAATTATATTGCCTACCTCATAAGGGATGCAGGTGGCTTCAATGAAAGCATAGTAAGCCTGCATAAGGGTTAGCTACTATGGTATTTATGCTAAGTTCAAACATGGAAATGAAAGGATGCATTGAAAGGAATGCAAATGTGTGTGGTAGAACTATATAGAAGTAAGAGACAATGGGGTACTCAGAATTCAGCATGGGGTTTGTCCCCTGGGGGAGAGCCCCAGAGAGGACAGATACCAGAGACCTCCAAGCTATGTTATTCTGTCTCAAAAGCTGGGCTCATGGGAATTCATTTTATTAATTTTTTGAAGATTTTATTTATTTATTTATTTATTTATTTGAGAGAGAGAGAACATGAGTGGGGGGAGGGGCAAAGGGAAACAGAGAAGCAGACTCCCTGCTGAGCAGGGAACCCCACACAGGGCTCGATCCCAGGACCCCAGGATCATGACCATAGCCAAAGGCAGACTCTTAACCAACTGAGCCACCCAGGCACCCTTCCTTTTGTTAATTTTTACAAGTTATGTGCACATTGCCCATTCTTTTGGCATATACGATCATTTCGTAATAAAAATCATAGCCCACCAGGTCACTCTGCCATCAGTCTTCAGAGGAGAGGTGGAGTTATGTGGAGTTAGAACCAAGCTGGACGATGGTTGGAGCTGAAAGGGTAAAGCCTTCCATGGAGGATCCACAGACATGACCCACCCCTCCCTGAGCACGGGTAGTAACCCCCACCTGGGTCTAATTCTCTCCCTTACCAGCTGTATGACCTTTGCCAAGTCACCTCTCCCAGCTTCAATGTTACCCTCAGTAAAATGAGAATACAGAGGCTTTGCCCTCAGTCTAATCAGAGTTTGGGGGAGGATCCAGAAATGAGATCAATGAAAGTGCTAATCCTTGAGTTATGATGTTTGAAGCCCTGGACAATAGGCTTGTGGACTAGCTTTCAGGTCACCACTCCAGACCAATTCTGGGTCCCCAATTCACCTTGCACAGGTGAAACTGCCACCTTCCCAGAACAGCCCCAGATGGGTCCTTCTATCTGCAGTTCTGATATTTCATGATCTTCATCTCCTGGAGTGAAGCATTGCCTTCACCCCCCATTCCCCATCGGTGCCTGGTCAGCTAAGTGCTAATCCCTACCTCCTGGGGTCTACGGGACCCCAGCTCAGGAAGTTCTGGAGAGTAGGGGAGGAGACAGAATTGGAACGTAGAGTAGGGGAGGAGAGAGAATCGGAACGTAATGCTCACCTCCTACTAGATGTGGGACTTGGGACATCATTTATCTGTACAATGAAGATGACCATCACTGCTTGGTAAGAATTCCTGTGAAGATTGCATGAAGGCACGGCTGCAGAGTGTTCAAAGAAACTGGCACCTCGACACATCACATACCTGGCATCTATTACATAGTCAACAATTGCACTTATAACCATTAAAATAGCCAGTGAAAAAGAATTAGCTGTATTATTTCTTTCCCTTTTTCCATGGATTTTTACAAGTAAATATAACTGAGGTCATTGGTTGCTATCATCACAGAAGTTCCATCACCTGTTTGCTGGAAGCCATCTGCCTTGTTGATCTGTGGTCTATCCTTCTAGAAATAGTTACAGAGTGGGGGGAGAGAGAAAAGAGGTAGCAGTCTATTTAGAATAGTTCAGGAAGAAGAAAGTGGATGGTCTGGAGTCAAAATGAAAGTCTCCATGGCAGCCGATGCTGATGCTCGCAGCAAATGCGCATCTTCCTAAGGGGAGAGAAAAACCTGTTTAACCCGAGCCTGTTTCGCTCTGCCTTGTTCCCTGCTCTCCCTGCTGGGCATTGGGGCCCTGGCTCCAGAATGAAAGCCCTGAACGCATGTGGATAAGCACCACCAAAAAATTCTAAGAATCGCATCTTTAGAGGTTTCTTACTCCACCTCTACTTAGAAAGAGAATTTTGCCTAAGATATGGCCAGCAGGTTTCTTTGGGAGATCAAATTTGACTGATAAAGGAGGAATGACAGGAGCTCTGTGTTAAGAAGGGTTCTGAAGCACATCCCCAGCTAAGCTGTAAAGAATGCCATGATAAATGAGTTATGTCTCCTCCAGGTGCAGGAAGAGGGTCATAGCAGCACTTCTGGGTCTATGACCTTGAACCTTTCCTGGTTCACACTGAATTTTTGAAACATGGTCAGACCTCATGGTCACAGTAACAGGAGTAAGATGGAGCAGCTGTAGGCATGAGACAAGATGGGCTGAAGCTGGAATCTCGGCAACCCTAGAAGAGCTCCAAGCATGTAGCAGCCTCTCTGCACCCAAACTACATGCTCTATGGCTCTTGCCTCAGAAAGGCCGACTGGTCTTATGCCTCATATAATTTAGGGGAGATTCTAATACCCTCACCCCATGCCCAGCTGTTAGCCTAATCGTTTCTCGTGAATGGACATGCCCAGGGGGCTCATTGTCTGCTCCTTAGTATCCACTCTTGCCCTCAGGACCAAATGGTCACCCATGGGGGTTCAGGGCTCAAGGGCTTGGAGTCACAGGCCTCGTTTTATGAACTGGCTATTCAACCTTTGGCTTGTTACTTTACCTCCCTCCTCCTCAGTGTCCTCATCTATAAAATGGGGGTACAAATAATACCTACCTCATAGGTAGAATGGCCACTTCAGTGATTGTTCAAACTGGGACAGTTAGGAGAGTGACCTTTAATTATACCAGGAAACAGGCCTAACTCAGAATCATTCCAAAGAAACCCGGTCCCAGTGGGGATGCAGACAGGAAATATAGACACGCTGTAGGAGCATGCACTCTGCTCCCCACCCCCGTGTCCCCTGCTCTTCTTGCTGTGCAGGGCCTGCTGCTAATAACCACCCCCCCGTCCTACGTCACCATCATCTCCCTTTCCTGGGTCACTTCCTCCACCACACATGCACTGAAAATTCCATCTCTAAAAAGAACAGCATTCTCCGGCCCCTGCTCACTCTGGCTAATACCATATCTCTCTGTTTCCCGTTGGAGAAAAACTCCTCCACACCGGCCTCCACTGTATAGCTCTATTTCCCTCCTCCAGGGCTCTGCCCCTACTTAGTGACAGCCAAAGTCCTCCTCGCAGCCTCCCTGCCCCTGTTGACCTCTGTACCTGTCCCCCACTGCTCCCAGCACACAGGCTTTCCGCTGTTCCTCAGTCATACCAAGCTCTTACCCACCTCGGGCCTTCCCATTGGCTGTCCCCTCTGCCTGAGACACTTTTCCCTATATTTCTGCATGACTCACTGCCTTACTTTCCTCAGGTCTCGGCTCTAAGCCCCTTCCCTGCCTGCTTCTTCATAATATTTCTGCATCTTAAAGTTACATCACATATTAATTGATTGGACAGGGGAGAATTTTTGGTCTCCCGCTCTGAAAGAGGACTTGTTTGCTCACCACGGTCTCCTAAGAGCCCAGAACAGTGTCTGGCAAGGACATGCGATCTAGTTTTAGAGTTCACAGTTATTCATAGCACACCCCATTGTCACCAGCACTCATGTATAGAATGGACCAACCAGGCTATCCCAACACATTGGAGATGTTTTTTGGGCTGATCTCCCGTATCCCCGTCCCTTTTGCCAGACCGTATGTTTCAGGAGGGAAGGTGTTCTCCGCCTGGGGGGTGCCTCAGCCAGCAGTTTTCCAGATGGACTCCTTGCCTTTCTTGGATTTCGAGCTCCTGTGACATGATCACAATCAGCAGGAGCAGTGACAGAGCCCGAGAGCCCTGCGTGTCATCCCAGGCTGGGAGCTGGGCATTCCGCTGTCTGTCCTTGGTCTCACACAGCCACCCCCCAGCATCAGCTGAACATTAGTTACACAGCCAGGCCGACTCCAGTCCAGAGGATGCCAACTGGGCTCAAAGTGGGAGAGACAAGGACAAAGGGAAACCTGCAGGCCTGGGTGAGCACCATCTTGCCAGGCTGGCCCAAGGCTTGTTGGACCCACTCCAGGCTCCAGGGGTGATTGGGTTTTCTCAGGCCAAGAAAGGCTGATCGTGGCAGGCAGGGTTGTTGCTGAACAGGTTTTAAAGAAGCGCACTTCCCTGGAGACCCCCAGCTGTCAGGGTCCTCTGCCCCTGTCCCCTTCACCACCCAGCGTTAAGCTGGAACAGATGGGCTAGCTCTGCCTCCCTCCCTCCCCCACCACACGGGCTCCCCACACCACACAACCCATTCCCATCGGGGGCCTTTAAGCCCCCCCCCCTTTGCTGCAGAGCATCAGGAACAAAGCTAGATTGAAATGCCACCTCTGTCTCCTTCCAGTTCTGTAACTTTGTACAGGTCATTTAACCTTGGGGTCACCAACATTTGCTGGAAAGGGCTGGAGAGTAAACAACTGAGCCTTTGCGGGCAGCACAGTCTCTGTCCCCACTACTCCACCTGCCCTTACAGCTCGAAGGCAGTCACAGACAACAGGCAAATGAACGAGTGTGTCTGTGTTCTAATTAAACTTTATTTACACAAACAGGAAATGGGCCAGATTTGGCCCATAAGCCATAGTTTACTAACCCCTTAATTAACCTTTCTGAGACTCAGTTTCCTCATCTACAAAATAGGGATAATAATACCTTCACAGGGTCACTGAGAATTGATAAAGGCAAAAGTACTTAAAACCGCATAATAAATGTGGCTTTTGTTTGGTCTGGTCTGGTTTGGTTACAGCAACCCCCTACCCTGCACCTCAGCCCAGATCAGCTGCCCCTGGGCCCCTGGCAACCTCAGCTGTGCCTCAGTGGGCACCTCAGCCATGTGTCCCATCCCTTTGACCTCTCGTCTGGGAGCCTGCAATTCTGCGCGGCCTGTGTTATTATTTATTTCGGCGAGGCTATTGTGCTTCTCCATTCCGCACCGAGCTGTAGGGCTGGGGAAGACCTGACTGGCGGCCTTTCACACGGGCGGATTGTATTAGCTCCTGATTAGGCCACAGGGAACACAATAGAGGCGCCCAGGAGGAATGCGGGGGACCCCTGCCTCCCGCCTCATCTGGGCCTCTTTGTGCTTGATTTCCTTCTCTGCCGCCCCGTTTTGCTTTTTCTCTTTTCTTTATTTTTCTCATGCCCCTCCCTTTTAATCTGCTTAACACCTTGCCAAGCTCCTAGCTCGCTGCCCCCTGCCATCCCGCTTGTTCTCCAGCTTTCCTCCACATCCCTAATAGCACGGCGGCTCCCGCATTTAATAAAAGCTGCTGACAGGGAAATCCGGGCTAACTGAATTACTTCCTCATTAAAGAGATGGCAGATTCCTGGGCCCCTGTGTGCCCTGCCTTCCCTGCCTTCCCTGCCTGTCCCTCCCTGCTGCTTACAATTAGATGCAGATGCTCCCCCCACCCCCACCCCCTGTCCTGCAGGGGGCCGGGAGGAGCTTCTCTCCAGGTGGTTCTGGCTCTGCTTCCCAGAGTCCCAATTCCCCAGCCCAGGGAGCTCCAGGCCAGCTGGGAGGACAGGAGACAGGAGATGACTTGCCCTAGCTCACCCAGGCCCCTCCTCCTACTCCTTATGCCAAAAGGGCTGCCTATTTTGTTCCTGGCAGGTGAGCAGTGATCCCCAAGTCTGCCTTTGACTTCAGAGAAATCAGCTTCAGAAATTGCAGTCCTGAGCCATGTGGTGAGGGACCCTCTGCTCTCTTTCACACAGGCTGCAAGAGAACAGAAAGGAAGGTCACAGCATGCTTGCCTTTTGTTTTGTCTCTGATCCATGGGCTTGTGTCCCCAGCTAAGGTTTGGCTCATCTAGAAAGAGAAAGGTTGTCCCAGCCTTGAGAAACTCATCCTCTTGTCAGAGGGAGGCAAAAGCGCAACCAAGTCACATGAAATCCACTCACGGCTTTGCTTTCCTCTCTTGTCTCAGGGTGGGTTTCCTAGAAAGAAGACCCCGAGACCAGGGCTTGGGAACAGATAGCTTCTTCAGGGGCTTGACTTACCAAGAAGTGTGAGTCAGTGGGTGGAGAAGACAGACAAGGAGGAGAGAGAAATCAATAAAGAGACGCCCCGGGGGAAGTGTGGTGGTTAATTTCCTGACACGGGGCCCAGAAGTGGGGTCAGGCACTATTCTGAGCATGTCTGTGAGGGTGTCCTTGGAGGAGATTAGCATCTGAAGTATAGACTGGGCCAAGGAGATGGTCCTCCCTGGTGCAGGTAGGCCTCATCCAATCCACTGGGGGCCTGAACAGAACAAGAAAGCTGAGTCAGAGGACCCCCTCCTGCCTGACTGCCTTGAGCCAGGACATTGGTCTTTTCCTGCCTCTGTCTGGAACATTGGCTCTTTCCAAGTCTCGAGGCTGCTGGCTCTCGGACTGGAAGCACACCATTGGCTCCCCTGGGTCTTCAGCTTGCCAAGTGCAGATCTTGGAACTAGTCTGCTTCTATTATCATGTGAGCCAGTTCCTTGTAAGAAATCTCTCTCGTCCCATTGGTTCTGTTTCTCTGGAGAACTCTAGTACAACAAGCAACTCTCAGTTCCACTGGAGACCCATGATGGGGATTGCCCCCCAAGTGACAGGGAAGCTGAAGCATTTGTCCTGAGTCTTGTCCCCCATTCATGGAAGCTTACCCCTGGGGTACTCAATCCCCAGACACTCCCAGGCTGTGCCGTGCGTGAGTGGTACAGACGGCACGAGATCCTGAGGCGCTGGGGAAAGATCTCGGGCAGGAAAACAGAGAGCTGCGGGGCACTTGAGGTAGGAGGCCAAGAGCAGACCAGAAACTGTCCCCCATAGCTGCAGGTGAACTTCAAGGTGGGTTGAGAGGTTATGGGATGGGATATGAAAAGCGTTTGCTGTAAAGAATCCCTAGCATCGCCAAAGCCGATCCCAGACAGGGACTGAAGTCCACTGGCGGTGCTCTCAGATAAGTTGGAAAAGCGGGTTTTCATACCCTGCTTCTCTAGATATTCCTACCACAATATGTTAACAGACACCAAATGCCTGGAGAATGAACTCAGACCCATGGTTCCGGATTGTTTAATGGGATTGTCTAAGAGGCCACGACATGATGAATTTAGAAAAGTTGGGGATGTATACAATAAGTTGATAACCACAATATACAAAGACCTGTCATATCCAGTAAGAAAACAATCATGAGCTGACAGAACATAGTCAAATTATACAAACAGGAGTTCACCAAAAGTGACGTGCAAAGTGCTAATAAATATTTAAAACTATTTCAATGTCGCCCATAATAAAAATAATTTCAAAAGAAGGTATTATTTTTTTCCTATCAGATGGGCAAAAAGCTTACGAGATCGATACCAGCCAACATGCGTGAGGGTGTGGATGGACGGACATTCTTATATCCCCCACTCTTTTAAAAATGCAGTTTGGCAATATGAATTAAACATTGACCTAGTAGCTCCACTTTCTCATAGAAATAGCACCGCAAATGCGTGAAGACATTATATATGTTTCAGTTACAGTAATGTCTGTAGGGATGTGGTCAATTACAGTGTGTCTGTGCCCTGAAATACTACGCAGCTATTAAAAAGAATGAACTAGACTTGCCAGTGGTCCATTAAGTAAAAGAAGTAGGTCTCAGAACAATATTTTACTGTTATTCCATTTTTGTAAAAGAACTCTATCTACATTTGTGCATGTGTGTGCATTGGAAAATATCTGGAAGGATGCATATCAAATTGTTAACAATGTCTCCCTTTGGGGACAAAATCAGAATAGGGACAAGCAAAGGAAGGGGTAGAGGTAGGGGGTACAGTAAAGTGGGATGGTTAACTCCATGTACTTTTGTTCATTGTCTTTCTAATGAGCATGTGTTATTCTTGTGATTTGATAAAAGCCAAATTGAAACACATCGAGTTTAGGAGGGGATCCTAGCACCTGTCAGTGCCTACATTTGGTTGGCTCATCGTAGAGCAACTCCAGCCTCCCCTGTGAACTCAGGCATCGGAGAGGCAGCGTGAGCCTCCCAAGATTTCCCACCTTCTAGGGCCCGGCCTGACTTCCTTCAGGCTGATCTCTGGAATGGCTTTTACGTCTTGGAAAAGATGTATCAGGGAGCCACTGCGGCAGACCAAAGATCCTGAGTCTTAGCAACTCAGACAACAATCATTTGTTATTTCTCGTGAGTCTGCTGGACAACGTGGCTGGGCTTGGCTAGGCTTGTTCATGCAACTGTGATCTGGGCTGGTCGGTGGCTGGCTGGTCCAGAATGACTTGGGCCGTGGCAGCGGGGCTCTCCTTTGTGTACCTCTCACGTCCTTCCGAAAGACTAGCCCAGGTGTGTTCTCATGGTAGAAGCACAGGTGCACAGTGACAACACACAGGTGCTTCAACTGCTTGAGTCAAGCTTGGTTCTGTCTCATTGGCCAAGCAAGTCACACGTCCGAGTTGAGACCCTTGGGGAGTGTGGGAGGTCACTACCAAAGGGCCTGGATTCACGGAGGCCACTCAGAGAGCCCTTAACGCAATCAATCTTCCATAGAGACTGGCTCAGGACCCTCAGCGGTCAGAGATGATTGGAGGCACCTGCTCCACGTGACCTTGGAACCTGGCCGTGGGGAGTCCCAGGGGAGTCGGGTACTGGTGATTGCAGCCTTGTCTGCAGCAGGCTCGGCCTGGGGATAAAGTCCAGTCTCTGTTGCAGGAGCAGCAACGACGAAACAGAACAGTGGTTAAAGCATCTCCAGCTGTGATTAGTCGGAGATGAGCCATTGGTGATTAGCCAGCCTTCCTACTCACCCAGGGCCCTACGGCGAGCCTGGGGATGAAAGGTTTGGGGAGCAAGTAGAAAGGAGGGAGGTGTGAAAATACCTGGAAAAGCCCTGAAAGGTTTGAGTGTCTGGCGGTGAATTTGGAGTGTCCTAGGCATTCATCAAACAGCCTCTGTCTCACGTCCCCCTGCCTCTCCTCTTTCTGTCTCCCACATCCCCCCACCCCTGCTTAGTGGGGGTGTTGAGCCATCAGGAATTAACTGTGCAGAAACTTCCCTTTTTTATTTCATCCCAGGGCCTGCAAGGCTACTTCCTGTTCAGAGAGAGGGACCCCTCCGAGTTTGCCTGGCGCCCCCTTGTGCCCCGGTCCCTGGCTCCCCGCCCTGACCCCTGATCCTGCACCACACTCTCCCACAGACACTCCTTTCCCCGTCTGCGGGAACTCTGGTGCGGAGTGATAGATTCCCCCATTCCTGCTCTCAGGAAATATTGCCACTCACTTCGCATTTGTCCTGCCCCTCATCACCCTCCGGAGACCGAGGCTGGGGCGGGCTCCTGGCCATCTATTACCTGCCTCTGCCGGAGGAGGAGGACAGGCTCGCACCAGCACTGCCAGGGGGTGGCCTGGGGCTGGGGAGACGGAGCTCTCATTCAATAAGCCACAAGTATTTATTGGGAGTCGACTCTGTGCACAACTGCAGGTACTGGAAGGAGAGCGGAGGAACTGTGCCAGAGCGGCTGGGGACACGGCCACTCCCACCAGCCTTGGAGCAGGTGCAAGAGAGGGGCTGCTGCCGCTGGTAGAAGCCGGAGCCTCACGCACCCCTGGGGGAAGGGAGGTCTAGGCAGTAGTGCTAGGGGACCCCTGGAAACCAGGTATCAAAAACTTACACAAGCACGCCCTCCACCAAGCAGTTCGACTTCCAGAAATTCCCCTACGGGAGTAAATATGCACAGAGATGTGTGCACAATGAGGTTTATCAGAGCATTATTTATAGTAGAGAAATAACTGGAAAGCAGCTAATAGGAGAATAGAGCAGCCCCCTTTGGAACATCCACATAATAAAATACTATGCAAACATTAAAATGCAGGTGGTAGAGCAGTATTTATTGATATACCCAAAAGTCCATGAATTATCATCAAGAGATAATTTCCAATATGTTGGTGTACATCGTGCTGGCCGTTTTTATACACACGCATTTTTCCCCCCAAATGAAATAATAATATGTGATTTTGTTGCCTGGCCTCATCCCCAATCGCCAAAACCTCCAGGGAAGTTTGGGTTACAAAAGCACTCAGTGGGGGTCATTGAGAGTAAGGGCTGAGGGAGCTGTGAGCCCCTGTGGCCGCCCCCCCCCCCGGGCCCTTCAAGCATCTACACTGTCACACAGACCCCTAATAAATGATGTTTATCGCAAGGACCCTTAGAGCTCAGCATCATTTAGGGAGGCAGCCGAATATGTAAAATAATTCAGAAAAAAAATTATTTCCACTCAAAACGGCCAAAAAATGTTTTGATACTTAGAGAATGGGGACATTGCCATTGACGTTTAAGTACATGGAAAAGCTCATCTCCCGTTGCTGCTGGGTAAGTCCTGTGACATCTGAGTATCATCAGGGTCTCTCACCTTCTACGAGAAGCTATTCTTTTTTAACCTCCCTCCCTGGCTAAAGACACCCTTGGGAAAACCCCCAAATATCATCCACCTGCTGGGAATCCCAACACTTTGAAGGGAAGGCATAATGCAACAGGAACACAGAGATCTTTGGGGGAAGGTCCATTTTGGCAACTGTGAGTACGGTGCTAAAAATGAGTCCAGGTTGACTGAATGAGGACATGAGCTCTGAGTTCAGATGCCGGTGAGGTCGGTGTGGGCAGCAGTGATGCCCAAGGGCTTTCTAGAAGACCCCATAGACCTGAAGTTTGAGGGAGATTCAACAGGCAGATGAGGAAGACCAGCAGGATTGAGATCGGCAGGGCAGCGACTGAGGCTCAGAGAGGTGTTGTGACTTAAGCCGAGTCACACAGCGTACTAGAGAACCTTGAACTTGGGCGATGCTCTGGCTTCTGAAGGACCATGTGCGCCACCTGCAGCAGCTCCTGGGCATCTTGGAAGGTTGGAGCCTGGCGAGGACATGTAGGAGATGGCCTCTCAGCTTCACTTTGATGGAGTGTCTCAAACATAATCACGTGCGGAAGCCGTGGAGGAAAGTCCTGTGCCCCTTTCTGCTCATTTGCATGTGTAAATGCATGTGTATATATATTGCTTATTAGTGTCAGTGGAATTTGCATTTTAAGTGGATTGGTTTGTGGGGCATGTTTTTTAGAGCCCTGGACTCGAAAGGAATTTTCCAACTTTGATGTTGCTGTTACTTGTGCAATAAACAACGGGCTCTTTGCGAGGGACTAATGAAAGGTGGGAAGATGTGGTGTAGAGAGGAAAGGGACACTGAGTGGGGGGTGGCATCAGGACGTCAGGGTCCCCCCACAGCATGGCCAGCAGTGACCTTGGGTGGGCAGGAGCTTCACCATACCCAGTTTCCATATCTGTACCACCTTCCCTGCTTTCCCACAGGACTGACTTAGAATCTCAGGAAGGTAATTGTCACAGTGAGTGGGGCTGTGTAAGATTCTGCAGCTGGAGGCATAGTATCATCCCTGCAACCCAAATAGCAGCCACTCACTCATTCTGTGCCCCCAGTGTCACATGGCCTGCTTGTGTCTGCATCTCCACCGACATAGAACCTGACAAGTCTTCAAGATCCCCCCCGACACCCCACCCAACTTCAAAGAGCAATCCAGACTTTACTGGGGAAGGAACATGAAGGGGTTACACTGATGACCCCACAACAGCTAAAAAATCCATGTTAGACATTTCTCCAAATCCCACCTCTTAGGCCCTTCTCCATGCCCGATACCCAGACCCACTGTTTCTACTCTCAAGGCATCCCAGCTTCCCCCCTAGAATTGCAATTTTCTCACTTCTTACAGATGGAGTGATTCGTCTCTGCTCCAGCTTCCACTCCCCCATTTGCTTACCTCAGCCCATTTTGTTTGGTGCTCAGCCCAACAAAAGGTCCTCCAGTTCTTCAGATTCGCCATCCTGGGAAGGTAGTTGGGACTGCACATCATAACTTGCCCACCATTTTAACTGTTATGCCACTTCAACCTTGAGGCGTTGGCTTGTTCCCCAGCCCATCTCCTCAGTTCATCAGCACCCTCGTTGTGCACCAATGATCTGAGGACCAGAAACCTGACTTCCCAAACTCATGGAAAGTACATCAGCATCACTATCACAGAGGAACCCTGTGGGAATGACAGCAAGAGGGAGGCCTCCTCGACCAGTGCTTTCCTGGGTCCGGCTTCATCCTCACGTAACAAGGAATGGTGGAACTAAGAGTCACCAGGATGTGGGACAGGGCAAGGAGAGACAGGGGATAATTTGTTTTGCTGCTGATCTGCCTGTAAAGTGTAACTAAGTAGAGAGAAAAGACAAATGTCCCATGCTAAAGAATTCCAAGTAATATACGTAGCTACTCCACCCCAAAGGAGAAGAGAATAACCCCCCACTCCTGAAATGGGAGGCACATAGGGGCTTTCTTCCAAAGAGGACAGGACAGAATGGGAAGGGAGAAAGAAAAGAATAAATTTACAGTCGATAAAGTCAACACTACAGGTAATACACTTTATATGATATGATGAGGATGACACCTTTCTCTGTGGTCTTCTTCCCCAAAACATATGACTCCAGTCTAATAATGAGGAAAACATCAAATTCCAAAGAGGAACATTCAGCAAAATAACTGACCAAATTATCCTCAAAACTATCAAGGGCACTAAAAACAAATCTGAGTTACGACCAAGAAGAGCCAAAGGAGACATGACTACCAAAGGTAACATGGTGTCCCGGCACAGAAAAAAGAAAGAAAGAAAAGAAAAAAAAGAAAAGAAAAGAAAAGAAAAGAAAAGAAAAGAAAAGAAAAGAAAAGAAAGAGGAAAGGACATTAGGGAAAAATCCAAAAATCTGACTAACATATGGACTTTAATTAGCAATAATGTATTAATATTCACTTATTATTTATGACAAACATCCATAGTTGTGTTAGTCCAGGGAAATTGTGGGCTACAAGGCAACCCTCTGTTCTATCCCCACAATAATTCCGTAAAACGAAAACTATTCTAAAATAAGAGGTTGATGGGAAAAAATGTTTAGGTCTTGGCAAATGATCAGAATTTTCTACTATATTCACACTTCTCTGAAACCAAACCAAGTGGCTGCTTGTTTGGGGTTCCACGCACCATCATTACTCATCAATGTTGGAGTCACCAGATTGTCAAATGATAACCAGCACCTCTGAGAAGCCTGGCAGCAAATCCATCTGTCCCATAAGAAACTAGTCCAGGCCAATGACATACTGTTTGTAAGACACAATTAAATCACTCCACAGAGTGCTTCCCACCAACACGTCTGAGAATGACTAAAAACACATGTCCTGGCATCTTGGCTCCTCTAATTATTGTATGACCCTAGGAAATTCTCTAAACTCTGTTAAGCTTCAGTACTCCCATCTATCAAACAAGCATAAGATAGTCTAGTCCCCATAGGGTAATACAGCACATATTAAGTACAGGATAAATTTCAGCATACTTACAAAGGTGATTACCTAATTCAGAGGTTCACAGGAAGGTAAGCTCCCATTAGCCCCAGTGTGGATCTTGTTTGTGTTGAATCCCCACTGTATCCCCAAGGCCCAGGCAAGCATCTGGTACATAGATGCTCCATAAATTAACCTATTTATGTCTTTATATTTAAAGTATGTTTTGTAGACAACATACTTTAGCAAGACTTGAGTCTTTCTTTTTCAAAATTTAATCTATTTTTTTAATGTATTTCATTTTCTTACATTTCAATTATTTACATTTAATGGTCGATATATTTGATTTAAAGCAAAATAATGGAGGGGCACCTGGGTGGCTCAGTTGGTTAAGCATCTGCCTTCAGCTCAGGTCATGATCCCAGGGTCCTTGGATAGAGCCCCACATTGGGCTCCCTGCTCAGCAGGGAGCCTGCTATTCTCTCTCCCTCTGCCCCAATCTCCACTCATGCTCTGTCTCTGGCTCTGCTCTCTCTCTCAAATAAATAAATAAAATCTTTTTTAAAAAAAGCAAAATGATGGAGAAACATATACTCATGGAAACCATGCAAATATTAATCAAAGAAAATTAGAGTGGCTCTATTAAAAGTAGTAAAAGTAGAGTTCAGAGCAAGGATTATAACCAAAGATAAAAGAGATGTTGCATTAAAATAAAAACATTAAAAAAAACAAAATAAAATGTGATATCATTTATATGCTTTAAAAAGAGAGAGATGTTGCATAATGATTAAAAATGAATCATCAAGAAGACGTAATAATCTTAAAAGCATAAATACCTAACAGCCAAACTTCGAAATACATACAGTAACTGTTTTAGCTGAAAAGAAGTAAATACATCCACAAATGCAACTGAAACTTTAACACTGTTCTCTCAGTAATGGATAGAACTAGTAAACAGAAAGTCAGCAACATTACAGAACATTGGAACAACATTATCAACAAACTTGCTCTAATTGATATTTAGAGCAACAATTCCAACCAACAACATTCTTTCCAAGCACATGTGTAACATTCCAGAGTTAATGTAGCAATTAGTAACAAAGATATTTGGACGATCAACAAATATTAAATTAAACAACACGCTTCTAATGGATCAAATAAATAGTTGCAAAAGAAGTTAGAAAATATTTTTTAACTAAATAAAAGCACAACATATTACAATTTGTGGCATGTAGCTAAAACAGTGCTTCATGGGAAATTTATAGCACTATATACCTGTATCAGAAAAAAGGAAAGGTCTTAAATCAATTATCTGAATTTTGACTTCAAAAAGACTATTAAAAAAAATTAAACCCAAAGAAATCAGAAAGGAAAAAACAATAAAGAGCAGAAATCAATAAGATGGGAAAAGAAAACCAAGAGATAAAAATTAATGAAATAAAAAGTTGGTTCTCTGTAAAGATCAATAAAATTGGTAAATCTCTAGTCAGACTGATAAAGGAAAAAAAGAAGGCACAAATTACCAACAACGAGAACCGAATAAGAGACATCACTACAGATCCTACAGACACTAAAAAGATAATAAGGAAATACTATGAACAACTTTATGACAATACATTCAGTAACTTATGTTAAATGGACACATTTATTGAAAGGTACACATTATCAAAGCTCATTCAAAAAGTAATAGATAATCTCAATTATCTATTAAAGAAATTAAATTTGTAGCTAAAATTGCCGTTAAAAACCTTCCCACAAGGAGAATTGCATGGTCAGATGACTGCATGCACCCCATGGTAAATCCTTCAAATATTTAATGAAGGAATAATACTACATAATACTACATATGTTCTACATAAACATTTCCAGAAAATAGAATAGAAGTGGGCACTTCCAACTCATTAGATGAGACCAATATTAGGCTATATTAAAACCAAACACATCACACGGGAATGAAAAAAAAAAAAACTTAAACTAAACTAAAGATATAGGCTAATAGCCCTCATAAACAAAGATGCAAAAAAAGTCTAAAAATATAGCAAAATAAATATAGGAAAAAATTAAAATGATAATATAACCAAGTTGGGATTTATCCCAGGAATTCTAGGTTAGTTCAACATTCATGAATCAGTGTACTTCACTATATCTGCAGATTAAAGCAGAAACATAGTATGATCATCTCACAAGCTGCAGAAAAATAATTTGGCTAAATGTAATGTATGGTCCTAATAAAAAAAAAAAAAGGAAAAAACTAAGCTCTAAACACAAGGGGAATAAAGGAACTTCCTCAACATGAAAAGATTGCTTTGTGAAAAACCTACAGCCAACATGATACCTAAGTTTAAAAGGTTGAATAATTTCCACTTAACATCAGGTGAGATCATTTTCACTGCTCCTCTGTCAGAAGTCCTTACAGGTAAAATAAAGCAAGAAAAGGAATAAAAGGCATACCAATTGGAAAATAAGTAAAACTGTCTGTATTCACAGATGACATGGTTGACTACATATAAAACCCCCAGGAATCTATAAAAACTACAACCAACTCTAATAAGTTAGTTCAGAAAGGACACAGGATACAAGCCATTAGATAAAAATCAATCATATTTTTATGTACTAGTAATGAACACATGGGAATTGAATTTTTTAAAGTACCATTTATAATATTGCTGGAAACAATAAAATAGATGTGCAAGACTTCTTTGCTGAAAACTACAAAGCAGATGAGAGAAATGAAAGAAGACTTAAATAAATGGAGAGGTTTATTGTGGTCATATTATCAAGATGTCAGTTTTCCCCAAATTGACCTATAGACCTGCCACAATCATAATCAAAATCCCAGCAGACTTCTTTATAGAAATTGGGAAAAATTCATATGGAAAAGCAAAGGAGCTAAGATAGCCAAGGGGAATGGAAATGTATTGATTAACTTTAAACTTTATTAAGCTAAGTATGCATATAAAGTAGCTAAAACAACGAATAAATAAGATAGGCATAGAGAACATAATTCCCAAGCAAGTAGATGGGGTAANNGGAATAATTAATAATAATAATAATAATAATAATAATAATAGAAATAAAGAAGTCATTCTAAAAGAAAGCAGGGAAAAAAGAGAAACAAACAGAAATCCAGTCAAATAAAAAGCATGCAAGAAATGGTAGAAATCAATCCAAGTATGCCAATCATAATAAATGAGAATGAATTAGAATTTCTAGCTAGAAGATCAAGATTATCAGACTAAATTTTCAAAATCTAGCTAAATGCAATCTAGAAGAGACAGAAAAAAACCATGAAGATTGAAAGTCAGACATAAAAGTTAAAGTGGAAAAAAAAAAGAGGAAGATGATAGACCAAGAAAATACTAAACAAAAGAATGCTGGTGAAGATATATCAGTATTAGATCAATTAGACTAAGGGGTAAAAATATCACTAAAAATAGATTTCCTACACAATGATAAAAGGTTCAATTCATCAAGAAAATACAATGATTCTATACTTTTATGCACCAAAACAAAACTCAAATTACATAAAGGAAAAAATGACAAACCACAAGAAGAAGCTTAAAAATTCACATAGAGATTATTTTATTTTATTTTATTTTACTTTATTTTATTTTATTTTATTTTATTATTTATGTAAGTGCAGGGCCTGAACTCCGGACCCTGAAATCAAGACCTGAGCTGAGATCAAGAATCAGATGCTTAACTGATTGAGCCTCCCAGGTCCCCCCGATAAGAGATTTTTAATATATCCATTTTGGTTACTGATCAAGCTGAAGAAAGTTACCAAGAATATAGCACATTTGAACAGTACAAATAAAGAAGTGCACATAGAATATTGATCCTAATGCATTCAAGTAAGAAATTTAATAACAAAAACACACTCATTAAAAATCCAAAGATCTGGAATTTTTAGAAATTTAAACAGCCATGGGTCAAAGAAGTAATTCCAATGGAAACTGCAAAACAGAAATCTGAATAAAAACGTGATGAAATTATTTTCTATAAAAATTGTAATGGTACAAGCAGGATAGTATTTAGAAGGAAACTATACCTTCTTTTGTTTAAATTCTTCATGTAGGCTCCACACCCAATGTGGGGCTCGAACTCACAATCCCGAGATCAAGAATTGCACACTCCACTGACTGAGCCAGGCAGGCACCCCTCATATTGTTTATATTAGAATTAACATGACTTGAAATTAATGCCTTAAGTATCCAGTCTAAGAATTCAAAAGGATAGCAGAATGCAGCCAATGAAAGCAGAGGAACACAATACTGAAGTTAAGAGCAAAATGAAGAGCATAAATAAGACAAAGTGCAACAGAAAAGAATAATCAAAGCCCAAAGTTGGTTCTTCGGGGGGAAAAAAGAGCTTTCTAAAAAGCTGATTCCCTTGCATGATTAATCAGTGGAAAATAAAAAGGTGGTGGGGAGGGAGAATGAAAAAAATTAACAATATTAAGAATTTAAAAGGGATCATAACTGCAAGGACTGCAATGATTTCACAAATGAAAAGAATTTGTCATGGAAAACTTTACATTTTAAAACTGAGACAAAAGGGATACGTGATTTAAAAAGAAATACACCTTACCAAAGAAGCAGCAGAAAACATGGAGAGTCTAATGACCTTTAAAGAAATTGAATCGTTAGTTAAAAATCTTCCCAGAAAGAAAAAACCAGGTCCAAATGATTTATCAGCAATTTCTACCAAATGTTTTAGGAACCACTCTTCCAGATAATAGAAAAAGAGGAAACATGCCCAGATCATTTTAAAAGGCTAGCATCACCTCAATTCCAAAACTAGGTGAGGACCACATCGGCAAGAAAACTCACAGTCTAGTCTCCCCAAAACCTGCGCTCGTCAGGAGAGAATAGATGGGCTTGCATCAGATCCCCCAATCTCAGTGGTCTTGCACAGCGAAGGCTGGGTTCGCTACCGTGTCTTAGCTGCAGGACAGCCAGCTCTGCTCCAAGCAGTCACACAGGGATCTAGGCTGCTTCCTCCCTCCTGGGGCTCTACCACCCAGAACACGTGTCTTCCAACGTTGCCGCAAAAAGGGAAGAAAGAGCTAGAAAATCGTGCGGAGTGATTTTAAGGCTTAGACTATTATTATGGGCTGAGCTTTGTGCCCCCCCAAAATTCATATGTTAAACTCCTAACCCCAGTCCCCTATGGCGACCAGTTTTGGAGACAGAGCCTTTAAAGGGGTAATTAAGGTGAAATGAGGTCATATGGTGGGTCTTGATCCAATATCCTTATTATCCTTGTCAGAAGAGGAGATTAGGGCACAGACACGCACAGACCAAGGGGGGACGCTGTGAAGACACAGCTAGAAAGAAGCCATCTACAAGCCAAGGAGAGAGGCCTCGGAAGAAATTAAACCTGTCCACAACATGATTTTGGACTTTGAGCCTCCAGAAGTGTGAGAAAGTTGATTTCTGTTGCTTAGGAGCTCCAGCCTCTGGGGCTTTGTTAGGGCCGCCCTGGCAAACTAACAGGACTGTCGTTCCTATAACTGGAACTCAGTCCTATGGTCCCGATCTAACCACAGAGGAGGCTGGGAAATTTGCCCTTCCTTCTGCCCGGAAGAGGAAGTGCTGTGCTGAGCGCATGGCCCGGCTTGGACGTGTGACCTACGGCATTAAAGTCCTAAACAGAATATCTCCTATGAGTCAATTAGAGAGAAACAACAAACCCAATAGAAAAATGGGCTAAAAACATTAGGCATTTGCTAGAAGAGAAAGCATGATGGCCCAGAAACACACGGCAAGACAAGACTCCTGGCTGCTACTCAGAGTGTGGTCCTTGGAGCGAGAACATCGGCATCATCCAGGAGATGTTGGACACCAGGAAAAGGAAAAGGAGAAACACACCGAGACACCATCTCGCACCTACCCCGGTCGGCAAAGATTAAAAGTCAATGCCAAGAGCGATGACTGCGGAAAACAGAACGCCCGTCATGCTTCTTTGCAGTAGACAGGAAGCAAGTGGCATGATCGTTCTGGAAAACAGCTTGCCAGTTTGTTACAAAGTGGAGTATGTGCTTGCCCTAGCACTCAACAGCTCCACTTCTGGGTATCACCCTGCATATCTAGAGCTGTGCTTCCCAGACTTGAATGCATATACGATTTTGTTACAATGCAGACTGATTCTGCAGGTCTGCGAGCGGACCCTGAAATGGGGCATTTGTAACAAGTTCCCGGAAGACGTCAATGTCGTGGCGTTGAGGACGGTCCTCAGAGCCGCAAACGGGAGTCAAGTAAATGGATATTTACAGCAACGTTCCCGACGGCCCAAATCCCAAATTTCCAGCAGCCGTAGACCAGGCCAATGAATTGAGGCACCTTGCGGCAGGTTCATACACCAGACTACTCTTCAGAAGTGAAAATAAATAAATTACTGCTTGCATTCAAAATGGAAGAATCCAGTGCCTAGTATCATTAAGCAGAAGCAGCAAGGCACAGAAGAAAATACGACTAGTATGATCCCATTATATAAAGTTCAAAACTCAGGCGGAGCTAAATAATATATTGTTCGGGAGTTCCGCGCATAGACGCCTGCTAAAACTTTGTAAAGAAAAAAAACAAAAAACAAAACCCAGTAAGGACATGATTAGCAGGAAACAGGAGAGCAGATCCCTCTGGCAGAGAGGGAGGGGTATGTGAGGGGGAGACAGATATTCAGGGGGCTTCTCAGCGTCTGGCAAAGCTCTCTTTCTCAAGCTGAATGGTAAATATATGGGTGTTCTTATTTTATTATTATTCCTTAAAGTGATATATACATTTTATGGACTCTTTTGAATTAAAAAAAGTAGCAGGAAGGCTTTTTGTATTAAAATCCCAAGTGGCTAGTACAGTGAACCTAGTGAATTATAAAAAGTCTAGATTTTGAGAATCAATGTTTACTTGTACTTCTGAAACAACACACACACACACACACACACACACACACGCACCTCGATTTGCAAGTCATAGCATATTGGACACAACAGGAGAACCTCTGGCACACTCTCCCTCTTTCCAGCTAAGAGTCTCAGCCACGGACAAATGGATGCGGGGACAGAACCCAGAAGTAAGTGTGGAAAGGAAACTGCCCGGCACGGTAGCCCCGTCGGTGCACGGACATGGGCCCCAGTGCTTGGCCATGGACGGTGGGAAAGTCACTTTGGGAAGGTCTCTGGGGAAACCCACCTTCCTTTTCTGAAAATCTCATCAACCCTTCCCTCTCCCACTTTCAAAGGAAGCCCCACCGCCCGGCTAAGGGAGCCACAGAAGGACGATTTTAACTCGTGAGCCTTTGGGTCTCTGGTCCGGGGCCCTGAGCCTCTGGCTCCTAGACAGGGGTGGTCCCTGCACATCGGTTCCCACCCCCATGCCTGGAACTCCCCGTCTGTGTAGCAGCCCCGCCTGCCTCTGACCACTCCTGCAAGAGCGATGACGAGCTGAATTTTAGCTCAGGGAGAAGCAAGATATAAATACATCCTGGTGTACTATTAATGTCAATAATATTAGTGCAATTATTTCCAGACTAGTCAGATTCAATAAACGCAGCAGTAAACAAGCCCGGAGCAGTCACCAGGTGAGCGCCGTGGGGGCCCGCGCAGCTGGCTGGCTGGCTGCTGAGAAGGCCTTGCCTTTGCTGCTGTCACTTGAGCAGGGAGAGATCCCACCTTGTGCCTGCCGCCGCCTCCCCCAGGTCCCGATGCCTTCAAGTTACTGAGCAGGGCAACCTTCTCCATTCACGGCAACCACCGTGCCGCGGAGCAACAAGACAGGGATCTGCTCTACGCTGTTTACAGGCGAGACACCAGGACCCTCGGAGCCGAGGGAATCCGTTTGTTTCCACGTCGGTTGTCCCGCAGGACTCTGAATTCTCTGAGGACAGGGAGCGGGATCCCGCGTGCCCGGGACTGTGTTTAATGCAGACCAGCACTCAGCGAACTCGAGTTCGGGGAGCCGGGAATGCTTGGGCCAGGTTGTCTGGTGGCTGGGTGTGTGCCTTTCTTCCTTGAAAATGTCCCTGGGACAGTTGTTTGTGTAGCAGACTGTTGCAGTGTTGTATAAAGAGAATGTGTAGGGAGGAAAACTCCCTTCTACCCGCTTCGGTTCTGCAGCTGGCCTAAGAACTACATCGACATAAAAGAGAGATTAGCAGGAGACAAGCTTACAAATGCATTTAATATTTTTGTGTGGACATGGGAGTCTCCAAAAGGAAAATGAACACCTAAAGCAACCATTAGACCAAAAGCTTATATCTTTTTAAACAAAGACAAAGGGGTCTGGGCTGCAGGCAGTAAATTGTGCCTGAGAACTACATGGGGGAAAAGAATGGAAGAGCAGGGTTATTTTGGAAGGTTTGTGCTTACAAGTCCATAATCAGCGCTGACTCTGGTCTCCGGTGGTAAGAGTGTTCTTCTCCTCCCGGTGCAGGGAAGGCTGCTTTCTCCATGGAAATGTTAGGACCTGCTTTCAGGTAGAAGGAGGGAGGTCGGAGAGCCTTTTCTGAATCTACTGTTTCTTAAGTGCCTTCAGCTCAAAGTAAGCAATATGCCAGGGGGCGCCTGGGTGGCTCAGTTGGTTGGGTGTCTGACTCCTGATTTCGGCTCAGGTCATGATCTCAGGGTCGTGGGATCGAGCCCTGCCTCGAGCTTGGCACCCAGCTGGGAGTCTGCTTGTAATTCTCCCTCTCCCTCTTCCTCTCCCTCTGTCCCTCCCCACCTCCTCCCTGCCCCGCGCATGCTCTCTCTCTCTCTAAAATAAATAACTAAATCTTTAAAAACATTTTAAAAAATAATGATAATGATCAATATGCCAGGGTGGCGTATTTGGGGGTGGCATGTCCTGAACCCCTTCATAGGCAAGTCTGGAGTTGGGTGGGCATGGAGTGAAAGGCTTTTCTTCTCCTTGTTGGCTGTGTGACTTTGGGTAAGTCACTCAGCCATTCTGTGCCTCATCTGATTCTTCTGCAGAACACAGACAATCATACTTGCCTTACACAGCCGCAGTGAGGGCTGCCAGAGACGGCGGATACCGAATGAAGTGCCACAGTGCCACACACATTTCGGAGCCTTGTAGGCATACTGTGATTATTATTTAATAAGTAGTTATTATCTATGATTATTAGAGAGGTAGTATGGTGCAGTGGGTAAGAGCCAGGCCCCACCGGGTTGGATTCCCAGGACAGTCCTTTCCTAGTTGTATGACCTTGGGTGACCTTGGGTGACAGCACTGGGACCAGGGTCACATGCGGCAACTCAGGTATAAACTTTAGGAAGGCCCCTCCCTTGCCTCCCCCAGTGCTGTCCCTGCTGACCAAGCCACTTGCTTCTCTGTGCCACAGGGTGATACACGAATGTTAGTGACTTTTATCCTTGAAAATGTCCCTGGAACAGTTGTCTGTGTTGCAGACTGTTCCAGTATTCTATAGAAAGAATCAGCCTGAGTCTGACAGCAAACCTAGAGGGAAGAAGCAGTTAAGAACTTCCACTGATAAAGAAACAGAGGTGAAGGAAATAGAGTTTGGGGGTGGAGGGGGGTGTGCTTCTGCATCTTCCTGTTTGAGACATTTTCCGGGCTTTCACGAAAGTGGGAAGCTGAGAATCAAATCAAAGAGACCTTGAAGGCCGAGCTGAGAAGTTTAGTCTTGATTCTCCCTCGCCCCTCCATTTCGGATACAGTCACTGGTTCCCATTTAGGCAATCACGCGTGGGTAGCCCTCTTCCGTGCCCTGCTGTGGAGGTGATCTTGCTCCCCTTTCTTCTCCCCCAGGCTCTATCCTGGCAGCAGAAGTAAAAAGAGAAGAGAGTCACCCAGGGCGTTCCTATGCAGAGATCATAAAACATTCAGTTACTGGCTTCTCTCCAATCAGAAAGAGATAGTGTCCACTTTATTCTTAAAAAGGATAAAGAGTTCTTCCCAGCAGCTACCAACCTGGGATTGAAACAGATTTGCATGGAACCCTCTTCTCCACAGCATCCTGGCAAACGGCTCAGACCCCCCTGCTCTCTACAAAGGCCTGTATATCTTTCCCTGGTCCTTCCCAGCTGAATTTTAAAGAGGGTTTTAGAGGGCATGTCATGACGAGGGTTCTTCAGAGTCTTCTAAATCATAACACACGGGACCAAAGAGGCCTATTTCTTTTTCTGAAATGATTGGCCCACCTTGATTCCTGGCGCCCCAGCCACAAGCTAAGAAACCTTGCAAAACATGTGAAAACTTCCCAACCTCAATTTTTCCTCCCCAGGAAGTTGCTCTTAATCTTTTTCTCTCTCCCTTGCTGTCCCCCCACCCACTCCCCCTTCTCTCCATCATAAAATAATAAGGCAGACCCGCCTGCATCTAAATCCCTCGCAAGAGCTGGAGAGGGGGGGGCAGCCAGACGTATTTACTACTAAGTGGATGCAAATTCACTTATCGCTGATTTTCAAAGAAACGAGACGTCCCTGCCACAATATTGCTTTTCTCATCACCAAATGGGGCCTTTGCTTTGCAATTTGGCAAAGCTGTCAAAACAATCAGATCTGGGAGGCTGGATGGTGTCTGTGCGGCGCCGTCCCGAGAGATGGCTCTCACCAGCGGCCCCAGGCACCTCCACTCAGATGCGTGTGAGGCGGTGCAGGGGTGCGCTGGAAAGGGGTGGGAGGCTGGACGTGGAGCCCAGGCCACAGGCCCAGGACCCACTGGCCCTCCAGCGTCCTCGGTGAAGGCAGCCCCAGGGACACAGGGCTCTGGACCACCTGGGAAGCCAGAGGGAGAAAGGCACCCGTGCACATGGTCACGTGCTCCCGTGCTCTCGTCTAGAATTTCCCCGGGCTCGCCAGCCCACTGAGGCTTCTGTGTGGACTCTACATCCTGAGCCCGTGACGGGTAGAAAACTCATCTGTGGCCCCAGGGAAGCCATTTGATCCATCCAGGCCTCGCTGGGATTCTTCAACAGCAGATGGAGAAAGTGGGACACATGGTCCCTATGCGCTTTCCACGACTCGGGCTTTAGGGGCCAGACGCAAAAGCGAGTTCATGATGGGGCCACGCTAAAAAGAGGTGCCAGTCCTCCTGCAGCTGGTACGCTAGTCAGGATCCTTCTGTTCCAAATGGTAGAAAACAAACCCTAACACAAGCTCATTTGGCGCAAGCAGCCTGGAAGCTGGGTATTTTCTACTGGGGCTGTAACAAATGGCCACAAATTTAGTGGCTTAAAACAATGCAGATTTGTTGTATTAGGTCCAGAGGTAGCTCAGAAGTCTGAAAATGAGTTCACATGGCTAAAATCAAGATGCCAGCAAGACCTCACTCCTTCTGGAGGCTCTGAGAAAGAATGGATTCCTTGCTTTTTTTTGGCTTCTAGAGAATGCCCACATTCCTCGGCTCCTGGCCCCCTTCCTGCAATGCCATAAATTCAACCTCTGCTTCTCTTATCACATGTCTTTCTTTGACTCTGACCCTCCTGCCTCCCTTTCGTAAAGACTCCTTGATTTGACTGAGCCCACCTGGGGAAGCCAGGGTGATTTTCCCATCTTAAGACTCTCAACCTAATCATATCTGTAATGTCCCTTTTGCTATGTAAGATAACATATTCACAGGTTCTAAGGATTCACAGGTTCTAAGCAATTTAGGGACTGACTATTCCGTTGGCAACACCAAGGAGTGGATTTCAGGCATGGCTAGATCCAGGGGCTTGAACAGACTCATCACTGTCTTTCCCTCAACTCTACCTCTGTACTCTGCCTCCTTTTATGCTAGTCTGAGTCTCGATGCCATTTCAAATAGCCTTCCTCCTGCACCCAAGGAAAGTACAGCATGTGGCCCTCAATCATGGCATTTCAGATTAGTAGATGGTTTGGAGAATATAATTTCTCCCTTCCCTTCCATTTCTCCCTCCCCTGGTCCAATCACCAGTTTCTGTGTAGGCACCCTGAATTAAATAAGGCACCCAGGGTGCTGGAAAGAAGGACCCTGGGAAAGGAATAAGACCTTGTTGAGACAGCTGGATTGAGGGTTAGTTACTTAACATAGATATTAGACTTATTTTATATTCCAAGCTGATGATGCTGGACACATCAGGTACAAAGTGCCCTAGCAGCGTAACTTGGTCATTATTTCCATCTCCTGAAGGCCTGGCCAACCACACAACCACACAACCCACACGGGCAGATACCCCAGACCCGCTCAGCCCAGGGATGTGACATTTGGGGTCAAACAGGGCCTGTGGCAGCCGTAAGTCCCCCTTGCCCTGGTGTCTTGACCTTGAGGCAAAAAGCCCCCGTTCCCCGGAGCAGTACCATAACTAAGAGTAGTTTCAGTCTTGCTAGACTCTCATAACGTATATGAGTTCTAGATCTGTGAGCACCTTGCACGGAGAAGATGATAGAACTTAGTATGTAGACTGACCCCCCTTCCGAACTCCCCCACTTAGGGGCTGTGACTAGTGTGGCCCTGCCTCGAGGTTTGCCAGGGACAGGCCTGGTTTGTACCTGTTGATATAATTATGAACAGTTCTCCCTTCACTCTCGAAAAGGTGCCTGTTTAGATGATAAGTGTTATGGTTTTCCTAGTGGTCACAGGAATCAAAAAGAGTTTCTTTTCCCCTCCTACTGTTCAGCTCAGCCCTGAGCCAGGTGGAGCCTCCAATGCAGCAGATTGGAAAGACCCCAAATCACACAGTTCCTTCTGCTGGCTTTAAAGCCAAGGGGTAATAAATAGCCCTTCCCATTATGTTGCAGGAGGGGATGGAGAGCCTGTGACATGGCCCTCCCTGTCCCATAGCCTCTGCACAGTGCCCTAAGAGACCCCTGGGCCCTCTCCTCTCTTGTTTCTTCACCCAGGTCGTAGGGTAACAGCCCAGTTGCTCTAGGAAAAAACCTTTGAAAAGTTTTCCCACAGTTATTGACCTGAGCGCCTATTCCTTTATGTAAAGGTATGAACATTGTCATATGCCTGTGTGTGTGTGTGTGCGTGTGTGTACTCTTATTTTTCTTTGCCTTGTTAGTCTGATTTTCTTTTCCATCTCTCTCTCCTTTATCCGCATAACCAGTGGAGATCGATGCCAATATCCCTGGAGGGGTTCTTCCATATTTTTCTTTATAATCATGTACACTAACCTATACGTACATGCATATATGTACATAATTTTTTATGCACACCTGCATGAATATATTTATTATACCGGTACAGGGAGCCTTTTGTAGTTGTTTGTTTTATTGAATTAGAGGATACTCGGTTTCTCGTGTCTTGCTTTTCTTACTCCGCTGTACCTTGGGGAAATTCTAAATCCTCTGGCGTAGCTCCAATTAATTGTTTGCAATAATGTGTACATGTACGATAATTTATTCACTTGAATCTCTAGCAAGGGATATTCACTTTGTTTCCACAGGGGAATTTCCCAGTCACCAAAATATTCATGTGTTACACTTCAGCCCTAATGCCCCTGCCTTGTGTGTGATGCCCAACCTGGAAAAGCGTGTGTTAATTTGAAGCGTTCCATCAGCCGCCATCTTTTTCAAGATGTCGGACTGACCCACCAATCCAACTTTAGGCATAGCTAGATGCTGCCCTCCATTCCATCCAAACGTGATACGATCAACCTTTTCTATTCTCCCCTGTTTGCTACTTGAGTGCAATTCTGGATTAGGGGGTCTAGGCAAAGCTGGGTCCCCACACAGGGCTTACGAAGGACTCAGGCTCTTGGCACAGAGGACCTGGTCTCAGATTCCAGCTCCACCACTTATATTTTGGGAGACATGGGTAAATACTCACCTCTCCCAGACCTTTTAGAACAGGCCCTCCTTTAGAACAGGAGTCATGGTATCAACCATGTAAAAGTTTAAACGGGATTATGTGTGCACAGTTCCTGGGGGAAGGAAGCCCTCCCCACTCACACATCATGAATCATGTTGGGGTTTAAAGGGGAAAGTTCACATCCATCAGTGGTGATGCCCCCGGCCAACAGAAACAGGTTGTTTCCAGAGTAATTGGATGCCCTGTCTTTGCTTACAGAGCCACGTGCAAACCAAGGATGTCGAAGGCACTTGTTGCTGGCCACGTCCAGAGTACTGGGGAGCCACAGGGAGAGAGAGACAGGGCTGGAGGAGCCCTTGCTAGAAGGGGTACAGAGAGGAGGGCAGCTGATGGAGGGCTGAGGACTTGAGGAAGGCGCCCTGGGTTCTGGGTGCAGGGGTAGCGATGCCCAAACCCTCCTGAGCTCTGGCCATGGGTTTGGCGTGGTAGTAGCAGGGGGTAGACATTCCCTACCCGGCAGCAGGGGTGTCTCCTTGTCCTGTCCACACACCACACCTCATACTTTCTAGACTCCCACCTCTGACCTACTCACAACAAAGCAGCAACTAGAGCCTGACGCAACAGCCTCTGTGTGGATCGAATGTGGGTGTACCCCACCACCAGCAGCAAATTCAGATGTTGAAGCCCTAATCCCCAGTGTGGTGGTGTTTAGAGCTGAGCCTTGGACAGGTAATTGGGTTTAGATAGTCCTGAGGATGGGGTCCTCATGATGGATGTGCTTATGAGAAGAGGAGGAGAGATCAGAACTCTTTCTCTCTCTCTGCCATGTGAGGACCCAGCAAGAAGGCAGGTGTCTGAAAGCCAGTTGGAGAGACTTCACCAGGAACTGCTCTACTGACATTTTGATCTTGGACTTCCCAGCCTCCAGAACTGTGGGAAGTGAGTGTCTATGGTTTAAACCCCCGCTGTCTTATGACGGCAGCTGGGGCTGACTGAGGCAGCATCCCTGACTCTCCTTTTAGGATGCTGGGAGCAAAGATCAAGAGAATGTTGTTAACATATATGGCACCCACAATCGCATCCCATAGCCAATACCAAGACCCTTGCCTCATCCCCTGCGGCGCTCCCAGGGCACTGTGGCTGGAGGAGTGGAGAGGCATCTAGCGAGCTGGTGGCAGAGAGGGCCCATGAAAAATTCTTAAGGTCCGTGGAAAGGTTCAGAGCAGAGGATGACTTAGGCTCTGAGAGAGTCCCCTCTGCCCCCCACAAATTTCCATTACTAAGGGTCAGGTTTTGGCTTCAAACCTGACCCCAAGAAAAGATGCAAAATCCCCAAGAAAGTACAAGAATTCTAATTCCCTTCCTTCCCAGCAACCTCCTCTGAGTCATGCCCCTCCCCCAACATCCGCCAGCACTCACCACCCCTCCCCCACCCCGGGACCTTAGGGACAACTTGCCCAGGACACTGACATATTTATTTGTACCTTACTTGGTGCTAAGCATCGTGTGTTACACACAGAGGGTGCTTTATATGTCTTTGATCGTCATTGATTAGAAATCACAGGATCGTCAATACCAGCAGCAGGACAGAGAGACCGGGAACCAGCAGTTGCCTGAATTGGAGGAAAGGGGAAGCTCTGTCCCCAACCAGAGCCTGAGTCTGGAACCCAGAGTCCCCACCAGGGAGGTGGGACCATCGTTATCAATTACTCAGACCTTGGCTTCATTCATTCATTAAAATCTCCAAAACAGGAGTTGTGTTAATGGCCAGGCATGCTGTTCTTTCCCCTCAAGGTAAGAAGATTTATTGCCCAAACTTACATTTTATCGCGCACAACCGAATAAAAATGATCGATTTCCCTGCCCGCCTTACAGCATCCTTCCACAGTTATTAAAGTCTCTAAAAATGTTTTCTTTAAAAAAAAAAAAAAAAGGTTAAAAGAAAGAGAGGTGGGGAGCAGAGGAAGCAAGAGGAGCCCGGGAAACTTTGGACTGCTGAGGGCTATCCGTCTTGTCAGCTCCGGACCACATAACCTTGATGTCACTATATTTTCTGCTCATATCCAAATTTACAATTTGCCAGCCAAGGAGATGGAAATGCCAAACCTCCTCCTTGGAGGTGAACGCTGGGAGGCTCTTAAAGGGCCCAAGAGAAGGGAGGACCCCAGCTCTGAAGCTGTACAAGACAGTGAGCCTGCCCCTGTGCTTTTAGCAGTTTTCTCCAAGTTTGGAAAACCCAGCCTCTGAGGGCAAGGAGCGGGTTTACCCTCCAGAGCCCCAAACACATTCGGCCAACAGCCCATCTAGGCTCTGTCCTCTGACAAACAAGCGGGTTTGCAGCCAAGCTGAGCAGCCTCGCGGGGCTGGAAACCCACCTGCTCAGGTCAGGAGACGGGACGGCAGAGCAACAAGGAAAGCACGAAGCAGGGCGCACGGGCGGGGTTTAACCCACAGAGAAGAGCCAGCTGCACACCAGCCCGGCAGGAGTGCCAGTCTGCACACACGCACGATGGGCCATTAGACATCTTTCATCTGTTCGTTCTAGTAGGTCCCCAAGAAGCTTCGTCTCGCCATTTTGTTAATTCAATTTTACTAAATGCCAAGTAATACAATTGTATATCACCCTTTCGAGGGCATTTTGTGAATTCCTTCAGGACAAGAATAAGGTCTTAGCTCTCTCTCTCTCTCTCTGTGTCTCACACACACACGCACACATACACACTGGGTGTTTTCTATAGGGGTCTGTTGCAGCCTATTTACTTGAGAACGGTAAAACGATGTTTTAAACTGTAATTCAGAATTTATTATTCATTACTAGGTCAATCTGGCCTCTTTCCAAATTAGTGCTAATTAGTAAGTACTCCTGGACTTGTTTCTAGGCAAATGTGGACATCTGTCCTTTGCTGAGACCCCAGTTCCCACTCAGGCGATTCCGTCGTGACTTCCGAGCGGTTCCTACACCACAGGCGAGGCCACGGAGCTCTGTGGCAACCCTGGGGCGCTGTGGCCTCCCTGGAAGGCTCCCTCCATTGCTCCGGGTTTTCCCGGTGCCTGGGAGTCTGGAGTCCTGTCGGGGAGCGCTTTCCCGGCGTGGCCTGGAAGATAGCCATAAATCTGTCTCGGGCCATTTGACTCAGGCCCTCAATGCCAAGCTTAACAGGCACTTCCATCAGGCCCAATGTGCCAACGATCTATAAGCCATTAACCAGGCGGTATTAGACCTCCCAGCTCGGCCTTCTCTGTGGGAACACACACAGAGAAAGGGGGAAGGAGGGAGAGAGGGGAGGGCTGGCGAGGGTGCTGGCTGGACAGCAACCGTTAAACCTTCCCTGGCCCCATTAGGGCTCCAGAATCACGCAGCGCCTGCCCAGCCAGGTCCTATCCCAGACCTGAGCCTAAGACAGGGACCAGCCCGGCGGGGAAGGGCCAAAGCTGGCCTCTCGGGAGTCAGGACAGCGGCTCAAGACTCGGAGCCACAAATCTCAATTCTGCTCTCCCTGATACACCTTCTAGAAGGTGCACTGCCTGAGTGGGCTGGGCCTGTCCTCAGGCAGCCGGCCTTGGACCCCTCTCGGAGTCTGAACATTCCCCCAGAGCCCATGTCCTAGGGAGTCACATCCCGAATCCCAGATGCCCCATTTCCTGTAAGAAGCGATGGCTGGCGGGGAACAGCTAACGACTGTGCTCGCTGCATGTCCGGCGTCATCCTAAACGCTTCACACACAGCTCCTCCGTCCCCACCGCAAGCCCATGGCATGGACGCGATTCGCAGCCCCACGGCACGGGCAGGTGAGCAGAGGCCCAGAGCCGTTGTAAGAAGCCTTCCCGGGTCACACAGCTAGAAGGCATCATGCTGATGGAGCCAGGCTGCTGGACCGCAGGACCTGGGCTCTTCTAGGTCACACCATCGACCGCCTCTCAAAGCGGCCAGGGGGCCAAAGTCGAGACAAACTGGAGACAGCCCAGCTCAAGGGGGGCCCAAGAATCCTGAGTTCCAGGAGCTGCTCCCGCCCTGGGGGCACTGACCCTCAGCCAGCGAAGCGGCAGAGGGCAGTTTGCCCAGACGATCCTGGCTCGGGCCAGAGGGGCCACAAATGGCATCTTCTATTCCTTCTAGAAACAGGAGTGTCTAAGCTGCTTCCGTAATCAGAGCCTCTTGGACCATTCATGTCTTTTGGTCCAAGATCTACCACCTCGGAGGTTCTTGTGACGGTAGCCTCAGCGGCAGCTCCCCTCAGCCTGTGCCAGCCACCTGTGCCAAAGGGACGGATCTCCGGGGTCCCCTCCTGTGCCAGATGTTCCTTCATACGCAGGAGGGACAGGATGGGCAAGAACGAGCTGGGCTGAGCTGGGAAGGGAAGTCGATGGATAGTGTCTTTTTACTTAAATTTTCCATATGTTCCAATCTCCTGACTTTCCAGAAAATGATGGATGGTCATTAAAAAAGAAACATCCATACGATCCCAGCACCTGTCAGACAGCAAGGCACGTAGCAGCCAGTAGTCCAGCGCTGTCCGTCCAGGATTGGAAAAGCTCCGTTCCACGTGTCTTAGCGCGGGCGGCTGTAACAAAACGTCACAGATGGGGGTTTAAAGCCCAGACATGGATTTCTCACCATCTTGGAGGCTGGGAAGTCCAAGATCAAGGGCCGGCGGGTTCGGTACCTGGTGAAGCCCCTTCTCCCAGCTTGCAGACACCTGCCTCCCTGCTGTGTCCCTTCCTCACAAGGGCACCAAGCCCATCACCAGGACCCCATCCTCATGACCAAAGGCCCCACCTCCGGATACCATCGCACTGGGGGTTCGGGCTTCTATCTGTGGATTTTGCTGGGACGCAAACATAGAGCCCATACCGACGTGCTTGCCAATTCCTGCACCCTCAGCCCGTGGCTCTAGAGGCCTCTTTCTGTGCTCTGCTCCCCTGCTGTGGGCCCCAACCTACCTGGATCCATTCCCCATCCCCACCTTTATGGCCCAGCTCAAAACCCCCTCTCCCAGGAAGCCTTCCCTGACTACATCCTCCCTTTGTCTGATCCCGAGCTCTAATTAGAATGTGTCACCCAATTGAACACTTGCTTCTGTACAATGCTGTATCGATCTTTAGTCTTGCAATCCAGACGTAGAGCACATAGCCTATGTTTTTGCCTGTGGCGGTCTTGAATGAATTTAATTTTTTAATGATTAAGAAACAGACTCACAAGGAACACAGAGCATTAATCCTCATTTTACAGATTTGAAAAGAGAGGCTCCCAGAAGTTACGGGACATGCCTTGTGCCACATGGCTAGGACAGCCCACGCTTGGAAGCCCAAGGTCTTGGTGTCTTGGCTTGAGTTTTAAAAGCAGGACTTTGGGCAAGGATTTGAGGGCAAGTAGTTTCCTTGGGAGGTGGTTCCAGGAAGCATGCGGAGGGAGTGCAGAGGTGAAGAGAAAGGGACGAGAGCTAATTAAGGGAGTGTTAACGAGTGAGCAGGTCACCGCTGTGGGCAGCTGGGGGCTCAGCCCTCCCGGGGCCGCTGGGAGGCTGCAAACATAAGAAGGAACGTATTTGCCCGGCTTCCTGCCACAGGACCCTCCTCCCAGGCACCTGATGTGGTGTTGGGGGGACGGAGTGTTAAGCAAACCCTATCCCGGCTGCCTGCACCCCCAAGGAGGGTGAACTGTGGCTGCAGGCTACTGCCCCGCCCGGCACGCTGCATCACGGGCTGTGAGCCCCTCTCATGGCAGGTGGGTGAGCACCCCGTGCAGAAATCCGGGCCACAACTCCATCTGTGTTTCACAAAACTCCCCGCTCTTGTCCCCAGGCCCGTTATGCTCTGAGTTTATGAGGCAAAGATGATTGTCACTTGTTCCTCTTGTCCTAGGAGCCAAGCTCACCTGGGCCCACGAATATGGGCCTCTGCATTTGACTTGCTTCCCTGAAACGTACCCCGGGTGTAGCCCCCACCCCTCCAAACATGCACAGGGAAAGCCCAGAACAGGAGTCAGCAAACCCGGAGTCTAGCCTCCTCCCTGCCTCTAACCTGCTCCATACACACCCTGTGACGTGACCCTATCTAGGCCTTATTTTTCTCCTCTGCAAAATGGGGATGTTGGCTAGGTCCATTGATAAGGCCCTTTCCAGCACTGGCTTTGTGTGGCATGGTTGTTGTCACGAGCCCCCAGGGACACTGAGCCCCCTGTGCAGAGAACCTGCAGACCCCTGGATGGACTATATGCATCTCAGTGTCCTCTCCCCCTCCTCAACCTTCTCCTTCAAAGTCACACGGTCCTTGGCGTCCCAGGCCACTGCCTACCATGCTGATGAACCAGGTCTGGCCTTCGACTCTGCTTATAGCCGTACATAACCTGTGTTCCCAGGGGATTTGGGGCAGAGAAGGAAAAGCTGGGAGGGGTGGTTTCCTGGCTCCCCTTTGGCTATGATCCTGTGGGGAACGGTTTCGCGGGATTTGGAGGGTTTTCTGATAGGGCCCTATGCCCCAACACCCCCAGCGAGTAGCCTTAGGACAAAGGGTTTCTGGGACATGGTCCCCTGACAGCCTGGCCACCTGGCCCTTGAAGACACAGCTCAGATGTCTGGCTGGGTGCAAGATAACTTTAGGGGAATAGCAGTGCACTGAGCCCCCAGGAGCCCACCCAGGCCAGCCCACTATGGGATAAACCCTTCTACGAAGGGGCCATTCCTTGCGGTTGTAATATTTGATCTTTCTTTGCTCAGCTGATGAAGCCTGCTTATAGCCCTTCCTTTTGCAAAGCACACCTGAAACTTCTCACCTGCTAGTGTTCCCCAGCATCACAGCCAAGTGAACAATTATCACTGTGCCCCTGGTGGGGACACTGGGGCTCCGGGAGCAGAAGAGGCTGGGTCAAGTTCAGGCAGTCCCTCAATTTCGGGGTGATGGAAAGAATCTGCCATGGGATCTCAGAGCAGGGAGGCAGAGCAGTGCCTCCTTGGGGCTTGGGGCTTGGGGCATGGCCACCTGCAGGCCACTGGGATTGGAAATGGAGTTTTCAAAAACTATAGAAAGCGAGAAAGACAAGACAAGAATGAAGGGGCAGGGAGACCCCCATGGTTCAGACCGCCCTCTCCAGCAATCTCCTGCAGCTGCTTGTACGGTCACCCCCTTCCCAGCACTTTCCTTTCACACCAACATTCAATCATCTTTTCCCATTCACTCCGTCTCTTCCATTTTTATCTTATGCTGCCCGTGAAAATTGGTGTGAAATAAAAAGGCAACTCTGCCTACAGATGTAATCAATTGATTTGGCAGGTAGCCCACGGACACCTAGGAAGGGGAGAGCCGATTTCCAGGGTGGATACTCCCCTCCTGCATTCTCTTTCCCCACCTCCTCCGTTCCCGCCTCTGGGTGCCCCTCCTTGTATTTTTCTGTCTCCTTCTTTTTGGCCTTGCTTTAATCTTCTTGTGATTTCCTGCTTTGCATTTAATGGAAATAAACCAGCCTACGGGTTCCCCCCACCTCTCCTTATTATTATTTTCTTGTATGAAAGGCTGTGGAAGAAAGGCATCTGTCTTTCTCTGCTGCCCCTGCAGGGTGCCTGGAGACACTCTGTGCTCCCAGGAGTCTCGGCAATCCTTTCTGGAGGGAAGACGACCAAGTTGGAGATCGTAACTGATCGCAGCCTCCTGACCTCTCACAGACACCCACAGATAGGAGAAAGGGCTGTAAAATCAGTCCCAGGATGAGTTCCTCCTCATCTTCCAGGAAAGGAGAAAATGTCCCATGCTGGGCATTTGTGTATTTTCACTCATTAATTCATCGATGTGTTAAGCATCACTGTGGGGGGTATAGAAATTCACAAAGCAATCATATATCCTTCCCAAGTACATTGCCTGGCACAGAGTAGGTGCTCAATAAAAGGTGGTCATCGTTGGTCACTATTATTCTGAAAGTCTCTATTATGGTACAATTGATAGTATCTGATAGATATTAGTTTCCTCCCTTCTAGAGGCAAGAGAGACTAACTGTATATGATATCTGTTTATGGGTCTTTATTGTTGTTTTAATACAAGAAAGGACGGAGGAGTGAAGCCCAAATCCTCACTCTGGTGCAGTCTAGATTAGAAGAACTTCATTAAACACAAATCAACGTATAATTAAAAATTCGTGATAAGTGGTGTGAAGAAAAGGCACAGGGTGCTACAAGAAGACCTAATTTAGGAAGGTGGGGGAGGGGGATCTGTGGAGCCAGCATCTTAAAAAAAGCACCATTTAACCCAGTGGTTCTCAAAGTAGGGTCCCCTCAGCAGGAACAGCAGCAGCAACAGGGAACTTGTTAGAAATGCACATTCTCGGGCCACCCCGGAACTACTGAATCAGAGACTCTGGGGACAAGGTCAAGTTACTAAAGCTCTCCAGTGAGTCCGGTACTTCCTCAAGTGTGAGAACCGCTGATGGAAGCTGGGACCAGAGGGATGGGTGGGAGCTGCCAAACGATGGGGAGAAAGAAGTCTTCTCAGGCCGAGAACAGCATGTGCCAAGGCCCTGAGGCAGGAAAGCCCACAGGAAGGAGGGCAGGGTGCCTGGTGTGTAGTGAGGGATGGAGAGAGGGGGGTTGGGGAGTTGGACTTTGCAGAACCTTGTCAGTGTGGATTTTCTCCCAAATCCACTAGGATCCAGAAAGGGGTGTGAGCAGGACAATGACACTATAAAATGTCAGTGTCATAGAATCCTGTTTATGTCTGTGCTGGGGGGCCAAAGTTTAAGGAAACACCCCCACATAGCCTAGATCCCCGCTCCGAGTGCTTCCCAGGGTCTCTGGCCCCTTCCCCAGCCACATCTTCCCCCCAGGGGACCCTTCTCAGCCCCAGGAAACAACGGCCTTGTGGGTTGCCTGGGGTGGTGCGGGAGGTCTAAGAGAAAGGCTCTTTCTTTTCACTCTAGGCCTTTTGATACCTAATAGGATTTTCTAACCGTCTGCATATATTATTTTTATCTTTTTAAAAATGTCAATAGGGGGTATCAAAACAGTGGGATTATAGGTTATTCTTGTTTCCACTCTACAGTTTCCTGAATTTTATGAAATAAAAGCAAACTCAGTTTTAGGAGGCCAAACCGATATTTATCAAATACGTCATGGGTCAGGTATTTCGGTGAGTTCACTCTTCAGTCCGTCAACAAGTCTTCCCGGAGCATCTGTGCCAGGCACCGTGCAGGCCTGGGATAGAGAGGAAGAGAACGCAGTCTTGCCTCCACGGAGCCTCCCTTCTCACGGCAGGAATCAGACCAATCCACAGATTAAAAAGTAAAAATACACGTCACTGGTTGCACGGGCAGGAGGACAGGGTGTGCGGGATGGGCTGGGCACCAAGCAGGGAAGGCCCAAGAAGGTGGCACCTGAGTGAAGACCCAAGAGGGAGATGGGAGAATCCCGGAGTTCGCACGTGGAGGAGGGGCAGAAGGGCCTGGAGGGCAGGCTCAGAGGTGGGCATGGGCCTGAGGAGGCACAAAGAGGATGTGTGGGGCTGAAGAGGGTGGAGAGCGGGGCAGAGAGGGAGCATGGAGCCCCGTGGCTGCTGTGTGGACTGTGGCTTTTCCGTGGGAGCCACTGCCCACCCCCCAGGATGTGCTCTGACATTTGGACAGGATAGCTCGGCTCCTTGTTGCAAATCGCCCGAGAGAGGGGCAGGGCAAGAGTGAAGCAGGGAGCCTGGGAAGGAGGTAGGCAGGTGCGGGAGCTGTGGAGAGTAAGGCTCTTGGTCACACTGGATGGGCTCTGATGTGGGGAGCCCACGGGATTTGGTGCTGGATTGGACAAGGGAGAAAAGACGGGAATCTCAAGGAGGGCGCCAGGGTTTTTTTGACCTGAGAAACTGGAAAAATAAAGCTGCCATTTTTTGAGAGGAGGTTTGAAGACTGCGTGAGAGGTAGGTTTTTTGAGCAGAAGGGGGAGCTGGTTGATTTGACTTAGAACGTGACAAATTTGAGATGTGAAGGTATGAGATCGGATCCTTCCAGGGGCAGACTCCAGGGCAGGATTGGCCGGGGAGAGGCTTACGGGGGGGGGAAAATGCCCATGAAGGATGAGGGGTCAGGTGTAGGAGGTGGCAGGGAGGGCCCTAGCTTGCGACACAAGCCTTCCAAAGGAGATGGGTAAGGAAGGAGGACTGGAGAGGAAGACCCTCCAGCCACGCCCAGTTCCAAGAGTGTTCTGAATGGGTCCTTGAGCCCAAATCTCCCACCAGGGGTGCCCACATCCCACAGGGATGGGCCTGCACTGTACCCTTTCTCCCCCTGCCCCCCAGGCTCACTTACTGGCTGGAAGGAGCCCGTGGGGTGCACGGCCTCAGGGGAACACGGTGAGGGGTCCCACAGATGTCAGTCACGGTGCTCGCACAACCAGAGGTGTGAGTGGAAAGTCCTCACGGCACCCACAGCCTATGAGATAGATAACTGGGGATATCGAGTAAGCAGTTGAATATATGAGTCTGGAGTTCAATGCGAGGTCCAAACTAGAGATAAAAATTTAAGAGTCTTCCGCTTATAAATGGTATTTAAAGGCACGAGATGGATCAGAGTGTGCGTTATCTGCAGAGACGAGCTGTCCGGGGACTAAGCCTGAGGTGCACCTGCGTGAAGAGGCGTGGGGTGAGGAGGGGCGGGTGGTGATGGCAGGGAAGCTGGAGGGAAAGCAGAGCTCGTGGGGGCCTGGAAGTCAAAGAAAGAAACCGTTGCAAGGAGCAGGGACTGCCCCCCTTCGGAAGACAACCACTTAGCCTTTGATAGGACTTCCTGCGCATTCTGCCCCGTGATGGGTGTGGCCGTGTGCTGCCCACCTTCCCCTCGGGGGGCCCCCATTGCTGCCGACACCCAAAGCTGCACCGCTCCCCAGGGACTGGCTGAGGCAGGGGTTTAGACACTTCTTCTCCTCTGCGTCACTTGGAACCCTCCGAAGGGTCTCCCGGATTGATCTGCTGGTGCTGAGGCCGATTCCCAGCAGGACCACCCACCAAACCCGAACGTTCCCACGCTGGCACATCAGGTTTGAGGCAGCAAAGCTGCATTCCTGGATGAGTCCTCCGCCCTAGTGGGTTGAACAGTGACCTCCAAAAAGACGTGTCTGGGTGCTAACCCCCAAAACCTATAAAGGTGACCTCATCTGGAAAAGGGGACTTCACAGATATAGTTAAGGATCCAGAGCTGAGATCATCTGGGATTTAGGGCGGGCTCCGGAGCCAACGAAGAGTTTCCTTACACGAGACAGAATAGGGGCAGACCCACGGAGACACACGGGGGACTAGGCCACGTGAAGACCCAGGCTGAGGCTGGAGGGATGCGTCTCCAAGCCAAGGGACACCAGGGCTGTCGGCAGCCACCAGAAGCCAGGAGAGAGGCAGGGAACAGACTCTCCCTCGGGGCTCTGGAGGGAACCATCCCTGCCCACACTGATTTGGCACTGCTAGCCTCCAGAACTGTGAGAGATTCAGTTGCTGTTATTTTAAGCAACCCCCCCCCGAGTTTGTGGTGCCTTATGACAGCAGACCGGGAAACCACAACACCCCCTTCCCACTTCCTCCTTGTCACCTCCCCGTCAGAGAACCAGAGACTTCCGCCTCCCCTCCCTCTTCCACCCCCTCTGCTCGCATTCATCCCCATGGAGCCCATCATCAGAATGCTGAATCCCCAGGTCCCCATAGCAACGGCTCCGATGCCAGAACCCAGGATTACCAGCGTGGAGCAGCCCACGAGATCGCTCCGAGCTGGGGGCCAGGAGGGGTCTGCTGAGAAAACAAACAGCAGAAGGAAGGCAACACCGAGGGACAAACCCACTGGGGTTTCGATTAGCTGCTCTTTAAGAAAACAAAACACTGCAAAAAGTCCCCCTTACCCGGCTGAATAATTCGTAGGTACAGAAGCGACAAGCCTGGAAGAAACGTGCTGTGCCGGGAGCAGCGGCGTTCTGGCCCGTGATGCAGCCCGTGTGTGCCAGGCCTCCCTCCCGGGGCCTTCCCGGGGGCCCTCCTCAAGGGACTGGCCCCGGCCGCCCAGCTCCAGACCCCACAGGGGCCCAGGCTGGGAGTGGCCAGCCTCCCGGCCCTAGTCCCCACTTGGACAGTGCCCTGCTCCGGGTGGACCTGGCCCCTCTGCCCCCTCGGCGAGCACATCTGTGGTGCTGAGCCAGGGCTGTGTCCCATTCCCCCTCCCCCAGTCCCCGGCCTCCCCCAGTGTCTCCAGGACCAGCTGGGGCTTCTCACCCAGCGACCCGCCTCAACGCTTTCACTGCAGTGGCACCCCTGCCACCTCCCGCCCTCACCCAGCCAGGGGACGGATGCAGGTGGGCTCTGCCGCTGTCTCTGCCCGCGCGACAGGTGCTGTGCGGCGAACGGCTTCCTCCCTCGTGCCCTCTCTCTTCTCTTCTTATGGTTCCCCAGCCACGCTTCTCCAGCCGACCTCAGGCACTCCCAACCTGGGCTTCAAGCCGGCCAGGCCCACCCAACCCCAGCTCCCTGATGGCCTTTCAGACACAGGCTTTCCTTCCCAGGAAAGTCCCTTCCTGCCTACGTGAGCTCACACGCACGCGCACACACTCACACACCACAGAGACACACAGACACACACTCACACTCGCTCACACCCATCCACACACGCACACACACTCACACAACCCTCCTGTGTACATTCTCTCGCACACACGCCCAGGCGCGCACACGGGGACTGAGGCTCAGCGGGGCCTCCCAGCCACGCAGGTGCAGCAGGCGTGAAAGGCGGGAGGGCTCAGGTCCTGCAGGTGAGACCTGAGCGGGGTGGTCAGCAAGCCCGCCGGTCGCACGGTGGCAGCAGTGGGGGGCTGACAGGCACCGTCTCCCTGTCTGTCTGCTCCCGACTCACCTAACGCGGTGCGAGACGCACAGTAGTTTCTTCATAATTTTTCCTGCGTGAGTAGCCCTGAGTTCCGCAAGCTTGCCCAAGTAAGATGGCACAGCGACCACCGGTTGGCAGCCCAGAACTTCACATCAGTCTTGTTAAAACCCCTGGATCATTCTTTAAAAAACAAAAAGTAGAGGAAGATCTCCAATGTCCTTAACTCTTTGCCTGTATTCCACGTACGTCCTGACTCAGAGCCTCTGTGGTCCGAGGCCCCCGCCTGGAATGTCTCCCTGCGTCCCCGCAAGCTCCCGTCAGTGCTCTGCAAGAGCAAACCCTCAACTCCCAGTTGTGGTCTGAATAAATAGGAATGAATCCGTCGGCATCACTTTCCCTGGGCCTTACTTAGCACAGGCCTGGGTACAGTGAAGGCATCAGTCAAGATGGGTAAGTGGGTGGAAGGAAGTGACCTTTAAAATCTGGCTTCAAACTCGTTTCTAAGACACTTTCTGGAATATTTCCATTCCACTCCGATCTTCCTCTTTACTGGGCATTTTCTCGGTATGTGATAAATTCAGCTTGAGCAGTTTTCCCATATGGTTTTAGCCATGTCAGTCCGATGGGTGCAGGAGCACATGTGATCCTATCACCGTCACCCGCCATGAGGCCACAGTTCTCCCAAGCAAGGACGGCTGATTCCCCTCATGCCATCGTGAGGCTGTCTCGGGGCCATGTCATCCCCTGTTAGCATGATGACTCTGGAAAGGGCATCTCCACCGTACACGCTTCTTGGAGTACAGTCCTGGAGACTGGGCCCTTGTCTATGCTACGGCCTTGGCTGCCATGGCTTTGCTCCTCTTACCCCTGTTTCTAGAAGCAAAGAGAAGAAGGAATATGCAGACCTTTTCCAGAAAGATCTAGAAGTTTCCAGAAATTGCCAGAAATCTCCAAACTTGTCTGTCAATACAGTGGCACGGTGCATGATGATTCGCTCGTTACCCGGATGTGCCCTTGAAAGGGGCTGAGGCTCTGCCCTGTTTCCTCACGCTCTGGCTAAATTAAACCCAGTCGGCAGAGCAGCACAGAATCCTCCGGGGCGGAGCCGGGGGAGACCCTGGGGGATGCGGTGTCCCTATCTCATGTCTCTAGATCTGTAAAAACAGGGTGACATTAGCCCTGACATCACCGGTTGCAGAGAGGACGGAATGCCAGGAACCAGTTAAAATGCTCGGCGTCGTGCCTGCTGCGTAGAAGGGCATCGTAACGGCTGATGTCGGTGGTGACGATGGCCAGGAAGAAACCGCCTCGCCCAGGATCCCCGAGGGAAGTGGGGGCAGAGCTGCAGTAGGAACAGTCTGTCCCCCTTGGGCCGCTCTGGGTTATCTCACCACCGTCGTCCAAGACCAGGCCCGGTTCACACCGAAGCATCGACCAAACCAACAGTGCCCCCTTCAGGCCTTGGCTTCCAGGAACGGCCCCACCCACGGAGCACAGGGAAGGCTCCCATAGGAGAAGATTCCTTGAGGTTTTGCTGGAACTGCAGGGTTTCGCTCCAAAAAGGACATCCCTACATTGACCAGCTGCCTCTCCTCTCCCCGCTCTCGCCTTCCTCCTTCCAAACTTCTTGAATACACTGGATGTAGCAGATATGAGGTCGGGGGACAGAAAGCCCAGGTTTGAGGACAAGTCAGCCCTGGGCCGGTGGTGCTGGGACCTCAGACAGATCCTTTGACCTAATCAGGCCTCTTTTCTACAGCGCCTCAAAGTCCCAGGCGACTGCCCAGCTCAGGAACTCCCTGAGCTCTGCCAAGTCTGTAGCCAAAATGCATTCCAGCTGTACCTTGCTGCAGTGTGGGGCAATCTGGGGATCCCAACAGCTGATGCAGAGGGGTACATCGCCTCCTGCCCCGCCCAGGTCCCCCTCAGCCATCCCTCTCGGGGCGGGGTGCTCCGGGGAGCTGCCAGTCCACACCCCGGCAAGCACCGCCACCCTCCCGGGCTCCTCTGGATTGCCCAGCGGGACGAGCCTATTCATTGCTATCTGGCACTTTGCGGGGTCACCTTACATGTGGAGTATGATGAAGCCTTCCAGTGATGCCCCCTGACTGAAGCCAATGTGACCTCTATAATGGTCCGAGGAGAGGTTGCAGCCTGGGAGTCTACCCAGTATTATAATATAAGTATATAATATAAGTATTATAATATGAGTATATAAGTATTATAATACTGCCCAGACAGTATTACTCTGTCACAGAAATTAAAGGAGCCATTGGCCATAATAGACAGTCCGCCTGGTGGCCTCTCAGCCTAGCCAGCTTCCTCCCGCTATCTTCTCTGATGATGCGGGTAAGAATCTGGTTACACCAGCAGGCTGGAGCAGTGTGCTCCCCAGCACCGCGGGCAGACCACCGAAGCCGGCTGACCCCCCCCACCTGCAGCCCCCTCCACCTCCAGGCAGACACTCCCGTGAGTAACCGAGCTGCTTGTGGGGGGGGCCCGGCGAGCCTTACTGAAGTTTCTGTCCACCAGCCGATTTCCGGGGGGTTCTCTCCTGATGTGCCCCCACGATGATCCAAACAGTGTCCAAGAAGAAAAAAAAAAAAACCCAGGAAGTAAAAGCACCAAATTGGTTTCAGGGAGGAGGTGGGTGGGAAAGACACGTGAGCTTTCCATTCTTAATTTGTATATATAAAGTGTTTTTTTTTTTCTTTCCCTATTTCAAGCGAACAAAAAAACAAACATCTTCCCTGGGGGGTGCGGGGAGGAATGCATGGGTCAGATTGTTTTCATTTCACCTCCAGGCCAGCTAAGAGGAAAGGCAAGAAACCAAAGTAGGCAGCCCGTCCAGGGATTTGTTTGGGGGAAGGGCTGGGGGTGGCCTGGGGAGAAAGGACAAACCCTTGGAAGAAGAGGCTGGCTCCCAGCGTCCCTGAGGACTTGCGCTTTGGTCAGCTTCGTGGGATCACACACGGAACATTTCTCAGCAGCACCCTGTCCCCAGGGAAGGCACTGCTCCCACGGCTGAGCTCTGTGGCTGCTTCACTTTGCAGGCATTCTGGAATTCCCGAGATGGCTCGTTTGGGGGGTTACCCTCTCACGGAGGGAAGTGAGAAAACTTTCCAACAGTGGCTCTTGGAGCAACCAAAATTGACAGCTCTAACAAATGGTGCGGGAGGAGATCCCAGGGGAGACGACAGCACAACCCCGTGTCACAGGGAGTGAAGGAGCTGCTTTCACAGGCCCGGCTCCTGTTGGTCCAGAGCTCTTGAGAGTAGGGCCCACAGATGAGAAGTGCCCAGCTCCCAGCCCGGCTGCGTCCGCGGTGAGATGAGGAGGCCAGCTCTGCTGACGTCGGGTCACCTTGAGGAAGTATCCGCTCAAAGCCTCAGGAAAAGCCTGAAAACTGTCAGCGGCTCACATCCCTCGTCCCAGCGAATCCTGCGTCCTCGCATGACAGCAAAGCTCAAGGGTGTGCCATTTTCAGACAGTTCTTGGCAAGACGCCTCCGGATATTACATTCCTTACAGGCGTATACAGACGGCCAAGAGGGCACGGAGAGCGACGCTGGTGGGATGGTGTCTTCATTCCGGGGGGGCGCTTCTCTGATCATTTCCAGAAGGCCCTGAGCCAAAGATGGGATGCCCCCACACATTTTTGTCGTTCCCTTTTTGTATTGTAAAAGATGACAAATCTATACACATAAGCAGAACGGCGTAATGAGCCCCCGCGGACCCGTCGTGCAGCTCCAGCAATCCCTCCTCCCACAGGGCACCCCTCCTCTGGATTTCTTTTTGCAGTTTTGTTAGATAAAACTTCAGTGCATTGAAATGCACAAATCTTCCCTCTGTGATTTTGACAAATGGATACACTCATATAACCTGTAGGGAAGGAAAAAGTTTTCCTTGACCCTCTTTGGGTCTCTAGCTGGGTCTGAAAATTAAACTGGCAAGGACAGGTTAGCAGAAGCAAAGTCTACACATTTTCTTCCATTTTCACATGTACATGGGAGCCTTCATAAGAGAAGGAAGACCCAGAGACGTGACCGGAGCAGGAAGTTTTACACCTTTTAGACCAAAAAAACACACAAGAAAACCAAAAAATTTGTGAGGAATTGACGCGACAAAGGGGCTTACACTAGGGGTAGTAAATGGGTAAGAAGTAAGCGGAAAAATAAAAGTCAGTTTAAAAAACAAAAGAATAACAGGGGCGCCTGGTGACTCAGGTGGCCGAGCGTCAGACTCTTGATCTCGGCTCAAGTCCTGATCTCAGGGTTGTGAGATCAAGCCCCGCATAGGGTCCATCCTGGGCGTGGAGCCTACTTAAGATTCTCTCTCTCCCTCGCCCCTCCCCCTCCAAAAGAAAGAAAGAAAGAGCAAGAAAAATTAAAAAGAAAAAGAAAGGTTAGTTTAGCAAGATTTGTATGGATTTCTTGGCCCCAGATTCCCCGTCTCTGGTGGTAAGACTGTCTTCCTTCCTCCTGGCACAGGGAGGGTACCTTTCATATGGGAGTTTTATGACCAATCTCAGGGAAGAAGGGGGAGGTGGGGGAGGTCAGAGTGGGTTTCTTGCTTCTGCCATTTAAAAAAAATCCTTGAAATGTGGAACGTGGCAAGGTGCCATATTTAGGGGTAGTGTGTTCTGAACCCCATCAACCCCAACCTCTTCTTACAATATAGAACTAGAATGATCTATAGGTTCTCTTCCCAGTCAATATTCCCACCCCACATCAGGCAACCACTAGCCTGATTTTTTTCACCAGAAATTCATATAAATAAAACCATAAGGTATGCACTCTGTTGTGTCTGGATTCTTTCTATCTGCATAATTTTGTTGAGGTTCCTCTGTGCGGTTCCACAAATCATCAGCTCAATCCTTTCTATCGCTCTGCAGTCTTTAGCACTGTGGCTATGCCCTTCTCTTGATGATGGACGTTCGCTTTCTTCCCAGTGTGGGCTGTTGCTAACAGAACTGCAAAGAATAATTATGCACAAGACTTCTGTGCACGTATGTTTGCATTTCTCTTGGATAAACATCTAGGAGTGTACTTACTGGGTCAAAGGATGCATATGTGATGAACTCGAGGAGAAACTGTCCAACCTTTCTCCAAGGCGGTATGAATTCCACACTCCCGCAGCAATGTGTCAAACTTCTGGTTACCCCCCATCCTTGCCAACATTTGGTGTTGAGGGTCTTTTGATATTAGCCTGCCTAGTGGGCACAGGTGTGCAGAATACTTCATTGTGGCTTTAATTTGCATTTACCTGATGACTGAGAAGATGTCGAGAACTATTATCTGTGTTTATTGGGTATTCATAAATCTTCTTTTATAAAGTGTCTCCAAATCGTGAGACCATTTCATATTGAGTTGTTTGTCTTTTCATTATCGCGTGGCAGACGTTCATTGTATGCCCTAAACACAAGTCCTTCGTCGGATGAGTGTTTCATGAACATTTTCTCCCCATTTCTGGCTTGCTTTTAGTTTTATGAATGATAGCTTTTGATGAGGAGAAGCTTTTAGTTTTGAGAAAGGCTAATTTCTCATTTCTTTTTTTTATGGTTATTATGTCTGTGTCCTATCTTAAAAATTTTTACTGCTTTGTGGCAAAGATGTTCTCATTTTTTCCCCTAAAAGCTGTTCAATGTTAGTTTTTTGGTTCTATATTCGTCTCATATTATTTTCTGTATATTGTTGGAGGTAAGACTTGTGGTTCTTTTTTCCCATTTGGATATCAAGTTGTTCCAACAGCATTGGTTCAAAGGATTTTCCTTTCTCCATTGAAATATTTTGGTGCCCTTGTCAAAAATCAATTGCTCATGGAAGTGTAAGTCTATTTCTGACCTCCCTATTCTGTTTCATTGACCAATTAGTCTATTATTATGGCAATATCACCCTATTTTGATTACTTTATAGTTTCTCTTGAATTTCGAAAGTATAAATTTTTGTAGCTTTGCTCTCCTTTTTAAGATTGGTTGGTTGTTTTCAGTATTTTGTTTTTCCATTTGAGTTTGAGAAGGATGTTATCAATTTATATTCATGAAAAAGCCTGGGGAATTTTGATTGAGATTGGATTGAGACTATACTTTAATTTGCAAAGAATTTATATCTTGACAATATTGGCTCATCCAACCCTTGAACATGGTATATCTCTCCATTTCTTTATTCCAAGAAATGACAAAAACACGTTGTAGAAATTATTATTATGATTACGGGATCTGTCATTTCTCTCAGTGGTATGTTATAGTTTTATGCCTAGAGGCCTTGCAGATCTCTTGGTGTTTATCCTTGCTATAAACTGAATTATGCCCCCCCCAAACTTCAAATGCTGAAGCTCTCACCCCCCATGTAACTATGGCTGGAGACAGGGCTTTTAGGAGGTAACTAAGGTTAAATCAAGTCTAAAGGGTGGGTTCACCAGTGAAATCTGATAGGATTTGTCTTATAAGAAGAAAAAGAGAGAGCTCTCCCTCCTTCTGTCTCTCTGCCTGCACGCACTAAGGAAAGGCCATGTGTGGGCATATCAAGAAAGTGGCCATCTGCCAGCCAGGAAGAGAGCTCTCACCAGAACCCAACCGCCCAGCACCTTGATCTCAGACTCCTAGCCTTCCAGAACAAGGAGAAAATAAATGTGTGTTGTATAAACCACTAAGTCTTTCCTACTTTGTTATGGTAGCCCGAGCAGATAATGAAATTTTTGCGTTTTGTATGTTCAAAGATACTGCAAAGGAACATTTTCAGTGTAATTTTTTTTTAAAGATTTTATTTATTTATTTGACAGAGAGAGAGGCAGCCAGCGAGAGAAGGAACACAAGCAGGGGGAGTGGGAGAGGAAGAAGCAGTCTCCTAGCAGAGGAGCCCGATATGGGGCTCAATCCCAGGACCCCAGGATCACGCCCTGAGCCAAAGGCAGACGCTTAATGACTGAGCCACCCAGGTGCCCTTCAGTGTAATTTTCTAATTGTTTTTGCTAATACATAAAAATACAAGTGACTTTTGTATATTGACCCAGTGGCCGGCAATCCTGCTAAACTCACTTAGTAGTTGTGGTAGTTCTGTGGTTAATCCTTAGGATTTTCTACAGAAACAAGTACGTTATCTACAAACAAAGCATTTTGCTTCTCCCTTTCCAACTGTATGCCTTTTCTTTCTTTTCCTTGTCTTATTGCATTGGCCATAATTTGCAGTACACTGTGAACTAGAAGTAGTAAGAGCAGATATTCTGGCCTTGGTGCCAGTATTGAGGGGCAGATATTCGGTCCCCCATCAATAAGCAGGATGTTAGCTTTAGTTTTGCTTCATGCCCTTCATCATATGGAAGAAGTTCCCTTCTAGTCTTATTTGCTAAGAGTGTTAAATTTTATTAAAATTTTTTACTGAGATGTAACCAACATAGAACATTGTATGGGTCTCAGGTGTGCAATACAACACTTCAACATGTGTAGATTGTGAACCAATCACCACAATAAGTCTAGTTAATACCCATCGCCTCACACAGATAGTCATTTTTTCTTGTAATGAGAACATTTAAGATCTACTCTCTTGGCCACTTTCCAGTATACGCACAGAAGTATAAACTTAAAATTGTAAATGGCATTAAACTTTTTCAGTATCAAGCACCTTTTCTGAACCTCCTGTATTGTGCTAATATGGTGAATGGCCACGAATTAATTTGTGAATGTGAAACCTTTGTCACATTCCTAGAATAAACTCCCCTTGGTTATGATGGATGAGTCTTTTTATTCATTGCTTGATTCAATTGGCTAATACTTCGCGAAGGATTTTTGCATCCACGTTCACGAGGAACGTCTGTCTGCGTTGTTCTTTCCCCGCTCTTTGTCAAGTTTGGGTAGCAGGTTCGCCTCACGAAATGAACTACAACGTTTTCGTTCTCCCTCTGTTATGAACATAGGTTTATCAGCTTCCTCTCCTCATAAAGAGAACAGGGTACGTGAAACCGGGATTGGTGTTTGATAGAATTAGCCAGTGAAATCATCTGGGCCTGGCGGTCCCTTGTGTGAAGGTTTTTGATAACAAATTCAATTTCTCAGAAACTTAGATGTCTTTTTACCTTGTGTCAGTTTGCATTCAGTTGTGTTTTTCAAGGAATTGGTCCATTTCATCTCGTTTGTCACAAATAGTTTAGAATAAAGTTGCTTACAATAGCCCTTGGCAACCCTTCCGTGTCTGTTGACGCCACAGTCACCGGCTCTTTCTCGTTCCTGATACCAACAATATGTCTTTTCCCTTCTTTTTTTTCTTGGCATGTCTTGCTAGAGGTTTCGCAAGTTTATTTATCTCTTCAAAGGACCGACTTCTGACTTTGTTTATTTTTTGCCTATTTTCTCCCTCTGTGGTTTCTACTCCTTATGACTGCCTCCCTCCTACTTACTGTGGGTTTAATTTGCTTGTCTTTTTCTAGCTGCTTCATGTGGAACCTAGGGACACTTATTTTAAACTTTTCTCCCTTTGTAATATAACCACTGAGGGCTACAAATTTTTCTATAAGCCTTGAGTTGGCTGCATTTCACAACTTGGGATACATTGCATTTCTATCATCTTTCTGCTCCAAACAGTTTCTAATTTTCTTTGTGCTGTCTTTGCTGTAACCCATGGGTTCCTTAGAAGGATTGTTTTATTTTCCAAATATGTTGGCTCTTTCTTTTTTATTGTGCTTAACTTCTAATTTAATTCCATTGTGCCAGAGAATATATTCTGTAATATTTCAGTCTTTTAAAATGATTGAGAGTTGGTTTACGGGCTCCCATATGTCTTGCCACTGGTTTATGTACTTGGGGAAAGAATGTATTCCGCCCTTGTTCGGCTCAGAGCTCCGTAAATATCATTATGGCGAAGTAATTGATATTCTTTTCAATATCTTATTTTCTTATGGATTTATTTTTAATTAATTGTTCTATCAAGTGGTGAGGCCAGGGTGCTAACGTCTCCAACTGGGATTGTGGGTTTAGTTCATTCCCCTGTAAGTTCTGACAGTTTTGCCGTGCGTGGGGAGCCCTTCTTTCTGGGTTCATCCATATTTTAAGCTGTGGTGTCTTTCTCGTGTTTGGGCCCTTTTACCATTATGAAATGTCCTGCTTATCTCTAGTGATACGCCTTTATCAGAAAGCCTGATCTGTCGGATATGAATATGGTCTCTCCAGCTTTCCTGCACGTTCACGTTCGCACGGCATTTCATTACGTATTGTTTCCCTCCACACCTACTTATGTTCTCGCATTTTTTTTTTTAAAGATTTTATTTATTTATTTGACAGAGATAGAGACAGCCAGCGAGAGAGGGAACACAAGCAGGGGGAGCGGGAGAGGAAGAAGCAGGCTCATAGCTGAAGAGCCCGATGTGGGGCTCGATCCCATAACGCCGGGATCACGCCCTGAGCCGAAGGCAGGCGCTTAACCGCTGTGCCACCCAGGCGCCCCTATGTTCTCGCATTTAAAATCCACTTCTTGGGGGCACCTGGGTGGCACAGCGGTTAAGCGTCTGCCTTCGGCTCAGGGCGTGATCCCGGCGTTATGGGATCGAGCCCCACATCAGGCTCCTCCGCTAGGAGCCTGATTCTTCCTCTCCCACTCCCCCTGCTTGTGTTCCCTCTCTCGCTGGCTGTCTCTATCTCTGTCGAATAAATAAATAAAATCTTTTTAAAAAATAAATAAATAAATAAATAAAATCCACCTCTTGGGGCACTCACGTAGCTTTGTGGGTTAAGCATCTGACTCTTGATTTCAGTTCAGATCACGATCTTGGGGTCGTGGGATCAAGCCCCAGGTCAGGCTCCACATTGAGCATGGAGCCTGCTTAAGATTCTCTCTCTCTGTCCCTCTGCTCCTCCCCTCCCTCGTGCGTTAGCTCTAAATAAAGAGATATCTAAATACATAAAATCTCTAAAATCCATGTCTTGCAAATCTATGGTGGGTCTAACCTCTTCGTCCAGTCTGGCAATCTATGCTTTTTAGAAGATTTTGTTTTAGTTTATTTTGTTTTAGTGAAGTTATTGATAGGATTGGATTTAATCTCCCTGTTTGCTATTTGCTTTCTATCAATCTCGTCTGCTTTCTTCACCTTATCCAACCTTCCTGCATTTTGTGTGAGTGTATTTCATGACTCCATTCTGATTCCAATGTTGGCTTTTCCATGTTATCCACGACTGGATAGTCCTGCTTCCTGCCCCTCTATCCTTTGTGGTATTCTTGACGTTTGTTTTCATTATACCTATGTTTAAAAATACCCACAATGTGGTATTATAAAGTTTGTTTTAAACAGATATATGTGTATTTTTAATTAAGAGAGTCTACATATGCACATTCTCTTTTATTTTATCCACAGACTTATTAATTTATTCCTTTGTTCCCTCCTGCTGATTTGAGTTAGGACCTGGTGTCATTTCATTCTATCCTAAAGAATGTCTTTTAGCATTTCTTATAGTGCAGGTCTGCTAGTAATTCATTCTTAGTTTTTGTTTATTTGTTTATTTTTTATTTTTTAAAATTTTTTGGTCTATTTTTAAACATTTTTATTTTGCCTTTATTTTTGAGAGATAATTTGGCTAGGTGTAGATTTCTGAGGAACAGCTGTTTTTTTTTTTTCCTTACGGCATTTTAAAGTTTATTTATTTTCTGTTCAATAATCTCTGTGCCCCACATGGGGCTCAAACTCACAACCCGCAGATCAAGAGTCTCATGCTTTTCCGACTGAGCCAGCCAGGCGCCCCTCCTTACAACATTTTAGAGTCCTTGCTTGCTGTCTTCTGCTCTCCTGTGTCTTTGATAAGTCAGCGATCATTAGTATCTCTTAATAGAAAATGTTAGCTTCCTGTGACTACTTTCAAGATTTTCTTTTCACCTTTGAATTTCAGCCATTTAATTAAGATGGGGCTAAGTACGGTTTGCCTTCTGGGTGTCCTATGCAGGATTCATTGAACTTGTTGAATCTGTGAATTGATGTCTTTTGCTAAGTTTGGGGAGTTTTCAGTCCATATTTCTACAAATGTGTCTCTGCCCCATGTTACCTACTCCCCTGCTGCTACTCCAGTCACACATAATGTCTTCCTGACGTCATCCCACATGTTTATGAGGCTCTGTTGATTTTGCTCCTTTTTTTTCTCTCTGTTCTTTTCACTGGATAATCTCTATCATCTATGTTGGAATTCACTGACTTTCTCTTTCCATCCCCAATCTACTACTGAGTGATTGAAGGAATTCTTTCATTTCACTTATGTGCATTTTGTGCATAGAACTGCAAAGCCCAATACCGTTGTTACCATGTGTCTAATTAAATCAACTCAAATTTTCTTTAAAAATTAAAATTCCCTCCCTCTGTCACAGTGTCCGTATTTCTAGTGCTCAATAGCCCCATTTGCCTAGTGGCCACAGTGTTGGACTGTGAACATACAGAACGCTGTCATCACTGCCAAAATAACTCTATTGGAAGGAGCTGCTCTAGAATTCCCATTTGGCTCATTCTGTACTGAGAGTGCCTTTCTTTCATAACGTATATATTTTCCTTTAAGTCCTCGAACATATTCATAACAAATGCTTGAACTTCCTTTGTACTAATTGCAATATCTGGGTTATCTTGTGGTCACTTTCTATTGATTTTTTTTTAATGTGTGCAAGTTTGAGTAACATTTTCTTCTTTCTTCACCTGTCCAGTGATTTTTTTGAGTGGAGGCTGGACACTCTGAATGCTACATTGTAGTCTTTGGAGTCTGTTTTGTTCTCTGTCGTTTTATTCTAGGAGACAATTAAGTTGACTGGACTCAAGGTCCAAAGTTCATCACAGCAGGAACTGAAATCTCCACTCAGTTCCTTCAACTTCCAGCTGCTACTTTTTCCCCGTGGCCCCCATTGGATATGCCCTGACCATACATATCTTAGAGGTGATGAGAATGTGGGGAGATCTCACATGTAGACCTGAGGGCTCGCCTCCTCTGTGGCACCCTTCCTTCAAAGATTCTCCCCTTCCCTTTGGGGCTTTCTTCCAGCCTTGAATTCTGTCCTCTGACACCTCAGGCCAGTACAGGTGTATCTTCCTGACACTCCAATGTATGTACAGAATTGGGAGTTGCCGGCAAAAAGCCTGAAACACACAAATATCACTCATGCAGTTAATCTTTCAAGGGTAGATTTCCCCTGCAGTGTCTGCCTACTTTTGATCGCTCTTCTATGCCTTCTTGTATTTTGTGTTGGCTTCATAATTATTGTTTATGGAAGGGTTACTCTGACCAAGTTACTACCCTACTGCCAGAATCCAGAAGCTGCCATCATGCATTTTTTACTGACAGTATAATGTTCACCCAGTCTGTCCTGCTAAAAACTATTAGCATTGGGGCATAATGGCCTCGAGAGGAGAAGTTCCCATTCTTCGTTACACAGAGGAAACTCGAAGGCTAGTCTCATACTATTAGCCAACAGAGTCCAAAGTGATCAATACCTCTGTGTTAAAGTTGTCAGTGTTCTCCAAGGAATGCAGAATATCCAAGAGGAAACCAGCACAATCCCATCAGGACCCAATCTTTCCTTCAATCCTTTTGGAAACTAAAACCAAACTTTATTGTTTTCCTCTAAGAAAAGAAACGGTAGTGTTTGAACATCTAATCAGCGTTATCATCATCCACTAAAAAAAAAAAATCCTCTTAAGACACCTACATATACTTATAGGTTGGACTTACACAGAAGCTGAACAGTCCAGGAATAATTTGACAACAGATGTACACGTGAGTGTTGAGAAGTTATAACACATAGCGGGGGAAGCATGAGCTCCAAGTCCAGTCCCACCATTTTTTCTATTGTATGGCTTTGGGGAATTTTGTCAACCTCTCTAAGCCATAGTCTCCTCATCTGTAAAACTGAGATAATAATATCTATCTTGTAGGCTTGCTATGAAAATTAAATGCTAAAGCATGAGAAGTACCTACCGTAGTGCTGATGACAGAAGATTCTCCCCTTCCTTTAGATCTATTTATAGTGCCTTTGAGGATCTGCAATCAGCTACTCGAGATCCCAGTTGAGGAAAAAGTCTTACCAGAAACGAGAGCTTCCCCAAATCTATCCATAGCTAATCATGGGTGATGGTTCTCCAAATGCTTATAAGTTACCTAGAAACCCGAAGCGTGGCGTTTCTGAGGGCTCCTTCAACCACCTACCGTTTCATGGGAACTCTGCTTTCTATGACTCCTGGTGTGGGACATTTCAATGAGGTCCTCCAATTTATGGGAGCCCGTAAGGAGTAAGTCCCTTTGAATCCTGTGGTATAGAGATGAGGCAGGAAAACTACGACGTCATGATTTCTGATGTCACGCCTTGGGCTGTAGCAACAGGGCTGCTGGTATTTGTCCTTTTTAAGATGAAATTCATGCAAACCTGCCTGCATTGCCCCCCAAACTAGACAAAAGCTTCTAGATTTCTTGGGGCTTATCATTCCTTTCAAACATGTTTTCCATAAAAAGCAACCATCGTTCAACCACTCTAGTGCCCACCGGGGAAGGGTCTTCCTTGGTGTTGGCTCCACCAGTGAGCATCTCCTTCCCAGAATGTCAAGCAGTTATTGACTTCTTGGTTTGTGCTAGACCTTGCAATGTTCTGCGTCTTACACCCGCACTTCGCCTAGCGTATCAGAGCCATGCTTAGCCACACGATGCAAGGTGGCCCTGAGGCTCCAATTACTCACCACTCCAGAACAATGTCATCGCGGGAAGGAACAATGCACAAACTGACAAAGAGCCCTTGGTGTGTCTTCAGGAGAGTCAAGTTGTTCCACAACCATCTGTACAGGGCTGTCTCTACAAACTGTACCCCCTAAAAGGCTCCCAGGGGATTTATTTCTAATGATGAGCCACCCCCCGCCCTGTGCAGGAGACTGGCATTCAGTGCTCAGAACTAAAAATCCAGTGTTTACCGAGTGTAGGTGTGCAGAGCTGAATCATGCCCCGAACCACCTTTCAGCTCGCTGCAGCCCCGGCCGTGCCAGCTCCGTGCAGTGTTATCACCCAGATTCATTCATTCGCTCAATGCATATTTGAGTGTCTAGCTCTGGGAAGACAGCAGAGAAAAGCCTCGGGTGGCTTACATTTCAGCAGGGTGACACAAATGATAAATGAATGAATAAATATGTCATGTAGCAATAAATGCAAAGGAAGAAAACAAGAAAGCTGGATCCGAGGATGGAGAATGATGGCGTCAGGGTTTTATTTATCGCAGAGGGCTCGGAAAAGCCTTTTCTGATAAGATGGCATCTGAGCGGAGACCTGGAGGCCAGGCAGATGCCTGAAGAGTCAGGTGGAGGCTGCAGCAAGGGCACGTGTCTGCAGGCCGAAGTCCTTTAGCGGGTCTGAAGAATAAGGGGAAAGCGAGGTAGGAGCAGGAGAGGTAGAAGATGAGTCCTGGAGGTAGAAGAGGGCCAGACCTCCTAGGGCCCTCACTGTAGCTTCCTAACAACCTCTGGCCTCTCATCTTGCTCTCCCCCATTCCATTCTCCACAGTTACTGGTCCCTAATGTGACCCCACTACCCTCCTCTATAACCCCCTCAAAGGCTTCCATCATCTGTAGGATCGAACTCAAGCTCCTTAAGGTGGGCTGCAAAGGCCCCTGCGTCCCTCTCCAGACCCCAGTTTGCCTCCAAGCCATTGCTTTTGAGTCTTCCTCCCCGTGGAAGGCAGACACCCAGCTGGTTCAACCAGTGACTTAAGAATCAAGGGCTGCAAAGGCCCCTGCGTCCCTCTCCAGACCCCAGTTTGCCTCCAAGCCATTGCTTTTGAGTCTTCCTCCCCCTGGAAGGCAGACACCCAGCTGGTTCAACCAGTGACTTAAGAATCAAGACCTTCATGTCCTTTTGAGGGTAATCACTGGGCTGTGTCAGGTGAACAAGGAGAAATCTACCCCAGGGATCGGGAAGAAGCATACCAAGTATTAGCTCCAAGGATACGCCAAGGATCTGAAACCAAGGCAAGAGAAAACAGGTGCTCGGGCTGCAGGAACTGGCTGATTCTATCAGGCGACATTGCTTAGGATGTGAACCAATACTGACTGAGTGACGGCTTTTCATAGCAGACCCACTGTGTGTCACATAGGGCACACTACGTTCTGCTCCACAGGAATTACACGGGTGTGGACACTCAGACTGCACGGATCATCAGAAGCAGAGCTGGAATCCGGACCCCGGTGGAATCTGGACTCCATGGCCCACACACTCCTGCCTCACCCCTTCCAGAATCAGACACGGAGGCTCTTTGAGCATCGTGGGCTAGGTCCCGATGGCTTTTGCATCTGCTGAATGGAGCCACGGCACCCATGAACCCCCCTGAAGAGGCAGCTCTGGGGAGGGTCCCAGTCTGCCCGTGCTCAGTTCCTCATTCTACACAGGTTAGCGCGGCCTCTCTGAGTCTCTGTTGTCGCATCTGTAGAATGGCTACATCAGCTCAGGCTGTGACAACAAAATACCACAGACCTGGGGCTTAAACAACAGACACGTATTTCTCACAGTTCTAGAGACTGGGAAGTCCGAGATCAGGGTGCTGGTGCACATTCTGGCGAGAGCTCTCTTCCTGGCTCGGAGCTCTCTTCCCTCCTCTCTCTCTCTGTCCTTCCACGGCAGAAAGCGGAGGTTCTGGTCTCTTCTCCTTCTGGTTAGAACACCAATCCCATCTTGACGGTCCCCCTGTCATGAGCTCCTTTGAACTTAATTACCTCCCCAAGGCCCCGTCTCCAAGTACCATCACACTGGGAGTGAGAGTTTCAACACAGGAAGTTTGGAGGGATACACACATTCAGCCCTCAACTGGCACATATTAAGAGCTCCATAAATGTTTGCTGTGCTCACAAGACACACCGAGGTCGTACAAAAGCCATCCTCCAGTCCACCTTGCTGGTCCAAGACCCCACGCAACAGGGCAAGAAGTGAGCTGCGTGCTGGAGACCGTGGGTATCATTCCTTACCAGGATCTGCCTTTGTTATGCATTTGCATGGAGAGCTGGTTTCCAGGACGTTCCACCATGCTTTGCAGCCCTAAAGGATGATGCTTTTTAAGGAACTGCTCCTTCCTTACCTACCTCCTTTCCTGGGGCTCATGTTGACGTTCGGCTCCTTAGCCATGGCAGTCCTCTCTGGCTGGGCGCATTTCCTCCTCACCACGTACACCCCAAACCTCGGAGGCCCGGCTCCTCTGAGGCTGTCAGCAGCTCCGGCTGATTTTATCACCGTCATAAGTCTCTGGAATAGCTGCCGTTACGCTACAGCTACCAGGGCAAAGCCGGTACTTTGGTGTCGACTGCAATGTATTCATAAATTTCTACAGGCATTTACTGAGCGCCTACTGTATGTGTCACGTGGATGCCTGCCGAGCTTCCCATCTCCACCGCCATCACCGCAAACACGCCTCATTATCATCCTTTTCAACCTGGCCCCACAGTTCCAGAGCAGAGGGACCACTCCTTCCTAATTCAGCCCCTTCCAGCAGTCTTCCCCCAGCCCGGACACACCCCTCAAGGATCATTAGCTCCCAGGTCCCAGGCCTTGGTTAGCTGGCCTGCCTCCGCCCTCTTTGTCTTCACGCCCCAGGGGCCCTGACGCCACCATCAATGTGCCCTTATCATCTCCTTCTTTGGTTTTGTAAACATTCTGCATGGCTGTCCCCATCCCCACCCGGTCTGGGTTTTCTGTAACTCGGAGCGTTTTCTTTCTCAGTCACCCACTTGCCTTCAGCCTTCCATCTGTGCATACATCCCACCCGCCCTGCCATGGCCCATCCCTCAGTCTACTGAGCCAGCATTCCCATACCCCGACTCCAGGTTTCCCTGGACCAGACAGGTGGCCTTGAACCCCAGGTTCACAGGTATGTCACGGACGGGTATCTGCTCCAACCTGTATCCAGGGACCTGCAAATGGACAAGAAATTTCACGTCATGGCTCCACTATTGATTAGTATCGTATTTCTACTCTGGAAGCGGCGGTGGGTCTGGTCTGGGCGCCCAGATAGCGAGCGATTGTTCTCCGGCAATTTCCATCGAGCTGGTTTCGAGTGGGTATGCATTCTGTCTTTGCTATTCCCAGGACACCACGGGGTTCTTGCGCATACACAATAGGTGTGCAGGCGTGCTTCCGCACGCGTGGGTGCCTGCACCCTCTCCATCACTTTTCCCAGGCTTGTTTTTCCCTGGTATTAAAGAACCACGAAGAATTTCTAAGTCAGTCATATTCTTTGTTGTTATTACTAGTTGTAGTGCATTGAAAGGGACAAACAACGCAGCTTATTCTTTGCCTCGCTACAACCAGAGATTTATTTTCTAGAATTTTTTTTTTCGGTCATTGTGTTGAAAGAACTCAATGAAGACTAATTACTCTCCTTTCTCTTTCAAAAAAAGAGAAAGCTGGATATGAGGGTGAGCCTGGTGATCCACTTCTGGGTGGTGGTTTTGCGTCTCTCAGCTTGGAGATGATTGTATAATCTTCTGGGTCTTTGCATCTGTCTTTAGAAAATTGTGAGCATCACCCCAGCATTCATGCCCACGGTGGCAACCAACACCCTAATCCGTAGCATTAATGACCATCAGGACGGAGGCACTGCTGGTGAATTGTCACAGTGCTGCTGGGGTCCTGCCCTGCTCCCTGTGCTAGGGAAATAGACATCCTTCCCCCATCCTCCCCACATCCCTTTGGCCCACACATGATTCCTGTGAGCACAGAAATAGCACATTCCATTCCTAATGCCACTCAGAGTCCTGTATGAACCGTTCTTTTCATGTCTGCATGAGTCCCTCTGCCCCAGCACTGAGGGGTCAAGAGTCATGGGGAGCAGCCTAGAAAACCAGCCTCTGCATGCAGATGGCCCTGATTCCAACCCTAATTCCCAGCCCAGGCTCCTCTGTCCCTGTCCTTCCCAAGAGCCACCTAGCTAAGTGTTTCTTTACTCAGACATTCTCCAGCTTGGCCACCCATCGCATGATATACTCACCAGGGCCTGAGCCCTCAGCTTGCAAGTACCCAATCCTAGTCCAACAGCCCATGGAAGAATTTCTTAGCAGGATGAATCCTTAAAAGTCAAGCATGGAAAAGAAAGTTCTTAGATGGAAACACAGAGAATTCTTAGAGGCATGACAGTGCTAGTGATTTTACAGTTTGATCTGATTAGAGCCCTGGAAGTATTCGGTGAGGAGGGTAGCCCCACCCACCCTCCCTGGTCCCTCCCGCCAGGCCTGGAGCTGGAGCCCATTGCCAGACAAAGGGAGAGGTGGTGGGGGCGGGGGTTGGGAGACCCAGCGGTCCAGCTCCAGCTCTTTCCTGAGCAAGCTGTGCAGATGTGGGCCAGCTCATTCCTCTCTGAGCCTCAGTTTCCTCGTTTGCTAAAGGAGAGGGTCTCACTGAATTACCTGCAGGGTCCCTTCCAGCTGTGTGATTTTATAAAGGGAAAAAATCCTTCACTTTGAAGAGCTCTGAGACATGACAAAAAGGCATTTCCAAGGGAGTTGAGTTTCCTCTAGGAATTTTTTAGGAATAAGGAAAGTATCCATCAGTAGGAAAGGAATAGCAGGTGGCATCCTAAGGAGTTGGGGCAAGGGCATGACCTGAGGGTCAGTGTAGAACCCGGTCCCAGGACGGATACTCTCCCTGGAACTTTGAACTAAGATCAGACATGTTCTACAAAATAGGCCACTGAGTGGCATCTGGGAACCTAAGGACGTGGTCGCTGCTTGTACTAATGCCCGGTGATGGGGACACAAGGGCAGTTTCCCAGCTGGTGTTTCGCTGCTCTGGGCCTGGAAGGGCTACGATCCCCCCACCTCTGGGAGGCAAAAATCATCGCAGGCTGAAAGGAACTGTCGGCAGAACAAGAGAGGAAGCACCCGGATCGTTTAGAAAGAACCAATAGATTAAAAACCATGAGCGAGGGGCGCCTGGGTGGCACAGCAGTTAAGCGTCTGCCTTTGGGTCAGGGCGTGATCCCGGTGTTATGGGATCGAGCCCCGCATCGGGCTCCTCCGCTGTGAGCCTGCTTCTTCCTCTCCCACTCCCCCTGCTTGTGTTCCCTCTCTCGCTGGCTGTCTCTCTCTCTGTCAAATAAATAAATAAAATCTTAAAAAAAAAAAAAACCCATGAGCGACATCATCGGGGCCGGGAGGGCGAGTCGAGCCTACAAATATCGACATGGAACATGCAGAGAAGTCCATCCAGGAAGGCCAGAGAATGAGGAAGTGCACACAGGACCCCAGGACTGCTCGGAGCCACCAGGATGCGACCAGCTCTGCGAATGCAGCTCTTCCTAATGGATGTGGCCTTCAAACCCCCCTTTCTGGGCCCCTCAGAGGCCCGTTAACACCCTCTGCCAGCAAAAGGGTTCAGGAAGATGTCTTAAGTGTTAAAACCAATTCCTCCAGGCTTTCCTGCCCTGAAAGCTTCAGAAATAGGAGGGTGGGGAAGAGAGCCAGCTGGCCCAGCATCCTCCTCCTCTTCCACTCAGGCTCCCAAGAGAGGGGTCGACCGGCAGTCAATGGAGGAGAGACCTTTCAGGTTAGGGAGAGACCACAGCCTCCCTGCCTCCCCACAGTTGTCAAAACTGATAGGCACCTCCCCCCCCCACCGCCCACCCCCGCCCCCAGCTGGCCAGGTCAAAGTCCCCGCTGAAAGCTACAGGGTCGTAAGCTTTCCCAGTCCGACCTCAGTCCATCTTGGCAACTGAAAACTAGGAGGGGTCCCAGAGATCAATCCAACTCATTTCTTTTACGGTGGGCCAATAAAGAGGTTCAGAACTGATAAGAGGTGCCCCGAAGTCATGTGGTGGGGAAGGGAGGGAGAGGGAAGCGGGACCTGCATAGGCTAAAACGCACAGAGCCTGGGCCCCTGAGGTCATTCCAGCAGATCCCGAAAGAGCCAGGTGGCTTGTTCCTGCTCGTTCACCTGCTAAAGGACGAGCAGTACCTGGAAAAGTCGCCAGAGTAAAGGGAGGAGGAGGGTGGAGCCTGGCAGAGTGGGCGTGGCCAGGGGAGGAGAGCCAATCACCAGAGGCGCCCTTGGGGGGGGGGGTGTTGGTGTCTCAGTGTGCTCAGCTGAGGATGTGGCCCCAGAAAAGACTTGGATCTCCCTTTTTATCTATTTATTTATTTAGTAGTGGGAGTGAGGGGCAGAGGGAGAAAGAGAGAGAATCCCAAACAGGCTCCACGCCCAGCACAAAGGCAGACACAGGGCTCGATCTCAGGACCCTGAGATCATGGTGAACCCAAATCAAGAGTGGGAGGCTTCACCCACTGAGCCACCCAGGCATCCCTGGGTCCCCTTTTTTAAAGAGTCTTCCCTGATGTTGGGCAGGTTGTTTGCACCCATGGGTCCACAAGGAAAAGATGGGGCAGTGGGTGAAAGACAACAGACTGAGGGAAAGTTATAATTTGGATATATAATTTGGGCAAACCAGCTCTATCTCACCTGCCTCCAGACGGTGGGTGTGGCATAGTTCTGAAGATGAGAGTCTGAAACTTAGTTAATGAGCCAGGATTAGGCTCAGCTGCACACAACACAAAATCCAAACTAACAGTTTTAACCAAGATGGCAGATTCTTTCCTCCCTTACATACAAGAAAAGCAGAGTTAAGCAATCTGGGGCTGGTAAGGCAACTCCGTGGTTATTAGAACTCGGATGCCCTCTGTTTTTTCCGCTTCCACCAGCCCAATGCAGAGTTTCCATTTCAAGGCTCCCATTTTGTCCAACATAGCTGTTGGAGCTCCAGCCATCACTTTCCAGTCAGGAGGGAGGGAGATAGTGAGAAGGGCAGCAAGGGGCAGCAAGGGGCAGCAAGCCCTCCCAACTGAACCAGATTCCTTTGGTCCGCCTGCCCAGAAGTTCCACTAAACAGAGCTACTCCCCTCCCATGAACAGAATTTGGGCCTGCGGCCATCCCTAGGTGCTTAGAACATCAGAAAATAGGGTTTTTAGCTGGTTTCATGGCCTCCCCAAATAGAACAGGGATTCTCTTACTAAGGCAGAAAGGGTTACACCTGTGGGACAGAAGCAGCAGTTTGGCTTCTCCTCAGGTCCTGTTTTCTCTGTGCTCTGGCTGGGCAGCTGTGACCTTGGTTTTCCACATCTGTGAAAGGACCTGGACCTCAAAGAGAAGGCATGATAATAAAGAAGTTCATTAACACGAAGGAAGGAAGGAAGGAAGGAAGGAAGGAAGGAAGGAAGGAAGGAAGGAAGGAAGGAAGGAAGGAAAGAACAAAAGAAGGGAAGAAAGAAAGAGAGAAAAAAGGAAAAGTCTTTAGCTCACAGGAAGGAAAATAAGCTGGTTGGGGGCCAGGCACACACAGGAATGCAACTTGGCCTGACCGTCCCACTCTGATGTCAATACTCCAGGGGAGCCAGCTAATTACAGGCTCCCTGCCGCAGAGCCTTTTGAAACACTAGGCTTCTTTTGAGATGTGACTAATTACCCCCTACCTGACTTTAAGACTAGATTTTTATGTCTGAGGCTTTTTCAAAACGAGCCTTACCAGTGCTGCTGCCTGCCCAAGTGGACTAAGACAGACAGATGGTGGAAGACTGAGCGAAGGGCAGGGGTCCAACAGGAAAATGGGAAATGGAAAATCCACCCACCTCTGATGCCTAGTGGGCCTAGCATCCTCCCTTCCAAACCTCTGGCCTGAATTGCTAAGGGGGAAAACGGAGCTCCACCCTCTTCCTTCCCCACCCAGATCCCGGGGAAGTGTTAATGAGGGCCTGGAGGAATGGGGCCAGTGGAGGGGAAGGGGCGGCACAAGGGTCTGCAGGCCAGGTGGATGAGAAGGAAATGTGGCGGTCAACGGAGTGGGAGGAGGGGAGAGAGGGAGGAAGGAGGAGGGGGATGGAGGAGGGGGAAGGGGAGGATGGGGAAGAGGAGAGAGAGGGAGGAGGAAGGGGAGAAGGGGAGGAGGAGAGAGAGGAAGGAGGATGGGGAGGTTGGAGAGGAGGAGAATGTGGGGAGGAGGGAAAGGAAGGATGGGGGAGGAGGAAGAGGATCAGGGGAAAGAGGAAAGAGAGGGAAGAAGGAGAGGTTGGGGGAGGAGAGAGCTAGGAAAGAGGAGGATGGGGGAGGGGGAAGGGAAGGAGGGGGAGGAGGAAAGAGAGAAAAGGAAGGGGAGGATGGGGAGGAAGAGGGAAGGGGGCAGGGGGAAGGGGAGGAGGAAGAGTGGGAAGCAGCGGAGGAGGAAGGCACAGGAGTGTCTGGCTGAGAAAGGCGAACTCAGACTCTAGGAGCAGCGCCCTGCCCAGGGCTCATGGTCCTAAGAAGACACGGTAAGGAGAAAGAAGGCAGGAGGGTGGGAGGTGAGGACCCTGAGTGTGCACGAGGACACTGACCTACTGCAGTGCAGGTGCAGAATCCCAGGGAGCATTTTTCCAGAGCCTCAGCGGAGACGACAGTGAGGTCTGGGGTAAGCGGGCAGGGGTTCCACTTGGCCTTGTGAACAATTGGTCACTGTAACAGCTTCCCAGGGGAGGGTGTGTTTGAAGGGGCCTTGTAGAATGAATAGGAGTTCACTGGATGGACAAAGAGGAAACAGCATTGACCCTGCGTGTAAAGCCCAGAGGGGAGGAGTGGCAGGGAATGTTCCGGAAGGGCAGCTGCTTGGGCCTGGCAGGGGGTGGGGCTGCAGGGGGCGAGGGGCTGGATGAAGCTCATTCTGTGGACAGGTACCACTCCTCAGAACATTGTGGTAATGCCCTGAGCCCCAAGGGCTGCAGACTGGTGGGGTGCCGGGCAGGAGCGCTCAGCAGAGGGGGGTAGACGGGACCCGGAGGCTGACAGGTGCAGCTGAGTCTACAATGACACTTACGTTTCTGGCTTAGGTGACAGGGCCGACGGTGACCCCTTCAACCGGGCAGGAAGGAAGAAGGAAGAAGTGTGACAACAGAGCAGTGTGTTTGCTTTTTGACATTTCAAGTTCGAAGCGGCAGGAGCCTCTGGATGGGGACAGCGAGGAGGCAGCTGGATGGACGCGGCAGGAGCTGTAGAGGGAGGGGTCATCCGCGTGTCTGTGACCCCGTGATCTTCTCTCTGGTCCCCTGAATCGTGGGCCTACTGTCTTGTCTCCGGCTTCCAGGAATCTGGCCACATCTAGAGCAGAATGGGCGAGCCACTGGGGGAGGCCAGACTCTTAGCTGGGATGGCAGGGGAGGCTGAGCCGGAGCCCCCAGGGCGGAGCCCCTCTTTGGGGCACGGGATTCTTCGGGACCGAGCAGCACCCCACACTCCAGACAGAAAGTTCTTCATCGGCCACTCCTGGTCCTGTTGGCTGAGGAGCTGCTCCCATGCAGAGCAACATGTCAGTGAGAAGCAGACGGTCTCCCTGAGGGGCCTTCGGCTGAGAAGCCTAGAGCCCTTCTCCGGCCGGATCGCTCTAGAACGCACAGGCCCGTGAATGAAGGGAGAGAGGGAGGAGAGAGAGAGAGAGACATGGGACATGGAGAGGCAGTCAGAGGTGAGGAGCCGCAGGGAGCGGGGAGAGGGGCTAGAGAGACAGCAAGCCCTGCGGGGCCACCCACAGGCTGGACCGACTCATGAACGATCCAAATTTGGCCTGGGCCCTTCGCGAGCAGCCTGCCATTTCTTCCAGCTCCCCGGGGAGTGTGCATGGTTGGGCAGCCCCCTCGTGTCTGCTGGCGGATACCCACTCCCACTACAGGCTCTTCCGAGTGGCTGGACCGCATGCCCCCCCACCCCCCAGCAGGTCTGTCTTCGCTGTCCTGAGACAAAGGCCTGCTGGCAGGTACCCCTGGCCCGGCAGATTCCTCCTGCCTCTCAGGTGGGGAGTGGAAACTGGATTAGCCTCATTGGACTTGCTCCCTCGCCGTGCTGGGAAATTGCAAAGCTATTTATTCCCCTTTCCCTGAACCCTGGATGCACAGCGATAAGCCCACTTTAAGGGACAACGCCAAAGTCAAGAGGCCTCCTCTCTGACCCTGGTCGCAAGGCTCGAGGACCAGACCGTGCTTCAGAGAAGAGCAGCAGTGGCTACGTGGCAGTCTGGGATCATCAGTGCGGAACAGGTGATACCGTCCCAGACGAGACCAGAAGGGAGGCGGGTCGCACCAACCCTTTCTGCGTAAGAGGTGGGGGGCGGATGTCTGGGGGAGGAAAGGGGAGACAGACACACAGGATGTTTGATGAGAGGGGAGAGACCCCTTCCCCTGCTTGGCGGCCTCTTTCTCACCGTGGCAGAGCCCACGGACCAATTATTCCATCAAGTTAGATATTAGAGAATCCAACTTCATTAGAGCTTCGAGGAGCACGAAACGTGAATCATTGGAAAGCTTGCTATATTCTGCAGGAGACTTTCTCTGGAAAGGAAAAAAAACACACTTTCATTTTCCTTTGAGGTTAATAGAAGGCTAATTTGAAAGCACGCGGTTAATGATAAAGCTAAAAATACCTCTTGTAGGCTCACATGCCTCTGTCCTGGCCTCTGCAGCTCCAGCCTCTCTGGAGCCCAAAGCTGGCTTCCGGAGGGCAAAGCAGCTCTGCACAGGAAGGACCTGCACCTGCCCCCCCTCCCCCCGCCCCCGTGCACGTGCCCCCGCATGGGGCAGGGCAGGTCTGGGCTGCGGCTGCCAGGTTGGTGCAGGGGAAAGAAGGGGCGGGGAAGAAGAGCCGGTCACACTTGGCATGTGCCACCATGAGGAGATCTCACGGCCGGCAGGGCTTTGGGGAGTGGGGTGGATTCCCTCGCCCAGCCCTGCTCCGATCTGCCCACCGGGGGCTCATCTTGGTGGAGGACAAGGCTCTCCCCCAGCTGAGGGGCCTGGACAGGAACCCTTGGCCGTGGTCACAACAGCTCCCTGGGTGACAGATGGCCAAGAGCAAGAAAGATGTGGCTTGGGGCAGATGAGGAGAGAGGCCTGATTTGAGCCTCTTGGACTTCAAGTGTGTGTGTAGTGTGTGTGTGTGCACATGTGTGCGTGCGTACATGTGTGAGTGAGTGAGCTGTTTGCAAGGGGAGAGGAAAGTCCTACATGTCTGAGAATATGATCTGGGATTCAGCAGGGAAGCCACCAGGCGCTCGCTTCGAGCCTCTCTGCATGCCAGGAGGCCAGGCCTGCGGGTGTGGGTTTAAAGGTAAAGCTGGCGGGGGTGGGGGGGCCAGGGGGGACGACCCCGGGGGGGG
>NW_024424897.1:7156673-7212904 GCF_017311325.1 Ursus maritimus | reverse complement strand
GGGGGGGGGGGGGGGGGGATGACCCCTCCCTCCCCCACTGCAGCCCCAGACACTCGGAGGCCTCGGAGCGGGCCTCGGTGCTCCTGAGATGCTACGGTTCTCTCTTCTTGGTAGCTCAAGCTTTCCAGGAAACAGAAGAGAACGGAAGAGGGAAGGAGAGACCAAGGGGGGAGGGGCCTGTGCTCTGCCTCCCACCCCAGCCTCGTGCACATTCGGCCCAGCGCAGGCTCCTCGGAGGGCCTGGGCCTTGGGGGTGGGTGGCACTCTTCCCGGCTGGTGCAGCCAGCTCTCCCCCGAGACCCCACCCCAGTGCAGCTCCCACCCCCGCTGCTGAGACGCTTCCCTTCTGTCCCCTCCAGCCTTTGTCAGTGACACCCGTATTTCTGCCCTTCTAAGAACGCCATCAGCAGTGTCTTGAGTGTCGGACACACTCACCAGACTCCCCTGCTCCTACACCCCGCAGCCTGGCCCCGGCGGACGGAAAGATGGGCAAGTGTGCCCGCAGCAGGTGGAAGACACCCGTCCTTGGAACTCGTCTCCCCTGGGCTCCAAGGTCAAGGAACCAAGGCCCATTCATGAATCCACGAAACCAGCCTTTATTAAAGGCCTGCCGTGGGCCGACAAGGCATGTCACTGCCAGGAAGGAAAGCACACGGTGGCTCATTCGCATAGAAGATAAATATTAAACAAATACCCTGAGCCCACGTACTGAGGAGTCTCCCCTTGTTAGAGACACACGTGAAATGTCTTTATGCATCCCTATAACTCCCCCTAACTACCTTCTGTCGAGTCCCCCTCGCCTACTCCCTTAAAGACATTTGGCCAAATTATATACATTTCAGCCATGCCCAGTTATTAGAACTGTCTCATCCCAGCACTTAGTCTGATTCATTGTCAGACTTCGGTCTCTGCGAAGTGCAGAGCTCCGGTCGGCCCTCCCCAGCACCGTCCCCAGCATCACACACCTGGCCGTGGCTGTGCGGGTGTGGGGGGTGGGGGGGCACAATGTCTGCTCCTCACTTCCTCCCCCTCACTTCCCTGCCTGAGGCTGTCCTCTTGCGGGTGGCCTTTCCCAGTCTGACCGCCATCCCTGGCCCTGCTGTGCGGGGAGGCGAGCAGGCAGACCCTGTGGGGGCCTCCTCACAGCCTCATTCACGGATCTGGGAGCCCCAGCTCCTACTTCTTCCCACCCCTGCCCCCATCCTTCCAATTCTCACCCAGTGGGAGACTTTCTTGTGTGGGGTATCTGCAAAACGGTTGAAGCCCAGCTCCCTTCCATGGGGTTCCCTCCATCCGAGGCAGGGGCGCATAGCCTTGCCCAGCGATGGTGGGAGAGCAGGCAGCATCCTGGCTGTCCCTGGGGGATCCAGCTGCTGGAACCAGCCCTGTCCCCATCCTGCTCAGGAGCAGGAGGCCACGAGAAAATCTGTGGAGTCCACTAATGGCCAACCGGGGAGCCACCCACCCCGCTCCTTCGGGAAGGGAGAGAACAATCTTCCCTTGCAAACTGTGCACTTGAGCGAGACCAGCTCCCTGCATCCTTCGGCCGGGGTGGGGTGCGTATGACGCTAATCGCTAACGGTAACAAGGGGCTAACTAACATCCATGGAGGAACCCTGTTTTCCAAGCTCGTGCACACACTCTTCTAACTTCACATCAACCTGCGGCATGGGTGCTGCTGATGTCTTCATTTTAGAGGGGAGCAAACGGGGCACAGGGAGCCGGTGCAGCACATCCAAGGTCATGGGGGACAGGCCAGAGGCTGGATCCGGAGGTGCTGCAGACCTGTGGGGTGTGCTGGGGGGGGGTCGGCTCTCTGAATAGAAAAGCAGGTGTATTGAGCGCCTTTCCCCTCCTTCCGGGACAGGTTAGTCCTAAAAGCAAGGGGCACTGCCAGGAAGGTTTTAAAGCAGGGTTAGGGCAGATCCTGCAGACCGGGTCCGAGGAGACGTAGTTGGCCGGGTGGCACAGCCATTCACATGCTCACGGGCCACCTCGGAGTCCCTGCCTGGTGTCCCGCAGCCCACCCAAACTCACTTCTTTTGGGTAGTGGAGGGGGGAGGCAGGACAGGTGGGCTTGTCTCCGTGTTTGGGGGACCCCCACCGACTGACTGGGAACACCTGCGCCGCAGCCTCCAGCCCAGCAAAGGAAAGGCAGCCGGGTGTCCCTGCCTCGCCCCGTCCTTTGGAATCCCATCCGTCTGGGGACTACATCGCGCCACGGAACATAACTCGGTAATGTGAGGCTAATGTTCTGTGGACAGTTACACAGCGGACTCCGCCACCCCCTCCCGCCGCCCGTCCCGCAGACGTGGCGTCCTGCCCACTGTGTCAGGACCTCCCCCGGAATGAGAAGGGGGCCGGGCGCCAGGTGGGGGGCAGCTGGGAGGAGCCAGTCGTCCCCTGGAGCCCAGGCAGAGAGACCACCGACCCCCGGCTCTCAGACGGGAAGTGCGGGGACGGCGAGCCCAGGAGCTGCTGCGGGCTTCTGGGTGTAATTCTGATTCTGAGCCCACTTCTAATAGCTCCCATTTCCTCACTGCCTTGCAGACGTCACCTGGTTTAACCTTCAATATACCCCATGAGGAAGGTGTTTTCCCCACTATATGATTGAAGGAACAGGCCCCCGCTGGTGCTCCCACCTCAGAACCGGAATTCAAACTGCTCTGATTAATTCCCTCTGCTCTCCACCCCTCCACCAGGATGCAGGGCACATCACCCAAGCTCTCTGCACCCCCATTTCCTCATCGGCAAAAAGGCGGCATTAGCTCCCACTTTCCCCAGCTTCCAGAAGGCTTAGTGTTGACAGAGGGCCTGGCACATTGCTTGCATGGGATTGCATTAGTTTGGGGTTTTCCAGAAAAACAGAACCAACAGATGTGAATATATTTAGAGAGAGAGGGAGAGAGGAAGAAGGAGGGAGGGAAGGAGGGAGGGAGGGAAAGAGAGAGATTTATTTTAAGGAGTTGGTTCATGTGACTGTGGAGGCTTGGCGAGCCCATCTGATAGGGTAAGGCTGGAAGACTGGAGACTCAAGAAATAAATGCGGTTTAAGGCCAATGGCCATCTGTTGCCAGAAGGCCCTCTTTCTCGGGGGAGGTCACTCTTTGTTCTATTCAGGCCGTCCACTGATTGGGTGAGGCCCACCCACATGATGGAGGGCCACTGGCTTTACCCAATGTCCACGAATTTGAATGTTAATCTCATCCAAAAAAAAAAAAAAAAAAAAAAAAAAAACACCTTCACGGACACATCCAGAGTGATTGACCGAATATCTAGGCACGGCGGCCCAGCCAAGTTGACACATAAAATCAAACATCCCTCCATGGCAGCCATTCTGGCCGGAGGTGCTGCCCCCTGCTATCAGCACCCATGGGGTCTTCGCCATGGACTCACACGCGTGGCTGGGGTCTGTATGTACGTGGCGTACCCGTGGGACTGTGGGGTGATCGTGAGTAAACACGCAGGCACGCACACTGCTGTAAAGGCATAGGATATCCCTGAGGGGGTGAGCCAAGCCATGCCCGGACCCTGGGACCACCCAGGCCAGTTCCCTGACCCATTAGGACCAGGGGGAGAGCAGTAGGAGGAGGCAGCCAGAATGAGGTACAAATCTGGACTCCTGGCCATGACCCTGGGTAGAGCAGTGCACCTCCCTGCGATTCCGTTCAGCCTCAACCAGGCGGGAATCAGGAACCCAGCCGCAACCGGCTGCGGGAGGAGGCAATCCGCGCTAACGGATGGAAAGCACCTAGCTGGGCCCGGCCAGCCGCACCGTCAACGTCAGCTTCTTCCCTCCCCAACCTTGCTGAAGAGAAGAGCACGTCCCAGGCAGAGCAGAAACTTAATTAGGATTGGAAAAATGTGAATTCCGAGGCTTATTAAATTCATGATATTTTTACTTACCATGTACCCAGAAATATATTTAGCAAAGCAATTTACACCATCATTGGCTGATGGATGGTGGTTTTCCAAGCTGAGTTTGAAGATGTAAATGGGCTCCAATCAGGGCTTTGCCGGGAGACGACGCTCCCCTTCAGACCGTCCCGGTCCTTTGGGCTCCAGCCTCACCGGGGCAGGCCTTCCAGGGTGGACGAATGGCCCTGCGCCCCCACCCTCCATGGGGGCTCTGCTGGGGTCGCCTCTGCTGGCAGGGAGAGACCCAGGGTGGGGAGCAGAGAGGAAAAATGATTAACCGCAATGACAGGCATTTATCAAGCACTCACCGCGTACCAGAGGCCGAGTCCTTTACCTCTGGTGACTCAATACCCCTCACAGCAATCCCGTGAGAGAAAGAGCACCCAGCCACCTCTTCTTCCCAGCTGAGCGACCTCGGGCAAATTGTTTAACTGCCCCCCGTGCCTCAGTTTCCTCATCTGCGAAGCAGAGATAATAACATCTACACATGATGCGCCCTAAGCACCGTGTCTGGACTCCATCAAATCCGATACCAGTGTGGCCGTAATAGGGTAGCTTACTTGCTCAAGGTCAAGTGGCTAGTCGGCAGTGTAGGCAAGACTCAAAATCAGGTGTGCAGACTCGGAAGCTCTTAACTGCACGTTAGCATGGACTGCAGGACCCTGCTCTCCAGTCGGTGGCCGGCAAAATTTGGCTGGATCTCCCCCTTGATATTCACATCCAGGAAGCCCAAGCAGGAATCAGGCTTTTGTGACCTGCTGACTCCACGTGAGATGGAGGCTGTGTCCCCAAGGTCCAGGCTACGCAGGGGCAGACCGGCAGCAGCATCCAAGCCCGGCCCCTTGCATCTTCCGTTTGTCACTGTCCTCCCTTCTGGACTGCCCTTGGCTGAAACAAGGGCTTGATGGAGTAGGATAAGCAGCTGGCCTTGAAATTTTATTTACGGAAATAATTTGCGTACGAACCAGATTGCTAACGCAAAGCTGAATCTCACCCCCACTCAGATGAAATCATCACCAATTCCAAATGAATTGATCTGACCGTAAACAATGCTGGACCGAGGAAGGCTGGCGAGCTCAGGATTTCCTGCCCGGCTGGGGAGCTCCTTCCTGGGAGAGGAGCTGTGTGCAAATATGGTGGGGAAGCAGGACAGCCTGGCAGGCGGGAAACCGATACCCTCCAGGAGGGGCTGCCTCGCCCAAGAGAATCCTGTGAGCTCTCTCCTTCTGGGCTCGCATGCTTCCAGAATGGTATGTGCAGTGCCTCCAGTCTCCCTCTCTCACTTCCTTCTGTGCTGACCCCCGGGGACCTATGGAGACCTTACTTGTGCTTCCAAATGACACTTCCACCCTGAAGCCGCCCTCGATTTTCCCAAGTGGAATTGCTCCTTCCTTCCCATGACTCCTCTTTATGTCCCTCTCCATTTGTGGGCTTATTATCATGACAAACTCACCTGTAGCTCCTTGAGCCTGAAAACTGAAAGCTCCTTGAGGCCAGACCCTTTTATCTTTTATCATCTCCAAGAACTTGCCTCCAAATCTGCCAGTTGCTTAGCGCCTTTACTGTATATGGTGGCTACTGAAGAAATATCTGTGACTTGAGATATATTCTAGAAAGATATCTTTTAAATTATTTTGAGCAGAAAGAAACTCCTTTATTAAAAACAGCAATCTAAGTAGAATTCGTTTGTAGGAGGGAAGAACTCTGGCTAAGTGGGCTGCACCCAAGGGCACAGAACCCACCAGCTGGGCCTCCTGCTGGGCCACTCCCCATCCCCCAACCAGACCCCTTGGCACCCATATAACCCCAGTCACCCACCACACAAAATCAGCAACCAGCAGGGCAACAGGACCTAGAGAACCATCTCTCGAGGGAGGGCAGCCAGCTGCACTGGAAGGTTCTCAGAGAGCTGAGCAGATGGGAGCCCACCTCACCCCACATCGGACTCCTTGTGAGGGGCTTTGTGCAGCCGTGGGCCACTGTAAGAATCCGTGTAATATGTCAAGAAGCAACGTTCCAGCCTCACTCCTCCTCCCGATGGGCCCGATGCTGAGTCCAAAACACACGGTGGAAAAGGACTTAGCCCCTCTAACTGTCTCTGTATCTCTTCCCCTGCCCCTCCGAGACCTCCCGGCGGTGTCATCCTTCCAACACTTCTGGCAGGCAGCAGGGACTCCCTTTAGAAGCCAAAGGACTCAGAAGTGCCCTAAAAAATCTGACTTGCAAATCCGCTCAATAAGTGGAGTGTGTAACAGGTCACACCATCAAGGACTGCATTCCCAAAAGTGCAAATGGGCCATTACCCTCTCTTGATCTTATGAGGTTTGTCTCTAATGAGTGTGGGGCTCTTCCTCTGAGTAGCTGGCTTTCTCCAGAGAAGTGGCAGAGACCCAGGGGGAAGGGAGGCAAGCGGCAGCTTTGCCAGGGGCGTGGGGGTGGTCTGGGGCTGGCTCCGGGGACACAGAGGCTGGACCTGTTTACTAGGGTTCCAGATGCCCCCCGAGATGAGCAGAGACTGTGAGGGCACATCAGGGGGCACTCTCCTGCTTCTGGGGGAATTCAACCCCAAACAGTGAGGTTTGGCTTTGCCCCACCCCATCCCAGGGTCAGCCTTCCCTGTGTTGTCATTACCCTCCAGCAAAGACAAACATTGCTCCTCTCAGCCTCTGCAACCCATAAATAATCATAGTAATAACACAGAATAAAGAACACTGAATATGGTTTTTATTATCAGGTTATAAACGTAATACATACAACTGCAGAAAGCCTGAATGGTGCACCAAGACATCGGGAACAAAACCAAACTCACATAATCCACCACGAGGGTATATACTGTTAGCATATCGATGCATTTGTATCAAGATTGTGAACCTCGTCTCACGAGACCAAATGGCTTCGGGTCTCCCTCTGATGGCCGTCCTGTCTCTTCTACCTGCGCGTTGATCACCGATGCGGGGAGGGGGGGGAGGCCTGGCTGCCCCCACCCCCAGCCCAGAGAGAACCCCCAGCCCAGGAGGGAAAGGAAGACAATGGCATGCATTCACCAATCGAGTTAACGACTTATAAAGTTAAACACTTAAAAGGCAAAGAGATTCAGAGTTAATCAAATAGTCGATTAGTCAGAAGGTTGAAGGAGATAAAAACAACTGCTTCCATGTTAGGCTTTAAATATTTAACAAGTGAAGTCACCTCCTATGTCCTACTCGGAAATCCCACCTCTATCCAGACTCTGACCTCCTAGAGTTTTGACTGGCGTGCCCCTGCCCCTCCCACCGCTGGGCCTGCTCACCCCTATGCCAGGTCCCTTCACCCTTTACCACGTTGATTCCCCCACCAGCCACTCACCAGCTTGCCTCCATGAGCCTTCCAGAGCTGGTGATCGGGGAGTTTTCCTGGGAAGTTTGGTGGAATTAATGGGGGCATGAAGCCTATTGGGGGAAGGGAGGGCGTGTGTGTGGGGGGGGGGTGGTCAGGGGAGGTCAGGTGGAAGGGGAGAGCCCAGAGGCTAATATGGAATGGAACGACCCAAGGGCAAGGGCTGGGGGCCAGTACACAGCTTTTGTGGCACAGTCGTGAATTCAAAACAAAAAAACCACTAACCATTTCTGTTTTCCTTTTTCTCAGTGGTTCTCAGCCAGGGGTGATCTTTGCCCCTAAGACTATGTTAGGAATGTCTGGAGATATTTTGGCTGTCACGGCCCGAGGAAGGAGGTGTCCGGTGTCCGGTGTCTGGTGGGCAGAGGCCAGAGATGCCATAAAACCATCATTCCGTGCACAGGACAGACCCCTCCCTTCCTCCCCCAGACCAGAAGGGTCAGGAACAGGGGATGTGGGTGGAGCCGTCAAAGTCAGTGTTAATGAATTCACAAACTCTCCCAAAGTTCCCAAGACCCTTGCAGAGTCACCTTGGAAACCACGAACATTGTCCTGCCCGTCTCAGGTTGAGCAAGACGCATTCCGCCTGCAAAAGGGTAGGACATTGTCTGGGGAGCAAGTTGCACGTTGACAATTTTGTGGGCTGTAAAGAGGAGGGGACAGAGGTAGCAGGATCTGGCAGGGTACATTCTTTGAACATTAACGAGATTTGTTCTTCCTGGGGCTCTGCCTACCACCCCAAGAGATGAGGGATGGTTACAAAATGGCCACTTGCTCATGCACACCTCTTAAATGGACGTTGGGTTGATTGATGGGTTTTGGAGAGGCTATCCTGTCAAGGCCACACCCGGCACGAGGGGCAAGCTCACCCATTGTCAACTGTCCAAGGAGACAGTGTGTCCTCAAACTAGAAACTGGAATTTTGAGAGGAGCCTCTGGTCTTCATCTCTTGGCTTAGCCCCGAGGAGGGTGTTTGTCTGGCTGATGGCTCCTGGTGGTAGATGCCAAGATGACGCCCATTTGGCTCATCCTGGGAGCAAAAAGAAAGATATTGGAGAAGAAATTTCACCTTCTTCACAGATTAACAGGACAGGATTTAGGAAGAAACAGTAAATCTGGAATCAACCTGCTGACCCCACTTACTGATAGAGAGAACATCCCTTTCACAACAGAATGCAGGATGGAGTAGGAGAATGGGGAAATATGGATACCCCAAATATCTATGTCATCCTCCCTCTTTTTTCAAGAGTTCTGGTATCTCCCAGAAACTTCTAGAAAAGGCCTAGCATTGGTGTGAATTTAATCAGCAGATGTTCATCTATTTCATGAGCATTTCCTGACACCTACTGCATACAAAGCACTGTGCCCCACAGTATGCCTGGCATACAGTAGGTACTTAAAAATTGTTTGCTTGGGATATATGGGTGATTGAGAGATTGTCCCTGTGACCAAGGAGTTTATGATCCAGTGAGGAAGACAGACATGCCAGCTAGTACTTCAAGGCAGAAAAAAAAAAGTGTATCACCTCGCCCTCCTTCTGTATCCACTCACTCAGCTAAAAGCAAAGCACAGCTCCTGGGCCCAGAGGGCTTAGAAAATTTCTCCCTTGAGTGGACCTTAAAAATTAATTGGGAGATTTTTCCCAAAGTACACCAGCTCACCCTTCCCTTTTCCCCTCTGCAGAGTTGAGTCTGTGAAGGCACCACAGCACCATCTTTTTCTGTTCCTTTCTCCATTGAGACTTCGCTCTCTGCTGGCAATGGGACAGCCTTGGCTCTGGGGACTGGCTGGTTGAAGACGACATACCGGATGGGAGACACTGGTACTGAGCCTTGGTTACCTCATCTAGAAAGGGGGCTCTTTTTGTCTTCCATGGAGAGTGTTGTGAGAACTCTCATGGAACACCCATGGAACGGGTGCAAAGTGATGGTCCCCACGCGGTGGTGGATGCCCAGTACACACGGGTGTGTCTTCATCCAGAGATGGGCTATGAGTGTGATCTATCACACGGGTTAAGGCTCCCAGAGCCCAGGGTCCTCATCTACATCTTCCTGTATCTCCCCCGTGTGTGGCACAGCATTTGCCCATGTAGGTGCTGAATAAGGGCCTATCGGTTGAACATTGAACACCATGTGCCTGTTGTTACAAGGATATTTTCAAGCCAGTATTTGTGGCATGTCTAACAATGACAAGCACATCCAAGGCAGGGACAGATGGCACACTCTCAAGAAGGCCGGTCCTCAGAGGTCAGGCTCTTCGGGTCTCAAGCTCGGCACCGACCTACCAGCGTGCCAGACTTTCAGGGGGAGAATGATGAGGTCCCAAGAGAAATTAAGTGACTTGAGCTAGGTCACAAAAAAATATAATATTCCAAGAATCACCACCTGCCAACTTCATCCTTCAATACTTCCCTTTCTTCATCTTAAAATACACAAGTAAGGTAGGAGAAAATCTACTCAAAAGGAAAGGAAATTTCCCACGACATTCAGATTGCCCAGAGGACACAATGGGGCATGGGGGCAGAGGGGTCATCCAGGCAGGAGAGCAGGGGTCAGCAAACATTTTCTGCAAAGGGCCCGATGATAAATATTTTCCGCTTTGCAGGCCCAACATTGGTTGTACAAGTATTCAGCTCTGCCACAGTCATGGGAAAGCAGGCCTAACACATAGATGCGTGAGCATGGCTGTGTTTCCAATAAAACTTTATTTGTGGACACTGACACTTGAATTTGGTTTCATTTTCACACATCATGGAATATTATTCTTTGGACTTTTTTAACCATTTGAAAAAGTAAAAAATAATTCTTACCTTGCAGGACATCAGGTTGGATTTTGCCATAGTTTGCTGACACCTGCTCTAGAGATTTGGGGATATCCGCAAAGAACTTTGCATCCTCTCACTTCATACCCTCATCTTCCTCTTTGGAAAAAAAAAAAACCTTCGGGCCAGAGGGAAATGTCTGTTCCCTTAGACGAAAGGCTTAGAGGTACAAATTATGCATTGCCTTCTCTACAAAGCTGCTGGATCAACTTGCCATCTGAGAATGTGAATACCTATTTGTTTTGCCATTAAAAGGGGTGGACAGCCAGATATCAAACTGGAAACTTGTGCTCTAGACCCTCTAGCTCCCCGACCACAGGCATCAGGGTATGGCACCCCACCCCCACCCCAGGTTGAGGATAACTTGTAAGACATGGGGTGAACTCCAATAGTCAAGCCATGACTCTGTCTTCCCAGAGTCCAGGAAACCAGACATTGGAGGGCTACCTGCTAAACACAGTTTCAGAGATTCTGGTACATGGCTTTGAATCTGTCCTTTGTAAATTGAACTCAGGGGAGCCTTGAAGGTTTATCCGTCATATTATGGCAGAAATAAATGAGGAGCCGGCACTCTAGGAACTAAGACCCAAAAAAAAAAAAAAAAAAAGTCTGAAGTCCACTGTGGAGTGTAAAAATGATACGGAAGCCTAAGGCTTGTAAAAAGTAAAAATATCTGAACAGTATGCACGGGCAGAGAACGTCGTAATCTGATCCCCTGACTATTTTAATATGCTGGTTATTAGAAGCCTGCGAAATCATCAGAGGCCTTAGGGCCTGGAGAAGATCTGGCTGGACCTGGAAGAAGTCAGACCATGGGGAAGACAACTTTAGAATAACCTGAAAACACAGAGACATGTGTTCACAGACAGACACTTTCATTCATTCATCAAATATTTATTCCCTGCTTATTATGTTTCAAGCGCTAAGCTAGGTGCTGGAAGAAGCAAGCCGAATAAGAACGAGCACCTGCCTGCTAGGAGCCCGGGGGCGGGGTGAAGCTGGCAGCGACAGGCTGGAAAGGTATCTTAGAGCCCCGGAAAATTGTCCGGGCCCCCCGGGCAGCGGCGCTCCGCGGGGTGCAGCCCGCACGGCAGGTGCCCCCTTGCGGAAGCCCGGCTACCTGCAGCCTGCCGGAGTCCCGAGCGGCACGGGGGCGGCCAGTGCGGGGAGCGGCGCTCAGTGGGTCCCGCGGGGCGGCCGCGTCTCAGCACCAAGCCTGCTCCCGGGAGAGCGGCAGCCCTGCCCATTCAGACGGAGGAGACAGCTCAAGTCCATCTATCGGCCTGCGCTCCGCTTCTCTTCCTGCTCGGAAAATCGCCCCCGCCCTGCCCTGCAGCCCAGGAAGGGAACAGCGGGGGGTCTGCGGGCTGGTAGGGGGAGCCCGCGGGCGGCAAGCAAATCAAAGGCTCTGCCTCCACGTCCCTCCGTGCTCCCGCTCGCCCGGTCAGCACCCTGTCGCTGGCCCTGATGGTTTCATTTTTCCGAGGAGGAAAAGAACAAACGCGGTAGATAATTGTAGTGGAACGGCCGATAAGTAACGTTTGGTCTCCTTTTTACAACCATTCCCTAGGGCCCCATTATGGTAATTTTTCTTCTATAACTGGCAAATTGTATAACGAGTCAGATGATAAACCAGCAAGCAAGGCAGAAATTTGCATTTTAATACAACTGCCTGTATCAATCTCCCCTCCCCCATCCGGGGAGGTCAGGGCCTCTTGATCCTGGGTCCCTGCTCCCTGCCCTCCGGGCTCACTTCTCTAACTCCTGAGCGGGTGATTCCGGAGCACTCAATAAACGCGGAGTTCTACTCTCTACAGACATTAGGAGCATAGAGATTAAGTCCCAGGGCCAGCCAGGCCGAATCCAGCTCCCCCGCTGACTGAATGGAAGCATCATCCTGCACTCTGCCTCAGTTTCCTTTTCTGTTAAATGGGATCATTATGCCACCTACACTATAGAATTTTCAGTGGATGCCTGATGCATAGCAAATGTTCAATGAATGTTGTTAATGTTGTTGTGGCAGTGATGATGATGATGGGTTCTGGAAAGGCCCCTGGGTTCTTAGGACAAGACTGTAGTTAGCAAGTCAGCCCGGCTCCCTTCGCCCCTTACCTGGGCTCTTCCACACCACCTTCACTACCGTCTCCTCGGGCCATGGTTCTGCCTTGATCTTCAGAGTCCAGGAGTCCTTGAATGTTCTGCAATGAAGGTGCCATGAAACCAGGTCACGGGTTATGGAAGATCTCTCTCTCTCTCTCTGTCTCCCTTACACACACACACACATACACACACATACACACAGCGCACCACCAGCAGGCTTCGGCCACACCATGCTGCCATACTGGTCCCACCCTGGGCAAGCCCAGTTTCAGGAATTCTGGAATCATCCACCCTCGGAGTGGTGAATGAGCCCTGGCCTTGAGGCTCATCACTTCCAGCTGCGTGGCTCTGGAAAAGCAAGTCCCTTTCCTGTCTCTACAGCGCAGGCTACATCTCCTGTTGGGAGGACTGCAGGGGTTAACAGATGCCCATGCCTGGCACCCAACAAACACCAGTTGAATACACCAATTAGTTGACTCCAAAAGGCGCTAACAGCCTCGGCCAGCTTTTTGGCATGGTGGCTACATTTGGCAGGGACGGCCAGTCCTTTCACGCTCAAGCGAAGCCAAGCAGTATCCAGAAAATCCTGCCAAAACCCCGGGATTATTATTTTAGCTCCATAAGTGAGGCCTCTAGGGACTTGGCATGCCCTATTGTTTGAATTTATAGACACGGGCTCCTCCAGCAGCCAGGAGGGAGAAAAGGGTTGCGATAACAGCAGATTTTTTGAGGGTTATTTTTAGAATTGCAAACAACCCCTGGAGACCATTGGAGATTCCAGACCAGACCTGGAAATTGAGTCTATTTTCGCCTCGTGATGAGGTTTTCGTCCACCCCACCTGGGTGGAGGGGGGCTGCTTGCCATACACCAAATGCATCCCAGACCAGGATGAGGACTTTGGTGACGGTGTCACCGCTAAGATCATTCACTCACTCATGCATCCCGCACATGTTCACTGACCTCCTGTCATGTTCCAGGTCAAATCCAAGTGCTTGAGAAACATTCAGCGACAAAGCAGACAGCATGTCCTACCTTCGTGGAGCATACACTCCAGTGTGCGAGACACGCCCCGCCAGTAAACACAGGATGTAGGTGGACTAAACAGTCCTTCGGGAGAGGGAAGTGCTCCAGGGGGATCAGGTTGAATGTTTCACAAGAAGTATACATAGAATGAATTATAGGTCCCAGTGTTCCACTCCCTCCTTCTAGCAGAATCCCATATCCTGGCTCTCTGCAGGGGACTTAGCAGTGCCCCACCACTGCCCTATCCAGGACAGGTGAGGACATTTCCCCGCCCCCACTGAGCCGGCCTTGGCCATGTGACTTCTAGGCCATTAGCATGTCAGCTCCCGTGTGGCCTCTGTGTTTCTGCCAGAGCCATGGGAAGAACACGCCCCGGGAAAGGAAGACAGGAGAAGTAGATTGGAATTTTCCGGGAAGCCTGAGGGCCAGCCTGGCTGAGCGCAATCATGGCCGACTTACAGACCCTCCAATGTGAAATGAAACACCGCGGAAAACGCTCTGTATTTGCTTTCTGTGGCTGCCATAGCAGACCGCCCCAAACTTAGCAGCTTAAGACAACACACATGCATGATCTCACGGTTCTGAGGGTCAGGAGTCCGGGCGGGCTCCAGGGTTTAAAAGAACAAAATGTAGGTGTCAGCAAGCAGGGTTTTTCCCGGCAAGCTCTGGGGAGAATGTGAGGCCAAGCTCATTCATGTTATTGGCCGAATTCATTTTTTAGAAGGTTATAAGACCAAGGCCGGTTTCCTTGCTGGACATCAGTACGGAGCTATTGTTATGATCTAGAAGCTTCTCTCTGGTCCTTGCCTCTCAGAACCAGCAATGGCGTGCGGAAGGCTTCTCACCCTTGGACTCCCTCTGACTTCCCCCCTGCCACATCTTCCTTCGCCCTCTTCTGTTGCATTGCTCGGACTGTTCTGCCTTTCCTTCTGATTTTAAGGACTCATGTGATTACATTGGGTCCACCCAGATATTCCCGGATAACCTCCCCATCCTAACTAAGTTCATCTCATTAGTTGCCTTCATTACATCTGCAAAGTCTCTTCACAGCAGTGCCCAGAATCGTGTTGGATTGACTAGCCATGGGAGGAGAATCTTTTTTTTTTAAGACCTATTTATTTATTTATTTATTTATTTATTTATTTATGTGAGGGGGGAGGGACAGAGGGAGAGAGAGAATCAGAGAATCTCAAGCAGACTCCCCTTTGAGCACCGAGCCTGACACGGGGCTCCATCTCACGACCAGGAGATCATGACCTGAGCTGAAATCAAGAGTCAGACGCTCAACCGACTGAGCCACCCAGGAACCCCATGGGAATCTTGATGGAACATTTTAGAACGCTGTCTACAACACCCTGTAATTTGGGGTTGTTTGGCACACAGCACCGTCCCAGCAGAAACCCGACTGCGAGAACGCTCGAGATGGGCTTCATTAAGAAGTCACACCCAAAGACCTTCCCTAGGCTGTCCTGGCTCGCCCTACAGCTTGAGCCTCCTTCACGCCACTGTTAGTCATGTCTGTGACAGAAACACCTCGGGAAGGACAGAGCAATGTGGTGGAGATCTCTGAATGACCCAGAGAGAACCCAAGAGGCCCCTTGATGCTGGGTAAGAGAGAAACGCACTTTATTCCATAAGCCACTGCGCTATCAGATTTCCCACTTTGGTCCTGACCACAGAAGTTCACAAGTAGGACAGACAAGGTGATAGGAAACAATACGCAGAGGAGGGACAGAGTGAATGACACCTGAGCAACAGAGAAAAGAAACAAGTGTGATTAAAGACACACAAAGTAGGGAAGAGGAACAGGTTGGGGAGAGTCTGCTGGTGGAGTTGGGGAGATACCCTGAGAACCACAAAGGCTGTGCAGGGGGCCACGGCTGGACTAACTGGGGAGTCAGGGGGTTGTTAGCTCCTAGAGGCTGGAGGTGGACGGTGACAGCTACCTGCGTCCCATCATGTGTGTACCCATTGTATAGGACACATAGTATGCACCTGCTGTGTAACAGGAAATGCCTGATAACTGATTGACAACTCAGAGGAATGAGCCTGACCCCACCACCTTTACACCAGGAGAGGGCCCCAACTTCGGCCAACAGCAAGGCAGAGATGAACGACCTTCTCCTGGTGACACATGGCCCCAGAATGTCACTAGGTTGAGTTTCCATTCATTCAATCACCATTCGCTGGGCTGGGTGCAGCTCGGCCATAAAGGCGGATAGGTATGACTCCTGTCATTAAGAAGCTCACCAACTCGGAGATGATGTAAGATATGCAGGTAGCTAACTCGGAGAAAAAGGAGGAATGGTTGTGTACCATGACCAAGTATAGAAAAAGTGTTCCGAGAAATTCCAAGGAGGAAGATTACTTCCCGCTTGGGCGGGTGGGAGGGGGTGGAGAGGAGGCCAAAGGGAAGACATGAAGGCAGAACAGAGGGTGCGAGGTTGAGCTGAAACTTGCCTGAGATCAAAGGCGAGGTCCCCGGCGGAGGGCCTGTGTGAGCAGGGGAGGCCGGGGGCCAGGATGGTGCAGCGTGGCTGGGAGGGAGACGTTGGCCCAGATCAAGGTAGGCTGGGCCGGGGTCAGACTCAGGAGGGTTAAGGAGCTGGGACCAGCTCTGCTTGTGCTGTTCTCTTTCTCTACCCCGAGGGGCAGGTACAGGTGTTTTGTTTGGAAGCTTCCAAGGGTGAGGACTAGGAGAGGCTCCCAATTATTCCTTCTTCTGAGAAACGTAGAAGCTTTCAGGAATGGGAGGGATAGTAAGGGTTACCCCAGTAGGCCAACTGCGGAGTCCCTGCCTGCTCTGCACGATGCTTCACCCCTGCACGCCCAGCAGACCCATCTTCCCACCCAGGCCTGGATGGTATGTCACACCCAGAACTCTGGGTGTGCAGGGGCTAAGATGGGGCATCCCTGCCATTGCCCCCAAACCACCACCCTCCCGAGCCCTCCTGCGCTGGCCGGGTTCACGCACTCTGCAGCCACACGTGGTTTGGGGACAAAATGGAGGCAGGCAACAGCACCTTCCCATTCCCACGGAGGGATTCTCCTTCAGCCTTTTCCATCAAGTGCTTCCTCGAGCATGCGCAGAATAGCCCCTGGTAGCTGGCCTCGCCACCTCCCTCCCCTGCCTCTCCAAGCAGACAGAACAGAGGCTGGAAGGCTAGAGAAATGTCCCAAACCTTTCAGAACTAAACATCCAGGGCCTGGGGGTGAGGCTTGGTCCTAATGGGAGGGCCAGAGCCTCTCCAAGGTTGGGAGCAGGTGGCTGTGCTGGAGGGAGGAGGGGCTAGGAGCTCGCTTCCGGCGCATCAGCCGGAAGAAGGCTGGGGAGAAGCGGGGCGCGAGCCAAAACCTGAGCCCAAGTGTATCCAGGCCACACGCTTCTTCCAAACTCTTATCTAGATGGGACAAACTGTTCTTCCAGAAACGCAACCAGGGGGATGTTAATAACAGCATCTACTGAGAAATGGGAAGGGGCACACGAAATAATTGAAGGTCTTGGAGAGCTTGGGTGGAGAGACTGTGTCCTCTGCCGTGTGTAAAAAGGCGGCTCGGAACGGCGCCTGAGGACGGGCAGTGCGCACGCAGGGCCACTTCCCACAAGGATCCTTATGTTTTGGTTTGTGCCCAGGGCCAGACATCTCATGCCGGCTTAGGTCCTCCTGGTGCCTGTCCTCAGTCTGGAGTCCCCAGAAGACACACAAGAGGCCCCAGGACATAGAGGGACATCCAAGACCCTCTCAGTCCGAAGGCTGAGCAGTATCCCTCCCAAATCCTCGCTCAGACCAGAGAAGGGATGGCAGCCAGCCTCTCTTTGCTTTTCTTTAAAGGGAAGAAGTGGAAGGAAGGGAGGGGGGAGTCCTGAACCCCTGGGCTTCCTTCCAAGTATCTGATCCCCGTGATGGAACCATTGCAGTGGAACTTTCCAAAGACGACCGCCTCATCTATCGTGACCCCAACTCCCTTCACGATGAAGGATGCTGAGTCACAGGACCCAGAGACAGCCGTCAGAGTGAACGGCAGCGTGGTCCATGTCCCAGGGGCGCTTGGGCGTGCACAGGTGTGCACCCAGCATGCCGTTGGGGAGCCGGGAGAGCCAGCGTTGGAGGTGAAGGAAGCCCTGCGATGAGCGAGGATTTCCCCACGTGTGCCATTTTCCACCCAGGGTCTGTATTCCAGCTGACACAGTCTGCGCGCCGGCCTCATCGTGCCCTAAGCCCAGAGCTGCCAGCACTTGGCAGCCAGAACCCCAGGACGTCTCTGGATGCTGCCGGATGCTTTGATCTCCCCAGCAAGCGCCTGGCGGCAGTGGTTCACTATCTAAATACCGCATCCGGAATCTGACAGAGAAACAAGAGCTTGGGTGACACCCAAATGCAGCATCAACACAGACGTGCTGACATTTCCATCTGCCCCTCGGTCCCAAGAGCCCCTCTATGCAAGAGAAGCCACAGGCAAAAAAGTAGTTCACCCTGTTCTGGGTGGAACAAGCCAGATGTATACCAGATGCTCAGCTACCTGCTTGGGGGGCGGGGAGGTAGCGGGGCTGTGATAACTAAGGGAGGGGCGATGCTTTGCAGCTGGGTGAGCGGCAATGTGCTTGGGTCTAGGCCAGTGGTTCTCAACTCTGTGTGTTAGAACCTCTGGAGAAGCTTAACTTTAAAAAACACAACACTTAGTCTGGGCCCAACCCAGGACCGATTAATTCAGGATCTCTGGAGGAGAGGTCCAGGCCTCGGTGATATTTGAAATCTCCCCAGATAGTCTAAGAATGTGCGCAGTCATGGGTGAGCAGCCTCTGGTCCCGGCGAGCAGGGATGGCCCTTCCCTTTGTGATTCTCATGAGGGAGGAAAGGGCCGGCAGGGTGAAGGTGACTCTACTCCAGGCATCCTTGCGCTCTTCTAAGTCCGTCCGCAGCCTTGCATAAACAGAGGCCTCCACCTGGAATGTCCCCCTTCCTTCCCACTCATCTGCATTTGACCGATGCTTCCCAGCCTGATCCCAGGCACCTGCAGCACCTGGCATGCATCAGGAGGGCTGCCGTCTGCCCCTGTCTCCTCTCCCCTGCTCAACCTTGAGCTCCCATGGGGAGTCTCAGTCCCAAGCACCAGAGGGGTCATCTCCTGACCCCATATCACCTTGGCTTGTTAGAAATGCAAATTCCCAGGCTCTACCTCAGACCTATTACATGAGAAACCCCAGGAGAGGGACCAGCAATCTGCATTTTTACAAGACTTCTGAGTGATGCTGATGAGGGCTCCTATTCCAGGATCACTGCTCTGGGCGCTACACCCTGGCGGCTCCAAGTGTGGCCCCTGGACCAGTAGCCTCAGCCTCACCTGGGAACTGGTTAGAAAGGCAGAATCTCAGGCCCTACTTAGACACCCTGAATCAGAATCTGTATTTTAACGAGATGTGCAGGGGACGTGTGTGCACGTCCTGCATGACAGGTGTTGAGGTGGGCGGTGTCCGGGAATACCTTGACTGGCTCATTGAAAAGGGAGGGCTGGTGAGCAACACTGTTCCCTTGTCCTCAGCACCCTATCCCTCAAGCCTGCGTCCGAAGATCACAGCTTTGGGGTGCCTGGGTGGCTCAGTCGTTAAGCGTCTGCCTTAGGCTCAGGGTATGATCCCAGCGTTCTGGGATCAAGCCCCACATCAGGCTTCTCCGCTAGGAGGCTGCTTCTTCCTCTCCCACTCCCCCTGCTTGTGTTCCCTCTCTCGCTGGCTGTCTCTCTCTGTCAAATAAATAAGAAGAAGAAGAAGAAGAAGAAGAAGAAGAAGAAGGAGAAGATCACAGCTTTTATTACAAGCTGCAGGTGCCGGGGGCCCATAAGCAGGTTCTAGAAAGGTTATGTAACACACGAGTGGCCTAGCCTCTCTCCCTGAGTGGGACCACAGCTTACGAGATCTGGCTCCATGGCTGCTGTATTTGATCATTGCATCCTGGCTGTACACATGCATGCCACTGGCCCCTGGACGCAAGCCCCTTCACATGGTCCAGGTGGCCGGCTTGCTTTCAAGGGGCCGCCTCTGTGGCAGGGCGTCCAGGTTGTCATCTAAGCCCGGCCGTACCTCCTGCTTGCTGGTCCTCTCTCCTGCAATCTTGCTGTCCCTTTTGATGTTCCCCAGGCATGCTCCCTTTAAATGAGCTGGAGAGAGTTGGCAACAGACTTGAGTTTCAAGAGTGGGACTCGGCTAGCTGGGCAGAGATGGGAGAAGGAGGGAAGAGGTGTCGTGGGGTCTCCCGGACTCACTGCCCGCATTCCCTGCGTGCATGGCGTGGTGCAATTCTTCTGCCCCTGCCTATCTGTCACATTAAAGGTCGTTAAAAATTTATTCGACATGAGATTGATATTGAAATGCTGGCTTCTCCTGACAGGTTATAAATAGCTACTTTGAGTCCAATTTGGGGTTTTGATTTAAAAAATAAATAAATAAAAGTAAGCTATCAGGCATCCATCTGTGATTGAATCAGAGCCTCTTCTCCCTCCTCTCCCAGAACTCATCGTCAAAGGCCATTACTACTTTCCCTGCTCAGAGAATATTGTGTATGGAGCTTTAATGTCCCTTGGGGAAGTGAGACCATTACAGAAAAAAAGAAATAAAAAAAGACGTATTTCCATCTCTATTCCAACACACACAACCTAATTAAGATTTTATAAACACTCACCCAACAGGAAAACACACACGCACACACACATTCGCACACACCTAAATTAGCAAGGCAAATATCGTCTAGATTAAGTGGTTTTCTTGCCTGTTTCTGTCCAGCTTTAATTAGGTGTCTGTCATGGGGAGGGTGTCATACAGTAGAATTGTCTCATTTTGATTCTTTAGGTTTGAGTCGTTGGGTGGAAGATCCCCTCCTTTGCCCCCTTCCCTGGGAGTCACTACTCGGTCTCCCTCCGAGCCGAGCCTCCTGCCTGCCCCTGCTGTCGGGCCCTGGGAGGAAACAGAAGGGCTTTGCCTCCCCAATGGCCACCTGTCAGTGGCCTCCCTGTGGCACCAGCTCCCCAGGGCCGGGACTGTTGTGACACTGACCTTGGAAAAGCCACACCTGTGGGATTGCTGGTGGCAGCAGGGTCCTGCCAACACACTCGCCATCCCATCTCTGGGGACAGGAAGCATGGGCTCCCTGTGCCCCCTCCTTGACCCCCACTTCTGAAAGTTCCAACAGGGCCACCTCCCTGCACCCTAAGGTATGTCTTGGCTTGGCCCTGCCGATGTCTGCCCTCCTATCCCTGCTGCCACGCTCTCCCCAGTGGAAGAAAATACAGAAGATAATTAGCTTTCGCTTTCTTTTTGTGTCCCTGCGGCTGTTTGGAAACGTACATTTTTTTTCACACGTGTAGAAAATTAAATCTGTTGTGTTTTGGGGCAGGATGGGAGGGAGGGGTTGAGGAGATGTGTCCCTGGCTCCTTTGGGCAGAGTTGGGGAGGGGGAGGTAGGGGGCAGGGGAAACAGCTCTTCTTTTTTTTTTCAAGATTTTATTTATTTATTTGAGAGAGAGCCTGAGCAAGCAGGGGGAGGGGAAGGGGAAGGGGCAGAGGGAGGAGCAGACTCCCCGCTGAGCAGGAAGCTGGACCCAGGACTCTATCCCAGGACCCTGGAATCACGCATGATCTGAGCCAGTCCGCCACTTAACCAACTGAGCCACCCGGGCGCCCCGGAAATGGCTCTTCTGAGATGGACGGTGCTCGGGGAGGGGAAGGGGCAGGGAGGTGCCCGTGCACCCAGACTGCCACCTGGCCTCCTGGGCAGCTTTGGCCTGGAGCAATTCTTTTGTTTCCTGGAACAAAGCAACAACTACATCTATCAGGTGGAACCCAATGGAAACTTTTCAAAAGAGGTGGCGTGAGCGGCGGAAGACCAACCCGTGGTGACTTCTGAGTGTGAGCCACGATGGCTGTCACTCCTAGCTGGACCCACCCTCTGCCTTGCACAAGTGTCCGAACCATCCCTCTCACCCAGGTGGGCACTGAGGCCAGGAGGCCGGTGAGGGCGAACGTAAAGGAGTGGGGGTACTGATCCCATTTGAAAGATGGGAAAAGTGAGGTCCTGTTGCAGGGCGTGGGAGGGGGCGGATTACGTGAACTCACCCAGGATCTCAGTGCTCCGTGCTCCAAAGACAACTCATTCTTAGCTCCCTGCATCCCAGAGGGAGGAAGACTGGGCTCTTCTCTCTGCCCAGCAAATGCAGGCAGAGTGGAAATCTCTACAAAGAAGCGCAGAAAGGCTTGCTGCACAGGCATGAAAAAGAAGTTGCTGGTAGGGATTTATTTTAATTCAATGACAACTTCTCAAGTGCGAGTCTCTTGACAAGAGACACGGGAGAGTCACACGGCCCGCCTGCAGGGTGTTCACGGACTGAATGGAGAATGATTAACCACGAAAGCCACGGTGGCCGGAGAGCTGCTTCCTTGGACACATGGACACGCGGTGGCCCGGCCGGGTGTTGGAGCCTGGCTGCCCAACCTCCCTCTGGCCGCCCACCTGTGTGCCCTGCAGTCCTCTGGGGCCATGGCTCCGCCTCCCACCCTGGGGACAGCTGCTGCCACTGCCAAGGCAGCCAGGCCCTCGTGAATTAGCTGAAGTGACACTGGCTTTGTACACATGTTTACAATCAGGGCCAGATGGTGAGGTACTGGATGCATTTCAATGCCACTCCAGCGTGCTTAGCGGAGCCGGGCTTTGCACGTGGCACCACCACGGCGCGGGGAGGGGACAGGCCCATGCTCAGACACTAGCCCTGGATTCGCTCTTGATCTGAGAGGATATTTATCAGCCCTCACTTAAAAGCAGCCTTAGCTTGCCAGCTGTCAGAACTTTTTATCAAATCTCCTGAAATTCTACAGACAGAAGAAAGAAACATAACCCCCTCTGATATCTTCCAGAGTTTCTTTCCTTTTTTTTTTTTTAATAAATAAAGCTCACTTGATGGAAAGGAGCTTGCAAACCATCACCGATGACAGTGTTTATGTTGCCAAATTATTTGTACTAGCAGGAAGAGAGGGCGGACTGAACGTGGATCAAACGGAATGATTGTTTACCAAACTAGAAAGACACCCTTAAGTGACACGATAGGAGAAAGGGAGGCGGGGGAGGAGACCGGCAAAGTGCCAGAGACCGAGTCAGACAAGTCTGTGTGTCGCCATCTGCTTCCCCACAAACAGTGGCAAGAGTTCCATCAAGGACACCTGCACTCTGGGGCCAGAAGGAAAGCCGGACTACGGACTCCCCAGCAGACCAGAGCCCAGATTTCCAGCTCTCCCCGAAAGGTGGTGATGACAATGAGGACCCCTCCGTACCTTCCCTGATAAACATCCCCTTCCAGCAAAACCCATGAAAAGCAGACACAATACCAGAGAAGAAAAGAAAGAAAGACTAGAGATCGACTCTTGGAATCTCCATAAGGTCTGAGTAGAAAGTAACAAAAGTTTTTGGAAAGAACTTTCCAGAACTCCTCCAACAGAATGAGGGCATCTCCTTCAAATTGTCCCTCTGGGGGTTGTACATGTATTCCGGGGATGTGGCCGATATTGAAAACATCTTATTTTGAGATTCACCTTTTGAGACTGACTTTAGAGTTGGTTCGTGAGAAATGTTTTAACTTTAGCTGTGGCGGGGGGAGGGGATGGCATGAAAGTTGGGGGGGCTGCTGGTGGCAGAATTCTGAATTAGTTTGCACCAGAGCAGGTTTAAATGGCGATTCCCTGCCCACTGCCCCCCAAAAAGAATCTGGTCCCAAAGAAGCTGCTTTATTACCTTTGAGAATGTTGGAAAGACTCTGCCTGGGCTTTTTGTTCAAGGTAATTCCAAAAGGGAGCTCCAGACATGATTTCAGCAGTAGCAGCCCATCTGAGCATTACGGTATGAAAGAGGAAGAAGACTCCACGCTCTTGAAAGAGCACATGCGTGTGCACACATACACACAATATACATACACATATATGTACGTACACACATGCCAGGGGACACACTCAGAGACCGGGCCCCAGGCATCCCCTTCATTGCACTGGCCATGTGTTTAGCCCCATAGACAAAGGCAGGCCCAGTCAGGTGTTGGCGTCTGTTTCAATCACGGACGGATTCCCAGAGGCCAGGCCGGCACCTAGCCCATGCTCTGTAAGTATTTATGGAATGTGGACCAAGGGCACAATACTAGATGAGGCTTGGAGTAGGAAAACATGAGTGTGGTAGCCAGGCTCTGGGAGGCCCTCAATGTCCCCCACCTCCTGGTATTGATATCTATGCGCAGTCTCTTCCCATGCTGTGCCAGGACAGGTGTCTGGGACCAAGAGAACATGGCAGAAGCAATGGTGTGTCACGTCTGGGATTAGGTTTGAACGACTCGGCGGACTGGGGGAAGCCAGCTGCCGTGTCACAAGCCGCCCTAGGGAGAGGCCCACCTGGAGGGGAGCCGAGGTCTCCCACAACTGCCATTTGAGTGACATTGAGCCCCGGACTGCAGCCCTGGCCAACACCGCGACATCACGACCACAACCTCCTGAGAGACCCTGAAACGCAACCCCCAGCCGAGCTGCTTCTGAATTCCCGACTCCCAGGATAAACTGGGAGATAACAAATGTGCACTTTTTAAGCCACGGCCTGTTGGGGTGATTTGTTACGCAGCATTACTAACCAGTACAGAGAGGACGGCAGAAGCGTGTGCTGGAGACGCACCTTTGCTTTCAGCCCCAAGACTGTATTTCTTTTCTTCCAAACCTGTTGGAGGGATAAAGAGAATGATGTGGCTGGTGATACCTATCTTCTAGTAAGGATTCCAGGTTACCCGTGTTTCAGGAACCTAGGCTCTGCTCTTCACACTTACCCCCCCCACTCCAGATATTTCTTCCCCCATATCACCAGAAGTGGCTTCATTTCTTTCGTGACTTTCCCTTTGTCTTCTTTTGTCATTTGACTTTCCAGGGTACTGCCTGGCCCCAGCTATTGCCCCTGGCCTATAATAGGTACTCAGTAAATATTTCCTGAATGAATGAATGAATGAATGAACGAACGAACAAACAGCTAAGGCCCCATTTACGCCACTTATAACAGGCTGCTTAGGGCCCACCTCTCCCCTGGGATCGGTGCCTGGACAGGGTGGGAGGGAGGAGGAAGGGATAGATGGGTTCATTATTATTGCTTGGGCTAATGAGCTGGGACTGAGAAGTAGAACAGCAAACTGCAGGATGCAGAGAGACCGAGACGTCTCTGGCCGTGATGATCTAGAAGAAACGGCGGCAGATTGAGAATGAGCCGGTTTTCATTACTGGGTAATGAACCCAAATGCTGGAATTAAAGGGCTGGTTGACTGGAAAAAGGAAGGAGTCCTTCTCACTTTCCTCTGTCAGGCAAGAGCCAGGGAAGCTCCAGGACACCAGAAGAGAGGTGCACCAGGCTGGGGCGGGGAGAAGCACCCAGGTGGGCCTCTCTCTATTTTGTTCCAGAGAGAATGAGTCTATCCTCAGCTGGAACAAGGAATTCAACCTTCGGGCAGAGCCAGCTGCCTCCTCTGGCCACCATCACCTGGGCCCCTGCAGACAGCTTCCTGAAGTCTTGGGAATCTATTCTGACCAAAGACTCCAGAGCCTGTGCTACGAGCATGGATGTCCTGGGCACGGGCACAGATGGGAGCCCCTGCCACCCGCTGTGGAAGCAGCGTGACTTCCCTGAGCATCAGGACATTGGGAAGAGTGCCCAGCACCTTGGGCCCCTATTTTGTAGACTTTCCAGCTTTTACAAATAAAAATAAGGATACCCAGTACAATTTGAATTTCAGATAAATGGCGAATAACTCATTTAGTGTAGGTATATCCCAACTATTGCATGGTATATACTTATACCAAAATTTATAATGAATAGATTTCCAGAATGTATCTGGAATCCAAATTTATCTCGTCCCCGTGTATTCTATCTGGCGATCCTACAATAGTTCCCCTCTGCCCCCTACCCTTTCTACCCTCTCCTAGTCCCTACAGTGACAGGGGCAGTTTGAGATACTGAAGCTTATCTCTGCGGCAGCCTTTCAGAGACGCCAAGATGAACGGTGTGACTTACGAAGAATGGCAGTTACTAACAGTCCCACTCACTGTTGCTGCATGACGAACCGCTCCAAAACTTAGTAACTTAAACCACCATTTTATTAGGCTCAGAGATTCTGCGGAAGTTTGGACAGAAGGTGGCAGGCATGACTTGCCTCCACTCCATTGTCTGGGGCTTCGGCTGGGAAGACCCGATGGCAGGGGACACTCACCTGCGGGAGGCTGGAATCGCCTGGAGGGTATGTGCCACCTGTCTGGAGGATGATGCTGAGGGTCTGCTGGGACCTCAGCAGGGCTCTGCCTGCGGGAGTCCCTTCCTCATGTCACCCGAGCTTCCTCACATCCTGGTAGGTGAACTTCCAGGTAGCTCAGGGATCCAAAGGTGAGCGTCCCAAGAGATCCTAGCGGATGCTGTCTGGCATTTCTGTAGAGGGGAACGGACACCGTCAGCCCAGATCCAAGGGCAGGAGAACGGACCCATCCTCTCCGTGGCTGGAGGGTCCAAGAATCTCGCACGTGTCTTAAGCCACCAGGTGGAGGGGAGGAGTCCGCGGAAGGAACGTGAGGAGGCACGAGACACGAAAGGTGGGCAAGACCTGGCGCCACTGAGGAGCTCCTAGGGGAGGCCTGGCAAGAGTGGTGGGGAGCCCCCAGAGGTCGGGGATGGGCAGCCGGCAGGCCCAGGGCCCAGAACACGCGGGGTGGCGGGGCTGGGTTCCAGCGGAAAGCATCGCCGAAGGGGCGGGGGTGGGAGGCGGCGGAAAGCACCGGAAAAACTCCCGTGCTGCGGGGAGGTGTTCACCGCGCTTCATCAAAATCGTCTGCCACCGAAACGGCGTTCGACTGACACCATCTGCATTGCTCCTGCTCACAGCCCCCCAGGCTCCCTCTCCACTCCCACCCATCTGCACACAGGGCTCTGCGGCCCCCGTCTCCGCTCGGAACAGAACATCTGCCTGCAGCAAAGCCCGCTCCTCCCACCTCGCCTAAGAAGGGTTTTGGCTGCCAGCAGGTGGCCTGGGACCAATTCTGCAGACCTGGGAGCGGCCTCCCTTTGAGGCCGGGCTGATGCACGTGGTGACTTACAGAGAGCCGAGAGTTTGGTGGGAACAAAGGGGAGCTAGGGCGAGGCGGGGGCAAGGGGGGGCACCTGAGTCCCCAACAGTGCATTGCACACCCCCGTCCCTTTCCACTCCCCAGCGCTGCTCCGGGGAGGCGGGAGCCACGTTAACCTTGGGCCTTTTTGCCTGGAGAATCGGGATGCTCACAGCAGCCCCCCTCCCCACGCACCTGCCTCTGGGAAGCCAGCAGCCCGCCTGACTGGTGTTTGTGGTGGAGGGAGCGGGCACCACACGGAGACCGGGCCTTTTGAAGCCTGAGTTAATTGGATTTTACAGCATTTTCTCTTGCCTGCCTCGTCCTTATTAAATGGCAGAGAGGAGAGAAGGAGAGGAGCAGCTGATCATCATACAGGGAAAGGAAAAGGTTAGGACAATGGCCTCTTTGTGGAAAGTAATCAATGCTCAGCCTCCCCCACCAAACCTCCCTGTGTAGAAGCTCAAACAGCGCCTAGAACCTGGGGAGAGCACGAAAAGGTTAGCTGTCTTTATTACTATTCTTATCATTACTGGCCTTGAAGCGAGTTGTCATCTCAGCCACGTACCTACGTAATCGTGTGTGCGTGCGGGCGGGCACACCCCTCGTGCATTCACACCCAGCTCACCCGTGCCCTGGGATGACCCACGTGGGACCCAGGAGGGCCGGGCCCTAGATCTGCTGTTTGGACGGCGAAGTGCCTCGCAGAGCCCAGAGCCGCAGCTGCTGAGTCACCTCGGCCTTCCACCGTCCCTCTGGGTCCTGCTAGGTCTGTGATAACGGGGGTTCAAGGAGCACTGCAGAGTCACTCCCTCACCGTGCGTCCCCAGGCCCATAATTGAATTTAAAAGGGCGGTTCACTCAAAACGGTACCGGCAAAATGGACTAGCGTGGTAGACTGAATTCCCAGCTGGGTGCCTCACTGCCCTGGGGCAAAACGACCCAGCCATGCCTCTGCCATGGCCTCGAGGAAGGCGGCGTGACCTTGCCCACCCTTGACATCAGGTCCGCCCATTGAACCTGCTTTGGCCAGGGGGATGCGAGCAAGTGCAATGTAAGCAAAGGCTGGAAATGAGCGCACGTGACCAGCCTGCCCTCTCAGGCCTGTGCCACCCCCAAGAAAAGGACGGGGGCCGCCGGCTTGTGGGTCTGAGGTGGACGGGAGACTCACGGAGCAGACCTAACTCCCGCCACAGGCTGAGTCCAGCTCCTTCGAGCCCCAGCGGACCTGCAGCGCCACCCGGGCCAACCTGCAGAAAATCAAGGAGCCCCAGAAGGGAGGCGTACCGGAACAGCCCACACAGACTCTGTGTGTGGTTGTTTCTACACACCTCCACCACGGCCACGAGGAACCGATACAGGGCGCCTCACCCCGTCCAGAGAAACACATTCTAGATATATTGAAAACTACATGGGAAAAAAAATCCAAAAAAATAAAAATGATAAAATTTTTTTAAAAAATCAAAGCATAAATAAATGTTCAAAGCCCTCTCCAAGCTTAAATGTGATGGAAAGTTATGAAGAAAAAAAGACCAATGGATTAAACTATGGGACAATTAAATGCCCCTGCATCATAAAGCATGATAAGCCTATTGGAAATATAATATAATGCCTGCTAAAAATTCGATTTAATTTTTTGTCCCATTTCTTTAAAATCTATCCTAGGAGTGCGTGTAGGAATTTAGGGCAGCCTCCCTTGGCAGAGAGGTAGGAAAATATTTTCGGTAGCCATCAGGATGTCAGAGGGAAAAAAGGAACAGCTTGCAGGGTCAGGAAGAGAGAGAACAGAGCCCCAAGGAGACAAAGAGGGAAATAAGGCTCCTTGCAAGGTTTGGACACAAGAGCCCGTCCTGACACGTGGTGCGATGTGCAGTCCCAGCCCAGAACTACGGCAAGGACATCGCTCGTGCATCCAAGAGGCATTTCCAGCACTTTGCGCCAGTTCCACAAACCTGTGTGTGTCTGTAGGAACAGCCACTCCTTGTGCTTCAGAGCCAAGCCGGCCCGTGCCCAGCCACTGTATTAATGGGAGCCAGCACGACCGGGGTTCAGAGCCTTCACACCTTGAATTGTCTGGCCTCTAGGAAGCAAATGCATTCCTGTCCCCAGTCCTATGTCCTATGTATGTCCTAAGGAGACCACCAGGCACCAGACCACCAGCGCTGAGACAAAAGCCCTGCCCTGGAACTTTGGGATTGTACCGGGCGCCCCACGGCGCCTTGAACTGGGGAGAAGGGTAAGCAGACATCCTTGTTACAAAGAAGCCAAACTGTGTATCCAAGGTCCTCATTATTCCAGAAGAAGTGGAACCTTGGAAAGATGGGAAAATGGAGAGAAATAAACGTTTGTGACTTTATATTTGAAGAGAAACTACAAATTGTGGAACAGTTTGTCATAGCTTACATTTAACAAAGGTGGGCTGGGACTGCAACTCTTCATTTCTCTGAATGAACAAAGACTAAGTCAAATGTTGATTGGGGGGGCATAATTTTTCTGACAAGATTGTCTGATAGCTTGATACGACATCCCTGATTCCACATTTGACTTTCACAGCACAATCATAAAGAGGACATTTTTGCAAAAAATATTTGAAGGCGTCATCAATTTTCCCAGTGGCCTTTTCTAATCCTCTAAAATTCAAATCTCTCTCTTTTGAAGTTCCTGTCATTTCATCAGCCTGGTAGAGTTCTCTCTTCTGTAATTGTTAACTGGCTGAATTCTCTTATTTCCTCACTCGCTGGTAGCCCTGCATGGGATTCAAATAATTCTCCAAAATCGCTTTGATCAACCTCGAAAAATGTTGCATCTTTGGCAAAATTTGAAATTGTTTTGCGTGCTACTCAAGCCTGTTTATAACATATGGCTAACAGGAGCAGACCAACCCCCAAATCCGATGAAGAAGAGTGGGAGCAGACGCTGGCGGTAAGGGGCAGGGGTGTGCAAGACAGACAGCCCACAAGTGGATATTGTTGCGTTCGGGCAAACTTTGTTTCCCTCTGCAACCTTATAAATTTAGGGAGTCAGGTCACGCGGATGCAGAAAACAAGGACTCGTATCAGCGATCAAGGGACATTAACTATAATATGTAAAGAGCTCATGCAAAGCAATGAGGGGGAAAAAAATGGACGGAGACAGAAACCTATTACGAAAGCAAGAAAGAAATGCGAGAGGTTAACAACCAGAGGAAATAATGCTCCTCTTCACTGTAAACAAAGAAACGCACAACAAAGCAATATTTTGCCATCAAATGAACATTTTTTTAAATTATAATTCTCACTGCTGCCGAGGTTATGAAGAACCAGGCCCTCCTCAGACACTGCTGGTGCCCTGTAAATTGGTGCAGGCTTTCCAGAAAGCAAATGCAAAGCTGAATCCAGCCCTAAAATTATTTCAGCTGCCTCATATTTTTTTATAAAATCCCATGTTGCCTGTTCATAGCCTCACATCATTCTTAAAACGAACAAAGACTAAATCAAATGTTGATTTTGAGGGCGTCATTTTTCTGGGGGAAAAATCATCTGGTGGCACAAAACAATATCCTCCACTGTGAGTGAAGTTAATTGCTTTTTCAGCTCCCTCTCAAGTCTGATCTCTCACTCGAAGCTACGAGGCACAGGAAATAGACTCACGGTCTGAGTCCCCACAGGAAGGGGCAGGGAGCCAGGCTGAGCGGCATCAAGGCACCATCGCTGAGCAAGAAGCAGCTCCTGCCCCAGCCAAGGGGCTCCCAGCTCACCTGCCTTGGATTTCCTGCTCAGCAAAAGTGAACAGTGTCCATTACTGTCCTGCGGGTGCGCCCCCAGGCGGTGAGGGGCTGGAACGCGAAATTCTTGCTGCCCAGGAATCCCCCAATATGCACACGGGAATATCTCAATGATTTCTCCAAAGAAGATTTTATCCCCACCCCACCCCCCATGTGGCCCACTGTGCCCTCAGAGGCTTTGCTTTCTCAGGCTTCCTGGCTCCTCACCACCCGCAGAGATAAACGCTCCCCCAATCCGGGCAATTCTGGACCCCTGCCTTCTGATTCCACCTGACCCACCCGCTGCTAAAGTTTCTGGTCTATGAATCGTCCTGGCGTTTTCTCTGCATCCTTCCTCCCCCGTTCTAATTCTGTGCTTTGTGCATGCTATTGCCATGTTTGGCTTCTCTCTTTTTTTTCCCCAAAATCTCTTTTTGTGATTGTAAATGTGATGTTTGCTCATCACAGAAATTCGTGAATGCACAGAAACTTTGAAAGGAGTCTAAAAACTCCCTAACCCCAAATTCCTTGCTCTGACATTCAACATTCTTCATGACCTCAGCCCAGCGCACCTGCCCATGGGAGTCCCCGACACACAGTCCCCCACTCCCCGCCACCCCCCAGGTGCTTCCTCTCGCCTCTGCACTCACAGCCCCCTGGCCCGTGAAGCCCCGTGGTGTCTGCCTGTCCAAATCCTGGGGAAAGGAAGAGGAGGTGGGGAGCTGGTTCTCATCCCGATTCTCACACTAGTCATGCAGCCTTACACTGATCGTTCAACCTCCTGGGGCTCAGGTTCCTCACCAGCCAGTGGGACAGCCTCTGCCCCAGCCGCACCAAAGGAGTGCGTGGGAAAGGCTGCTGAGAGACGCCTTGCCCGTGTGAGGGGCCCATCTCTTCCTAAGGGCCAAGCCCAAGGCATGTGCACCCCTGGGGCCCCTTCCTGCACTCCTCCCGGCCTGCTGTCCACACTGACACAAGACAGGAGATAGTCCGGAGTTAAAGGGACCAACAACCCACCAGAATGGCATCCAGCTGACTCTAACCTAGGACTTTTGAGATAAAGCAAATGCAGCAGGAACTTTTCTGAGCTTCCTTTGTCTGGCTAACGCAGAGCTCCCCAAGCATCCCGCTGCCACTAACCGCTCTCTGAGTGCGTCTCCAGACATGGAGACCACTGACCTTTAACACCATGACATTCCAAGACAGTTGTGAAAAGGGCTGTCTCTGTCCTCTCAGGCTGCCTTCACAAAATACCACAGGCTGGGGGGCTTCAGCAACGGAAATTAATTTTCTCACAGCCCTGGAAGCTGGAAGTCCAAGACCTCGGTGCTCCAGTCCAGTTCTGGGGAGAGCTCTCTTCCTGGGGTGCTGACGGCCACCTTCTCCGTGTGTCTTCACGTGGCAGAGAGAGAGAGCAGGCTGTCTGGAACCCCTCTTCACAAAAGCACCAGGCCCATCAGGAAGACCCCACCCTCACGACATCACCTAACCCTCTGACCTCCCAGAGGCCTTATCTCAAATGCCATCCCACTGGGGGGCTAGGACTTCAGTGCGTGGCTACAAAGGACTCAGACATTCAGTCAATAACACAAGCTGTGTCAGAACCTTCCACCATTTCCCACTGAAGCCCTAAGCATGCCACCTGCCACCCCTATTAAAGCTGGTATAGAAACCCTTCCCTCTGGCTGTTTGGAGAGCCCCTCCTTAGAGAGACTCCTGCATGCATGTGAAATAAACCAACGGACCTAAGATGGTAGAGGAAATATTTTCCTCCCCACAGAGTCAGGCACTGTAAGATTATAAGGATGTGTCTCTCATTTCCTTTGTTAGGTTCCTGAGAAGGCAGGAAACACGCCCCATCCCTCTCTGTCCCCACAGGTAGCGCATCCCCCCAGAGCTTCCTTTTTGTACAAAACCTTAACCTTTCTCCCCTTTGCCCCCGCACCCTCCCCGTGGTTGGCTCTTCTGACGAGGCCTGTGTCTTTGCCCCAGCGTCGTCTCTGTTGGGTTCTGCTCGGCCTACCAGGTACCCCAGGGGGGACTGGCGACTTATGAAAACAAATTCAGACTCAGTAAGGAGAGACTTGGCTCGAAAGGATTATTACTGCAAGGGACCCCCGTTGCCACAGGGGCAGGGGTCGCCACAGTCGAGAGGAGGCTTTGACCGTGAGATTCACAGGTGTCGCAAGAGCTCAGCAAAAGGAGTTTTCTTGTGAGGAGAAGAGAACACAAGGCCGGAAGGACCCCGGCGTGGGAAGTGGGATGAAAGGTGGCAGATGAAGAGTAGATCAGAGAAGGTCTTGCCCGGAGGCCAGCCGGCTCCCAGGAGGGCCGAGTGCAGGCTTGGGCAGAGGGCGGGCCAGCGTTCGGGGGGCTTGGAGGAAGGAGAGAAGCTTAACTTGGCTGAGGAGCATTTTGTTCTGATTGATCAGTGGGGACAAGCCGTTCAGCTAATCACTTATGTGGCCAACAATGGGAATTTGGAGGGTCCGAGGATGGCCTTGTCATCAGTCCCCGAGCCTTAACTAAGTCACAAAGGGCAGGAAGATACTTAGCAGTAAGCCATTTTCAGGAACAAAAGGGTGAGAGAATCCTTTTAATCTTTGCTGTTTCTCAGGAACACAGGGCTCAGGTAAAATTCAACACACACACACACACACACACACACACACACACACGCACACACCACATGCACAGGTGCTCAGATATACACAGGCAACGAGGAAGTCCTGTTGTTCAAGCTGCCTGCGATTGAAGATTTTCTTTTTATCTAGAGACACACATTGGAATCTCCCAATGAGAGCAGGCTGGCCCCTTGTTTGGGGGTGACCCTCTTAATGGGCCTCATGGTTTTACAAAACTAGCCCCCACTTCCAGAGCAAGCACGAACACAATGAAAAGCTAATAAGTTTGACGGGAAGAAGAACCGATGCTTTGCATATCAATGAAAATGTCCTCTGAAATTATGATTGCTTTAAAGTAAAAATAAAATTTCCTCTCCCAGAGGTGCTTCACAGAATTGGAGGCCCAGAGTCTAAGGAGGGGAGATCTGCGTGAGCCCTCCCCAGAGGAGGTGAGGGGTAAGCCAGGCCTGAAACAAGGCCATGGTGGGGGTCTGAAGAGTTTGAAGTGCGGAGGGGACCCCTTGGGCCCTGAGTAAGGAGGCCACTTGTGTTTTCTTTCCTGGATTGTAATTCCCTGTGTCTGCTTTAAGCCTCCAGGGGAAAGGTTCCGTCTCTAGGTAATTAAGGGGGTACCCAGTGGTGTGCTATTACACGTTAACAACAGGCTCCCTAAAAAGGAAGAGGGAACCTCATTTGTAGGGCTTGCCAATTTCCATGATGTAAACACGGTTAGTTGACCCTGGAACAACTCAGGGATTGGGGTGTTGACCCCCCATGGTCAAAAGTCCACATATAACTTTTGACTCCCCCAAAACCTAACTGCTAATAGCCCACTGTTGACCAAAACCCTTACTAATAACAGAGTCAATTAACACTTGTTTTGGGGGGCACCTGGGTGGCTCAGTTGGTGAAGCATCTGCCTTCAGCTCAGGTCATGATTCCAGAGTCCCGGGATCGAGTCCCATGTCGGGCTCTCTGCTCAGCAGGGAGTCTGCTTCTCCCTCTCCCTCTGCCCTTTCCCTTGTTCCTTCTCTCTCTCTTTCTCAAATAAATAAATAAAATTTTAAAAAGAGAGAGAGAGGGCCAAGGAAGAACCTTGGAAACACTAACAAAAACAAAACAAAAACCACTTGTTTTGGAAGTTCTATGTATTACAGACTATTTTTACAATAAAGCAAGCTACAGAAAAAAAAATGTTATTAAGAAAATTATAAGGAAGAGAAGATCCCTTTACAGTGCTGTACTGTATTTATGGGGGAAAAAATCTATGTATAAGTGGTCCCACGCCGTTCAAACCTATCTTCAAGGGTCCACTGTGCTCCCACCATAGCTTAAAAATTCCCGAAATTCAACCATCGGCATCGCTACACTTGTGTAAGGCAGCTCCAGCAGACACAAGTGTAGGTGTGCTGTACTTTGGGCACGCCACATGGGGAAGTCGTGGGCGGCCGCCCGGGGATGCCCTCTATACAATGACCAAAAGCACAGAGCAGTGAACTGATCACTCCGTAACCGGCTGAGATGACCCAAGATGGAAACGTGTAAGAGTTCCTCAGGCGTCCCAGCAAGCCTCGCGGTGGGGAACCCATAACAGGTTGGACTTCCTGCTGTCACGTGGGGGTGGGGACTCTGCTGGTAACTGGGAAGCATGGGTGCCAAATGCTAGACCCCATGTGGTTTACAACGGCTGTTGGAAAGTGCCTTGCACGACCCTGACCCTGAGGTCTCCCCAGTGCGTGTCCGCTGCCTGAATCACGGGTATTTGGTGGCAAACACCCAAGAGCACGCTTGTGAACACGCAGACCCCGTGGGAATAGCTCACCCAGAACACGCACCCTCCGGGTAGCTCAGCGTGGCTGCTGGGAGTGTCTCTGGGGTGAGCTCCTACAGGCCATGTGTGTGTGCACACAGACGGCTAAACACTTTTTTTTTTAAGATTTTATTTATTTATTCGACAGAGATAGAGACAGCCAGCGAGAGAGGGAACACAAGCAGGGGGAGTGGGAGAGGAGGAAGCAGCCTCATAGTGGAGGAGCCTGATGTGGGGCTCGATCCTATAACGCAGGGATCACGCCCTGAGCCGAAGGCAGACGCTTAACCGCTGTGCCACCCAGGCGCCCCAGACGGCTGAATACTTTTAAGCAAGGCCAAACACTGGCACACTTGGGTCACTTCCCTCCACCATGGCCCTTCACTGGGCAAGGTGGAAGCAGATGGACCGAGCCATGGCGTGGCCTGGGAGAGTGACGCCGTTCGCTTAATGAAGTAATCTCGTCTCCTCCTTCCGGTGCGATGCAATGGAAGACATTTGCGATCTCCATCTCGAGGGGGCAAGAAATGGTGCATGACTTTATTTTCTAACTCAGCTTAACTCCCAACCTGACTCCTTTGGGGCTGGCAGGAAGCTCATTTCTCATTCAGCTCTGGGGCTCCTGCCCTGCAGCCTCTCTTCCCAGGATCCTACGGAGGAACCAGCAATCCTTGGAAGGTAGAACATTCGGGGAGGCTGTGATTGCACTGAGCCCTTTGAAGGCTGGAAGCTCCGCAGCATCTATGCCAAGTGAGCCTCGGGCTCTGCTGACGAGGGGAGCCCTAGCACCCGACCACCAGTCCCCACAACTCCACCCCCAGGGATGCTGGAGGGAGCAGAACTCAAGGAGCCCCCATCTCCTCCTTCCTTCTCACGGGGAACCTCCCTCCTTCTGCTGCTTCTACCTCTGTCTTTGCAAACGTTCAGCCCTCTCTCTTCCACTCTGAGCCACCAGGCACAGTCTGCTGGGTGAGCCAAGGCTTTCCGGGGGAGCAGGAGGAAAGAGGGTGGTTTTCACAGCTTCTGCTTTCAGCCACGCAAGTGCCCCAAGACAAGCAAGCAGAAAGACGCCCTGGAATGGGGAAGCAGAAACAGAACCAAACCAAATCATTTCAGGCAGTCTGATTTCTCCACTGCAATGAAAACACACGCCAGTTAATATCGCGATACATGACCCTGTCGCATGTTGCCAGAGGGGGTGTGTCGGGGGAGTGGGGCTCCGTCTACAGAACTGGGGGGCCAGACGCTGTTCGCGCCAGTGCTGTCTGTGAAATTTCAGTGGAGTCTGGAGAGGCAGTTAACAAAGCAGCAGAGTCCCGGCCAAGGTGGCTGCCGTCGCGTCTTCTTATCTAAGACTTGCAGATTCTGCTTTCCAGAAGTTGATTGCTGCCCCCAACTGCTGAACCCCAGCAAAGTGCGCATGGTCTGAACAACCAGGGTCACCTGAAGCATGACTGTCTTTCCTTTCCTCTCCCACACCTCCCCCCACCCTACCTCCTTCCACACCCTCCCGTCCCACCCCTGCATCCCTCCCCAGCTCCCCTTCTGATCCTGTTTTTTTTATTTGTTTAAGAGTTTATTATTTATTTGAGAGAGAGAGCAAGAACACAAGTGGGGGGGGGCAGAGGGAGAGGGAGAAGCAGACACCCCGCTGAGCAGGGAGGTCAATTCAGGGCTCCATCCCAGGACCCTGTCACCAGGACCTGAGCCCAAGGCAGATTTTTTTAACCAACCGAGCCACCCAAGCGCCCCACCGTTCTGGTTGTGTCTTATACCCGGTTGAACACCAAGACAGATTCACCGGAGATGAGAGAAAGGAGCCGTGGCGTCCACCCCCTCCCACCCTCCCTGTGTGGCCAATGTCGCCGCAGGAGTCCTGCAGGACTGCCCTAGTGAACCTGTCCGGAGTTGCCGCTCAGGCGGGAGAGCGGCCAAGATCAGGCTCTCCCACCCACCACACGCTCGACCCCGTCCTCCCAAGTGCCCGCGTGGCAGATGTTGTTGCCAAGGGACCGGGATGGAATGTCTGGCACCATCTTGAACCCCAAGCCTGTTACTCAGGACTCCTCAGTCCTGCTTCTCAGCCAGAGAAATTCACAGCTCCCTAGGCTTCCCCGGAGTAGCCTCCACGACTGTGTCCCTAGGTCCCCACTTCCGCCTAGACGGCCCTGGCCACAGATGTGGGAAAGCAACGTGGCTTCCCTGGGCTTCTCCTGGGCCCGGGTGTGCTCTGGTCTGGTCTGCTCCTGGCGACACTGGGCCCAAGCCGGGGACAGAGCGATCATTATCATCATAACAGCAGTGAAGTGCGTGATGGAGGCCAGGGAGCTCGCTGACTCTTCACAGCCGCTCTGGGAGGGGAAGCGTCCCCTTTTAGCACCGAGGCATCCCTTAATCCAAGTCTGCACACTTCATAAGCCACAGAGGGGAGAAAAACTCAGGTGTCAAATGCCCTTTTACTTTGCAACTCTGTTATGGGACCAGGAGGAGAGAAACATCACCCCCCACACCCATGAGTAATTAGCCTGGATTCTCAGACCAGGTTACACACGCTCAGACAGGAGGGGCAGATCGAACTCCAGACAAATACATTCTGAGGGCAGGAAAGTAATGGAAAAGGGCTAGACTGTGGGGAGCAGCCCCGGAAGCTGGTGAACAGTGATGGGCCAGGTGAGCATTTATTCGGATGCTGTTTGAAGTGTCTCTTAGGGTTTCCAGGGCACTTGCATACACGTCATCCTGATTAATCCCGACAACGACCCCTCGACCTCCCTCGTGGGGCAGGCAGCGCAGGAATTAGCACACTGAGGACCCTGGGCGAGGGGACGGAGGGGCATGGCTCCTCCAGCCATGGATCACATGGATCACACCCTCCAGCCCCAGGGGGGACCAGAAGTCAGGCCCCATGTCAGGTGGTGTGTCAGACACCCCTGCAGGATGCATGCAGCCCCCGGGAGAGTCAGCACAGAAAGCTCTGCTCCCCGTCCACTGGGACAGCGCTTCTCATACCCGAACATGCACAGGGAGGCCCTGGGGATGTTGCCAAGATGCAGATTCTGAACCTGCAGGTGTGAGGTGGGGCTGGAGGGTCTGCATATCTGATAAGCCCTCAGGTGACGCTGCTGCAGCTGATGTGCGACTCCGCGTGGAGCAGTGGGGTTTGGAGGTCGTTTCAGGACTGAGAAGGTTAACCTGCCCGGTGGAGCAAAGTCCCCTTCTGGGCTCCCAGGAGGGGCTGCAAACCCCCAAGGCCTGGGTGGCCTCTGATGGGGACGCAGATCCCTGCAACCAGTAGGCCCACCAGCGGCAGGTCCTCACCATGCTTGGCACTGCAGTTGCTGGCACCACAGCCGCTGAGGGTACCAGAGGGACCGAGGAAAGTAATATCCTCACAGCCTGGGGGGTGTAAATAATGAAAGTCGGATCCATAAGTAATTACTTTTTAATTAATTAGGAATGATGAATAGCGAAGACCCAGCGACTCCGGGCAGAGTGGTGTTAACTGTAATAGCCTTGTTCCTTTCCCTGCTGAAATTGATTTGCTGGGGAAGGAGGCGAAGGGGAGGGGACACCCCAGGTCTGAGGGACAGAGGAGGGTAAGGCAAGGAGGGAGGGACAGTCTCCTCCATGGGCCGAGCCCCAGGAATGCTCTCTACCCCCATTGAAATATCTCCTCCCGGGGGAAGGCACCTGGAGAGGAAAGGGCCACATTTCTCACTTTCAAGCCCTTTACTGACTTGCCTAATTAATCTTCACACACTTCCCAGGGAGAGAGCCCAGTGCTCCTTCCTCTCTGCTCCGCGGGAGCAAAGCTGCCATCCAGGGAGGGACCGGCTCAGCCCCACAGCTCCCGCTGGCTCAACAGTGGGGGAGACCCCTCCCGAAGGCAGCCGCCAAGTCAGAGGAGCAATCGGCAGGCTGGGATAGAGCAAGGCCAGAGGCCTCTCCACAATGGGGCAGGTGCATGCCCTGGAGGGCAGAGGGGTCCAGGCAGAACATGCCATCCTGGATGCCTTCCTCTCACCCGGCGCCCTGAGGCTACTCACCCCCCGGGCCCCTGCCACCCCCTGGCTTTGAACTAAACCAGAAAGCAGGCCCACTCTGGATCTCCCCCCTCCTTCTAGAAGGCATCACATCACTTAAAGGTGTGGAAGACCAGACCATTAAGCATTCTGGCTCTTCAGTTTGAAAAAGAGGCCGCATGGGATTGTGACACGAACGCTGCTTGTGTCTACAAGAGACCCTGACTCCTCCCCAAGCCCTCCCTTGCCTCTGCGGACAGTGGGGCGGGAAGGACTCCCCTTCCCTGTGGCGCAACCAAGGTGAGCCCAACTCGGGAGGCAGGCAGGTGGAATCACGAGGAGTAAAGACTTTCTTAAGCATTTGGCAAAGGGATGAGGTGAACCTCTAGCCCAAAATTCAAGGGGACCCCAAAATCTCAGTACGTTTCCTGCCCTGTCTCCCCTAGAGATGAGATGGCCGAGGGCGTCGCCGTCCAACACGTGAATCACGGCACGTGTGGGATGCAGAAGGACCAGCTGTCTCACAGGCGTGGGAGCAACCAAGTTTTAAACAGCTTTGAGGAAGGAAAGAAAAGCAGTTGGGACCGGGCGCCTGGGTGGCTCGGTCGGTGACGCGTCTGCCTTCAGCTCAGGTCATGATCCCGGGGGTTCTGGGATTGAGCCCCACGTGGGGCTCCCTGCTCAGCGGGGAGTCTGCTTGTCCCTCTCCCTCTGCCTTGCTCTGCTCTCTCTCTCTCTCTCTCTCTCAAATAAATAAAGCAGTTGGGACAAGAAGGGAAGTCAGAAAAAGGAAAGGATAGGAACCTCATGTTTATTTAGTGCCTTTGCTCACCTCGGAGCAAAGCACTTTTACCCGATCTACAGGTGCCGGAAGGGAGGCCGCCTCAGTCTCCCCACCGTGTAGAGTACGCCTGAGCTGGAAATCCACATGTTACAGGATATCGAGATGTTAAAGAAAGACCAGATCCTACCCTACATTCCGACTCACCCTCCTCCCCTAAACCTCAGCCTCACGGACCCTGTCTTCCTTTGGAATCTGGGTAGCTTTTTCATCATGGATATTTTGGGCTAATTTTTATTTTTTTTTAAATATTGCATTAAGATTCTATCCATCCTGATTGCTGAGATGTCATCTGCTCCCTTAAATCTGGCACCAAAGAGAGGCCCCCTTCCCTCCCTGGTCCTTGTCCTGCTCGGGGACCCTACGGGGCAGTGACGAGGGAGCACTGACTTTATAATCAGATACAAAGCCAAGACCAGTGTTGGCTGCTGTATCCAGTCCCGCCTCAAATCCTCCTCCATCAAAGCGGGCTAGTACGGCGTCTGCAGGGAGGGGGTGAGCGAGGCGACCATGTCACCCCAGCAAGTGGCCAGCTCGGAACACAGTAAATAACAACTCCATTCGACGCCACCCTCCCCGCCCCAGCCGCTGGACTCCAGGGAACTGGGAGCCACGGACCCACCTTTCAAAAGTCCCTTCTGGGTCTTTTCTTTGGCAAGTGGAGAAAGGAACTGCAGATTCAGGACGAGAAGGAAAAACTGGTGTCAAACCAATTTGTTTGTGTTAATTACAGCCAATTAAACTTTCCTTTTTTTGAGTTACCCAGGGTCAGGCTATTTTAGAAAAGTTGATTTCTGGCCAGATGGTAAGAAATGCCTTTATCTAACCTCATGTGAGGTGGAGGGAAAAACATGAATTTCTGAGGCCCTCCAAAATGATGAACAGATGGACAGAGGGCTAGGGAGGACAGGCCAGATGGAAATGGATGACCAGGACAGGCTGACAGCCCAGCCCCCCGAGGGGCACATGAACGTGGGGGACAGAGGACCCAGGCCCGCCGCTCACTGGGAGCTTGTTAGAAATGCAGCATCTTGGGCCCCCGCTCAGACCCGCGGAGGCAGAATCTGAGGGGTTCTGTGTATACAGCACAGTTCGAGAAGTGCTGGTCTAACCCTGAGATCCACCCATCCTGGATCTGTCTGCCCAGGCACCAAAGGCTCCTTAGAGTTTGAAGACGTCTCTGAATCCCCCCATCCATTTCCAGAGCACCTGGCTATTCACCAGGAAAGTCTTCGGAATGGTTCCACGCCCCTCCACGTCCCTTTGCCCCGCTCCCCCCTGCTGGGGGGCCACGAGCTACCCACAGGTGTCTGCTTCAACTCACACAAGGGGAAGCCGTGGCTGGAGTCGGGAGCCGGGAAGAGAGAAAAGCAAGGGGTGTTTATTCTCCACTTTGTCCTTGCAGTCCTTCGGCAGTGACTCTGCGCCTCTCCTTACGGCCACACCTGGCCGGCACCTGCTCCCCAAGCTACGGCTTGTGCTGGTGTCTATTAGCTACGCCCCCTCCTCGTACTCCTTCAGCCTACAGGTGGTAATGCTTCTTGGCTCCTCCCTGGATGGTTCACTGTTCCTTGTTGTTTCCCTTAATGAGACTGTTTTAGTTGGCTTTTTGGTTTTTTGCTTTGTTCTGTTTTGCCAGTGGATCAAGAGATGACTGCCATTAAGAAGTCTATTATACTCGGGGCACCTGGGTGGCTCAGTGGGTTAAGCATCTTGACTCTTGATTACGGCTCAGGTCATGATCTCAGGGTCGTGAGATCAAGCCCTGCATCAGGCTCCATGCTCGGCATGGAGCCTGCTTAAGAGTCTCTTTCCAAAAGATAAATACCATATGATTTCACTCATATGTGGAATCTAAGAAACAAAACAGATGAACATAGGGGAAGGGAAGGAAAAATAAAATAAAATGAAAACAGAGAAGGAGGCAAACCATAAGAGACTCTTAACTCTAGGAAACAAACTGAGGGTTGCAGGAAGGGAGGGGATGGGGGGATGGGGTAACTGGGGGAAGGGTATTAAGGAGGGCGCTTAATGAAATGAGCACTGGGTATTATATGCAACTGATGAATCACTGAATTCTACCTCAGAAACTAATAATATACTATATGTTAACTAAATTGAATTTAAATTTAAAAAAAAAAAGATTCTCTCTTTCCCTCTCCGTCTGCCCCTCCCCTTCCCACTCGCGTGCATACTTGCTCCCCCTCTCAAAAAAAAAAAAGTTTATTATACTCACAGATCCCAAGTCCACAGCATGCCACAGGGGGGGCCACATGGAGAAGGACCAGAGTTGGTCACAAGGCAGAGGAGAGGGAGCTGTGGGCAGGAGTGGCTTGTGTGAATAATTCCAGAGGGCTCTGGGGCTGTCCCGAGCTGCCTGGCACCTGCCGCTGGAGTGATTACAGCAAGCGCATAGTGGCCTGGAGTGTGAAGCCCCGTAAGAGAAGCAGGTTGGGGGAGCAGGGTGTGCATTGGTTGGTGTTTGAGAAGCACACCCGCCCCTGGGAGGGGGACTCTTGCCTCGGGAGGGACAGGGGTGATGGGGGCAAGGCCAGGTGACTGAGGCCTATGACCGAGCCCAGAGCATTCTGGGTCTGGCCCATGCATGCAGGGCGGATGTTAAAGCATCGGGTTTACGGAAGCCGGAAGCATGGTTCATACACCCATATCTGCCTCCGAAGGACCGCGCCACGAGACTCTCTTCAGTTAACACTTCGAATAAGCCAGCCCCTTCCCACAGGGCTCTAAGTCAAAAAGCTCATCCTCCTTGACTCTGCTGTTTGCAGACCCTGAAGACACCGGCGTGTTCTTCACCTGGACCCTGGGCCCCTCCGTCATTCACTGCACCTGTCACAGAGGTGCAGTCTCTTTAGAACACATCGCAGATGTGCGGGCATAGCCACTCGTCATCTCCCGGGGTGGTTCCCACCCGCGACACACGCAGAGAAGTGGAAGGCTCGTGTACAGTTACGCGTGGCACAGCAGAAGGAAGGGCTTCTTGCCGGCCGGGGGCGAGACCTACGCCATGGGTAGACGTCCAGTCCTCCCCTCTCCCCTGAGACGGCGGGGTCGTGCCCCTCCCTCCACCTGCCCTCGACGGTGGGGTCAGGGGTTGGGCAGGTGCCAGCATGCTGCCTGCCGCTTGGAGCCTGAGAATGATCAGATTTAATAATTATTAGTGATCCGTGCATTTTCTGCTGCAGATGAAATAATTGTATAGGAGGGCTGCTGGAAGGAAGAAAACCATAAACGCCTTTTCCTTTCAGCCTTAAACAGTGAAGTTACAGAGCTTGCCACAATTAATTAGCACTCTGTCTTATTAGCACCTTTATCTACTCATCCCCGTACAACACAAATGTACTGTAGCATCGGACAGCTCGCTGCCTTGGCTGCTGCCGATGCCCCGAGAGGAGCCACAGGCCCGGGCGGACCCAGGAAGGGCCTTTCTGAGCACCGGGCTGTGGCCTGGGGGGATGGGGGGGGTGTTGCCTAAAGCAACTGTGCCTCCAAGGAGCAGAAGACTGACTCTCCTGGGCGCTGAGCCAGGGGTAGTAACCCAGGGAATCTTGCTCGTGCAAAGAAATGCCAACTGCCAGCAAGTGGCCAGGGAGAAAGGTGATGTGCTGGCATTTCTAGGAGCACACAAGCTCTGAGAAGGTCTGTGAAGACCAGCTTCACGGGCACGTGACCAGTGCAATCAAACAGCGCTCCACGCTCGGAGGGTCCCTTCTTAAAAGTCTTAATACTTTTATCTTTGAACTCGCCATTTATAAGTGAAGTCTGATGGGGCAATGGAGTGTGCTCCGGGGACCTCCTTGCTTCCCCATCTCCCTGGGGGTGATTCTCAGAGGCCCACTCTCCCGCCCTTCCAGCAACTGCTGCTGCCTCCCATCCCTCGTGGGGGCCTGGGTGTCAGGGGTCGGGGCTCAGCGTGTGCACCCCACACACCAAATTGTGCAGTGGGGCCCCTGGGCATCTGCACTCCCCCAGGACTGTTCCCCTAAGGAAGGAGTGCGCCATTCAATAGCAAATAAAAACATCCTGACCCATCGAGAGAGAGAGAGACAGAGAGAAAGAGACTAATGGAAGAAAGGAAAAAGGTTTTTTTGCTTTTTGATCAAGGAGCCCTGCATTTTTATTTTGAACTGGGCTCTCTAAGGGACGTAGCTGGCCTTCCCGCTGCTTCTGGGGCAGGAGTGGGGACGCTACAGAGGGCTCACCCAGTCATCCGCGCGACTGCTATGTTCCATCCTTTAACACACCCATGGAGACCCTGCGATGTGCAAGGCTCTGGGTGGTGCCACGGGGGGTGGAAGACAGATGTCACAGCTCCCTGAAGAACTACAACCCTGAACTCAATCACCCCTTCCGTGCCGCTAAGCAACCACAACAGAGAATTCAAAACTATTTCTAAATTTTTAAATGTGGAGGTCAAGGGCGCCTGGATGGCTCAGTCAGTGAAGGGTCTGCCTTCGGCTCAGGTCATGGTCCCAGGGTCCTGGGATCGAGCCCCACATCGGGCTCCCTGTTCAGCGGGGAGTCTGCTTCTCCCTCTGCCTGCTGCTCCCCCTGCTTGTGCTCTCTTGCTCTCTCGCTCTGTCAAATAAATAAGATCTTAAAAATAAATAAATAAAATGTGGATATCAGGAGAGCCCCAGTTTTTAAAGCCCTGAACCCTGGCTGGGATGTGCTTGGCTGGGGCATGGGGACACAGTGACAGCGTGAGGATGTGTAGGAGCCACTCAAACCTGGTAGGAGGGTAGCTCGGAGGTCCTGTCGGTAGTGGGGACATAGGGGGGACCTGGAGTCAGTTCCCGGTTCAGTTCCTGCCTCTGTACTTGCAATGGGATTTTTATAAGTCCTTTAAAGTCTTGGGGGCTCACTCTTCTCCCCTGTAAACGGGTGCCCTTGACTCAAACAAAAGGTTGATGCAGCACACAGCGGAGGTCCACTCACTGTCTCAGTCGGTCTGGGCTGCTGTAACAAAATCCCGCAGCCTGGGGGGCTTACAAACAATTTACTTCTCCCAGCGCTGGAGGCTGGAAGTCCGCGATCAGGCATCAGCACAGTCGGGGTCTGGTGAAGAACCTCCTCCGGGTTGCAGACTGCTGGCTTCTCACTGTAGCCCCCCGTGGTGGAAAGAAGGCAGGAGAGCTCTCCAGGGCTCCTTTTCCAAGGGCGCTAATCTTATTCGCGGACTCCACCCCAGTGACTTGGTCACCTCCCGAGCAATGGAAAATGTTAAGTAACTTGCCCAAGGTTGGGATTCGACCGCTGACAACCAGGCTCCAGAGCCCTGTCTGAAGCAAAGACACATTCTTCCCTTCTGTGAAATGGGCGCAACGACCTCTGCTCTGGCAGGCACAGGACTTTGGCCTTTAGGTGAAATCCGCAAGCATGGAAGTGACGTAAAGGAGGAAGCAGGAGCTCGTTGCAGCCGCAGAGAACCAGGACAGGTGCTGATGAGGAGTCTCGCTTGAACAGAGAGAGGACCAGAAGCAAAGACACAGAAGACAGACCTCAGCGGAATCCCAGGCATCCTTCTTCCACGACCAGCAGCTGTCACACCCTCAACTGGGAGCCCCTCGCCCCACCCCATTCCTGGGAAGGCAGAAGAGGTGGGCACAGCTAGTGGACAAGGACACTGATGTCCGGGCTGCTCATGACAGTCAAATCATGCCCTGGGACTATCCAGGAGCTGCATCTCCCGGTGTGACGGAGCCACGGCGCAGCAGAAATTAAAGCAGGTGGCATCTACGCAGTCGACCACGACAGCGGTCCTGCCGACATCCACGGCCCTCCTTCCCGCCCAGCACAGGAAGCAGGCCTGAGAGCAAATGTGGATCCCTACAAGGTACATCTTCCTTCGCCTGTGTCTGCCTGGGGCAGAGGGACCCAAATCCCCTAACAAAGATAGTTCCTGGGCCTGGCCACATCCAGTCCCAGCCAAAGCCTCGAGGCCGCCCAGGACCACTTTTTAATTCTTTTGCAATCAGCATTTTCCTTTCTTCATTTGCTGGTTGAATAATGCAGCCTGTAAGAAAAGGGCCCTCAGCACAATTCTGGTGCTCGTTTACAATGGAAATTGGGAAGCCGGCAAAACGCATACTGCAAAATGCATTTAAAAGAAGATGATTCAATTGGATTTGGCAGCTCTGATATTCAGGACCAGAAGGAGAAAATCTGTCTATGATTTGAACATGTATAATTAAGATGAAAGCCTTAAGTACTGGGTGCATTTCTTAAGATGTCACCGGCTCTGTTGACTCCGGGCGTTCTGATCAGTGGTGCAGAGCATTTATTTCTGAAATCTGAATAGCGTGAGTGAGATGCCTTTTTAAAACCTAGGAGCCAAGTCAAACCCTGACACTGCACAGCTCATCGAGTGGGCACAGCTCATCGAGTGGGGCGAAGGCAGCTGGAGTGAGGAGTGCCTCCAGCCCCACTTTGATCTCTCCCCGGGGGTGCACCCTGAAACCTTGCAGGCTGAGGTTTGGGCACAATTGGATCCATTTGGTGCGTCCTATTTCGGTTCTTCTTCTGGTGCCAACTGGAGTGCCAGTGTCCTGGGAACTCTTGCATCCTGAAGGAGCAAGAGCCCACCGTGGATGCCAGAACCGTGGGCTTTAAAGAGGACACGGGGAGCCTTGGGAAAAGCCAGGCCATCGAAGCCAGGAGACGGGGCTCAAACCCCAGCATCCCTCCTCACTCGCTGTGTGATCTCAGGCAGCTTCCTTGGGCTCTCTGTGCCTCAGCTTCCTCATCTCTGAAATGGGGCTAAATGTTAGAACCTCCTCGTAAGAGAGTTAGGACAACTAAGTGTGGTTCTCGGGTAAATCCCGGCCCCTGGCCCCTAAGTGGCCCTTGCTCTGTGTGAGCTATTTTCTTCAGGCCTCTCCCTCAACCCACTCAGGGTGATTGCCACTAGCCCAGCCCTCCCGGCCCGCTGGGTCCTCTGAGCTGCTGATGTTCGCGGAAACCAGAATGTCATGACAAACTCACTTGCCGTTCGAGATGACTCGGTGATGGAATTTCTGGCAGCCGGACAGCCTTCTCCAAGGAGGGCTGGGAGACTTCCCAAAAGATGACTCACAGACAGAGCCCTGGGGCTCAGGCAAGCCTCGTGAGCACGCCTGCCCCGTGACTTGGGAGCTCATCCGCCCAAGCGGGGCTGGAATCCCTCTGGGGCTCCTAGGGTCGCCTCTGTTCCTTTCCAGATGGGAGAGGATGGAGGAGACCTGGTCTGAGCCCGGCCATTCTACTTAGAGGAACGTCCGGACTGTGTGTGCTCCCAAGGCCCTCTCCCCACCCTCTCCCTGAGCAACCTGCCCTTTTCTGGGGGTGAGAGGAGTGGAGGAGGGGAGGGTGCATCAGGGTTCAGAGAAAGAGAAGGAAGAAGCTGTAATGCAGGGAGTAGTTGCAGATGCCACGCCCACAGATCGCTTTCGGGCTGTTGCAAGGCCCCCAGAGTGGCCACATTCCCTGGAGCACCAGCCCGCTCTTTCCTCTGCCTACTTGCAGCCTGCCCAGTGGGTGCGCCCCAGCTCTGACCCCCCAAGGCTGCCGGTCCCGCATCATGTGACCAGAAGGAGCCCGCCTCCCTGCTTCCAGTGAGAAGCCACAACTGCGGGGTCTTCATATAGCAGGGATGAACCCCCTACCCCCGAGAGTGATAGCTGGAAACAAGCTCAGGCTAATTCGGCACAGGTGGGGAAACAGGTCTGCCGTGGCTCAGCAGAGGCTCCAGGCACAGCCTCATGTTGGCCCAGACCATGGAGCTACACTGCCTGCCTGGGTTCCAGAGTATTGGGGTTGTAGGCAGGTGGCTTCACATCCTGGGCCTCTTCCCAGCTGTGTGAGCATTGGAAAGTCCCTGAATCTCCCTTTGCTTCTGTTTTTTCCCTGTAAATGGGGGTAAAATTGCTTTTCTCTGAGATGTGCAAAGAACATGGAGGGCAAAGCAGGCACTAAATAAACGTAAGCTCCCTTGTCCTTTCCCTTTCTTGGCTTTTCTTCCCTTCCTCAAAGTCACTTAGAGCTCCGTAACAGCGTATCCCTGGGACTGCCCATCCTTCAGCAGCCCACACGCACAGCAATGCCCCCGCATCTGACAGCAAGCCCGTCGGCTGTTTCATCCAGCAGGGAGGCAGGGGCTGAAAATAGGGGAGGAAAAGCCCTCTGAATCTGAAGGAAAGCCCCAGACTTCATTCCCTAGGAGAAGTGAGAAGGGGCCCGCAGCCCGCAGTCCAGAGCCTCTGATGTCGTCGAGTGTGAAAAACTAATGTTTCTGGTTGCTCAAGTATTGTTTCTTGCTTTTTACCTTCCAAATCAGGCAGAGCTTATAGGAATGAAAGCAATCCTGACAAGCAAGAGAAACAAAGGAAAGAACCAAAGAACATGCTAACCAGAATTGCACAGAGGCTGGACCTCTTAGGGAAGGGACACAGCGAAGTACTTCCCAGGGAGTGCCTGTCGTGACGCGAAGAAGGTGATGTTCGCTGCTTCTAAGGTATCAGGAGGGGAGGGCTAGCCTGGCTGCTGTGGTCCCATCGTGCTGGCGATGACAGGTTGACCAAGCAGTGGGTGCCACCAGCCAGAGGCGGCATCCCAGCAGCTGTAGGGGCCCCGGCTGACTGGTGGGTGACACCGAGACAGTCCCAGGGCCGGGGCTGCTGTCCAAGGTGGGCCTCACCACCAGAAGTGGGGAGTGTCACCCTGCCCTCAGCGATTTCATCTGTCAGGGATGCCAGACCAGAAAACAGAAGAGGAAGTGCCCTCTGGGTGCTGAGGACAGTCCCCTGGGACTATATTCTCTGGAACCTGACAATCTTAGAGAGGAGAGAGGAGATACTCGCCCCCCGGTCCCGAGCTCCTGACGTGGTCGAGCGTAGTAAAAACAACATCTCTGGTTTCACATATTTTGGGTTTGGTTTTGTTTGTTTTAAACCTTCCAAATCAATGGGTGAGCAGGATGGGGGCCGTTTAAAAGGACAGAAACTGAGTGGAAAGAACAAGGAAACACAGTTCAGAAATAGTTCGTTCAGAAGGGGTTCAACATGAGGCATTTTCCCCGAGAGGAGAAAGCCCCCAACGTCAGGAATGTTCTCTCATCCAGAACACCTGATTCCCTGATCACAGTGATAAAGAAGATATGCGAACTTTGGGGTGGGGGGGCGCTTTCCGGGGGGCTGGGCTTCCTGAGAACATCGGTTTGGAGGGGTGCCAAGGGGTCCTGTGTGAGCTTGACATACCACATCCTCCCACAGGAGCTTTCTGGCCTCCAAAGGGGGAGGCTGATTCTGTCTGGCTCTCCACACACACACACACACACACACACACACACACACCCGTCTAGGGAGGACTCTGCAGTTTGGCTGAAGAGTTCAGAGAATGTGCTCTGGGGGCAAACACAGACCCCAAGGCAGGCACTGCGTGGGTGATGGTCTCGGGCATGTCTGAGCCTCTCCGTGGTGCTGCCCATTGTCTGCACACCCCCCACCCCCGCTATCCTCCCACCCTTTTCTTGCAAAGCCCACCTCCTGCCCCCAGAGCTAGCATCACCAGGGACTCCCTTCCCCAGTCCCTTGTAGCTAGGACTGGACACGGGGGCAGTCCTGCTCAGTGAGACCCGAGGGGATCGGCTGGGGTCACTGGGAAAGATTGCCTTACCTTATTTTGTAAGAGAAAAAAGGAGAGGAAGGAGGAAGAGAGAGCAAGAGGGAGAGGGGGCGGAAGCTCTTGCCCACTCCTCCTTGCTGCCTTTGGACACAGATGGGTGAGCAGGTCCTGGGCCACTGCCTCCAATGGAAAGACTGGATACAATGGAAAGGCTGAGAAAACTTCACGAGGCTGCCTGCCCAGAGCACAGGCGTCACTGTGCTGACCCCCCAAGAACACGCCCCTCCAGATTCCCGCGTGAGGAAGAAGCCACTCTGATTTCAGTCACCTGTAGCCCGGTGCTCTAACCGGCAGCCGGAAGTATACCCTTCCCAAGCCCTCATGTGCACAACCACGGAGTCGAGAGGAGCAGTCCTGGCCGTGGGACGGCGTCGCTCATTCGTGCAGAATGCGGTCCCTCGTCCCCTGAGCCAAACCTAAGCCTGGGCCTGCGGACCCCCCCACTCCCGTAAGGCTGCACCCAGAAGCCCAGCCCAGGTCCCAGAGGGAGGCCCACTGGGCCGGAACACCATCCCGCAAGAGCACCTGCCCAGCGACCCGGGGAGGAAGGTGGACAAATCACGAGGTCTTGGGGAGGGAGCGAAAATGTCAGGGAAGCGAGCCAGAGGTCTATGAACACCGGACCCCTCCAGAAAGTGCTGCGGAGGCGAAATGCCAGTTGGGCTTCGTTTTCAGCCCCTGATTGCATTAATAAGATAATGATGAGTCATTTAACTCTGCATCCAGAGAGTGAAGCAAATTACCTGTGTCTATATTGCTTAATGACGGAGGCACTAACAGGACCTTTGCGGCCTGCCGGAACCGAGACTGACCTATCACAGGCGGCGAGCTCACGCCCGTGGGTTTGCCACTCGACTGAAGCCATCCATCAGGCGGGGACGCACCCCTGCCAGGCGCTCCGCGTTAGCTCGTGTCCTCCACCTACCTCCCTAGCGGGCTCCGGCTTGCTTAACCCGATGATCCCGATACCATTAGCTATTTCCTGGACATGAACTATCGGGCCCCCATTAGCCAAAGCTCAGGCGTCCAGGTGTGAAGTTTCCACTTTGGCTACATTCCGCCAGAGCAGTGCTCATCTGAGCCAGGGTCTTGGACTCCTGTCCGCCGGCAGCAAATGCCAACGCCTCCCCGTGGCCTTCTGAGCAGAAGGGGATGAAGGGAATCGGAATGCAGCCGACCACATGAGTCTTCTAAAGGCCAGAGAGGCTCTTCTGGGTTTTTTAATCATTTCAGGGTCCATAGACTTTTTTGTTTCATTTCCCTTAATTAAGATATTATTTCCATACAGTAAAGTTGACCCGTTTAAAAAGTGGAATGCTCTGGGAGTTTTAACAAATGCCTAATCTTATAGCACCATCACATGCAAGATACAGAAGGGCTCCATCACCCCAAAAAGTTCCTTCTTGCCCTCTGTGGTTAACTCGTTCTCCTGTCCCAAGCCCCAGCCACCACTGACCTGTCTTTTTCCCCCATAGCTTTTCTGGCGGGTCGTGCACACTGGGGAGCCTGGAGTCCAGTGTCCCTTGCTTAGTAAATTGCGTGTCAGATGAGTTCATCCGGTTGCTCGCACAACAGTTGACTCTCTTTTAGTGCCCAGTGCTTCTGCTGCATGGTTGTGGCGTGGTGGGTTGTAAGGTGCATGGGGGTTCAATGGGCACTTACCCATTGAGTAAGCCAAACACTTGAACATATGTTATTTCACTTAATCCTCAGGAAAAACCCAAAGGCATGCACCATGATCTCCTTTTAGAGAGGAGAACATAGTACCACAGGGCTAGAAGGAGGTGAGGGTGGCTTGGGCACCATATATGGGACTGTCCAATCCACCTTCTATTCATTTCTGGAACGAGCCATTCTGGAGCCCCTCCCGGGAGCCAGGCAAGGGACAGTGTGCTGGGGTGCAAAGGAGAACTTCCCAGGGACCCAGGGACTTAGGGTCCGGGATGGCCTTTCTGCCAGCCTTGCAGGGTGAGTGCTCCGGACTCTCTTGCACCTGATGCTGAACCCCCCGCCCCATTTCATGGGTATGTGGCCCTGGAAGAATGGCCCTGCTAGGATGTGCAGGGAAAAAAGACTCAGCCATAAGACCTTAGGGAACCGACAGAGGGAAGCAAAAAGAAGAAGCGATCAGAGATGTGTTTTCCTGGCACTTCTGTGCTCCTGAGACAATGAAATTGCAGGTTTCACTAGACAGACATGCCAGCCAGTGCCTGTGAGTAAATACAGTTATCCCCATGGCTTGCTGCCCTTCCATGCCCTCTCTCCATCATTCGTACTTGGGCCATAAAAACAGAGAGAGGAAGAGAGGGGCAGGGCGGGGTGGGGGGCGCAAGGGGACAGATGACGCTGTCTGGGATTTGCTGCCACCCCACCCCACCCCCCTACCCCTCCGCCCTTCACTCCTGCTCCAGGCAGCACTGGCCTGACGCCGCTGTCCCACCCCACAGTACCCTGCTATCAGCCCTGGAGAAGTCTTAGGGCACCAGAGTATACGCAACTATCTGCCAGTTTCTATGTCCCCAGGGGCACAAGCAAGAGTGGCCCAAGGCCCTGAGGCTCTGCTTAAGGGCTTGGGCTCTTGGGATTTGCCTAGCTTTCTCTGAGCACTGACTACCCTCTTCACACTCTACTTCTTGGCCTGAGCCATCAGAGGGTACCCCAAAATGGAGGATTCAGGGCTGGGGGGGGTGTCCGGATCGTCTCTTCCTGGGGTCCCAGGCAACACGTCCACTGGACTTCACTCTGCAGGGAAAGGCCCTAGATACATGCGTTCTTTCCACCTCTCGTGCAGGCCTAGTTGAATAAGAAGCATCAGAACAGTATTTAATGACAGAAATGGGGGAGGAAAGGAGAGACGCCCTAAGGGGGGGGCAGGGAAAGAAGATTGCAGAAATCCAATCTCAGTTTCTTATTTAACCAAGAAAAACATGCATGTCTCCAATATGGCAAAGAGCAGAAATATTGGCTTCGAATACTAGGGTGGCTCCCTGTTCCGCAGCTTGCTAGCTTTACAAACTACTTGACTTTCCCGAGACTCGGTTTCCTTGTCTATAAAACACCGCCGTGTGTCTCTCAAGATCTGGAGGAGGGTTGCATGAGATCATTGAAGGGAAGACAGTCAGCGTATGGCACAGAAGACCTGCTCACTGAGAAGTGGCAGTCACTATGGCCCTTCTGGGCTTCGAGAGAGCCCGTCTGAGCCGGCCTTGGTGCAGGCCGGCCTGGACACAGCACACACCTCCAGGACGGCCATCCCGGCCAGCAGCTCTGGAGCGTGAGTCCCCAAGATTTCTCCTGGAACCGGGCCCCGTGTGTCTGTATTCTGTGCCTGCCCTGCCTGTGGCCAGGAGGCTGCTGTGGACGGGGGTACGCGGGCTTTGTTGCAGCCCACAGTCCCCTCGGGCTGGCACTTGAGAAGGGGACAGAAGGACTTTATTAAAATGGATGTCAGAGCTCCGGTCAGCCCTCATCCAGCAGCTTACGCTAAATTATTAAACACTGGCAAGGACGCCGGGGGCTTTCCCGCTCGCTAGCAGATGGCTTTCCCACGAATCTCTGTGCATCTTCTCGATGTGGTACCAACAGGGCGTTGAGCACAGCCCTGGGGGTGCAGCACTGGCGAGCAGAGCCCACTGCAGACCCCCAGGTTCCTGGAGACGCCTCCGAGGTGGAGACTGCCCGCCTTGTTCCTTCAAGCTCCTGTCCTGATCCGCCTGCCCCGGATTGGACCTGCAGTCGTCCCCTTGCCCGGGGGCGCTCTGAGTCCGGCGGGGCCCCCGGAGCTGCCCACAGCAGCAACTGTAATAACTAATGCTGCCCGTGGGCCTGCTTGGCGCTCAGCATTTCACAAGTGTGGTTTGCTCTCATCTTCACGGTGATCCTCGGCCAGGGAGATGCCATTCACAGCCTTTCAGAAATGAGCGAATCAGACTCAGAGCGGTGAACTGCCCCGTGTCGCACACTTGCCATGTGACAGAGCCAGGGTTGAGGTCTTGTCCTCGGACATCAACAAGCCTGCTCCCAGCCTCCTGGACCACTGTCCACAGGCACTGAAGGCCCACGCCGGCTCCCCTTGGCCTGCCCCCCAGATGTCCAGGCTCGTTACATGCAGGGAGTCACCCGTGGGGACTTAGGATACCACTGTCCTCCCTGGAGACCCGAGAGAAAGAGATAGAGGTGGGAAAGAAAACTAGCCCTCCCATCGGGAAGGTCCCTCCTCAGGAGAGTGGGACCCCGAGAATGGAAATGGTCTGTGGCCAGAACCCAAGATGTGCGCCCCTTGCCCTGTCCCCTGGTCTCCCGAAGTGGTGTCCAGCCCGTCCCCTGTCACTGTCTGGCCGACACTGGGGGAAAGTGTTATTTAAGTCATTTCTCAAAGATTTGTCATAAGGAAAGTAGGGCCAGGGAAGCGATCTGAGTATGGCTCCGGGGCCTTTTCAGGCCATGATTTTATTTACTTTGCAACCGAATAGAACCCTCTTAGGATGGAAATCCCACCCTTTTGAGAGCCCCAAGCACCAGAGTAATGGGAGGGATGGCACATGTCTGGTATCCCCAGGGGAAGGGGAAGGCCGTGTGTCTCTCCGGAGCCCGCTGCAGCCACGGGGTCTCTGGAGGGTCCTGCACTGACCCCAGACCCTCACCCTGACCTGAGGCCCTAGTGGGCAAGGAGAAGACCGCCCATTAGGTATCGCCAGATGACGCGGTGCCCACCCCAGCCAGGCTTCCCCAGGGCCTGCTGGACACCTCTCTCAAGGACAATCCATGTCTGCATGGAACTTTCCAGCTCTAGAGAATCCACTGCAAACCCCCTGGCCCGGAACCCTCGGCCGCTTGCGTGTCTTCTGCTACCTTGCAGGTGCTCCCTTCCGCCTGGTCTTCTCCCTGGACCTTCACCTCCCACCTGAGCAGAACAAGTCTGAGCCAGACCTCGGCACCCAGGCGGGGAGGGTGAGACTTTCTAGAAGCTGCCTCTGCCTCTTCTCATGCCTGCTCGCGGTCACTCCCAGAAGGAATTATTTTAACAGGTGCCCCACTGCCCTTCCAAACCCCCAAGGGGGAAAAATCCTAGGCAGCTGTTTATTAATGGTACCCGGTGTCATTAATAGCCAGGCACGTGGTAAAATATAGACTAAAGCAGGGAAGGCAGGAGTCACGCTGCCATTTGTCCTGTTCCGAATGTCATTATGCGTTCCATCGCAGCGTATTACCGAGATGATTAGTGGCATCAAATGACTTCTGAAAAATGATTATGTGCCATTAAAAGCATTAGTCTGTCTGAAACCAGCACAAACAAATGGCCGTGCAAGGATGAGTCATTAGCTGGGGAGGCTGGGTGATGCGACGGAGAGCTGTCGGGGGGCCAGGCAATTAACGCTGCCAACAGCTTGGAGAGGCAGGGCCACTGAGCAGGGAGCCCGGAGCCCAGGCGCTGCTGCGGGAGCCCCGGGGGAGGGGGGGGTGGTTCTGGGAGTCAAACCACTCCCAGTGAAGCTTGAGGGTCTGGGTTTGCTTAGAAGGGCCCGCCTTTCCCGCGACTGCGACGGGCAGCGCCACGGCCGTGCCCAGGATGACAGCGAAGAGCGGCTGTCGCTCCCGCAGGCTACAGGAGCCCGGAGCTGGGGAGAGGCAGGGCAGCAAGAGTGAGCCAGTCACAGAAGTGTCAGTGTGCGGGCAGAGCCCCCGGGGGGGAAAGGCTCCTGCGATCGCGGTGTAATTTACAACGACAAGAACATATAGGGAAGCTGTAATTTCAGAGATTAAAAAACGTTCCTTGAACACATACCAATAAAATGGCTTTGATGTGACAGCAGAAGAAAGAGCAAGGGAAAAGTGTTGTCTACCTGCTTTGTTAGAGGAGCCCAGCCCCAACCCCGGTCCTCAGGGGGCCATTCATGTTGAATTACGCTTATCGGGGGCAAAGACTTGGTTTTGAGGAGTCATCAGGAGTGGGTTGCCCTGTCTCCCCGCCCCCTCCACCAGGACAAGTGCCCAAGCCTGTTCTGTCTTCTCCCCGGGGAGTCTTCTCCCCGGAGGGGCCGTCTCAAAGCAGGCCAGGCACGTTCTGTCACTGGTCAGGTTCTAAAGGCAATTAATTCTCTCCTCCTCTGTCTTTCTGTCTTGCTCTTTCCTTCCCTTCCTCCCTTCCTTCATTTTTTCGTTCCATTCATACATCCACCAACGTGCGTGCCCAGCCAGCCCCATACGTGGCCTTCGATTGGTTGCCAGGTGTGCCAAACTCAACCCAGCACGGGCCAGCCCTGCCCTCCTGGAGTGTGCAGTCCAATCAGGGAGCCACTAACCAGTTACTTCCGTGCGCCAGTCACTGATGTCACCTGCCCCTCACCTGTGAGGCAGGTATGCTGATTAACTGCACCTCGCAGAGGAGAAAGCCGGCCTAGAGAAGTCACACCACTGGGAAGCCAGGCCATCGGCAATCGGGCTCAAGGCTGACCCCGCAGACCCCTGAGCTGGAGCCTGCCACCAGCTCACCTGGGTCTCCATGGCCACTACCTGATCCCACGCAGGCCTCCCTCCCCAGGGCTGTCAGTGGGCCCTGGTGTGACCCCAGTGACAGGTGTTCAAAGCGCCCTCGGCTAGTCCCACTGGAGAGGTCTGGGAGCAGGCCAGGGTGCTGCCTAGCGGACTTTCGTTGTCTCATTTTGGAGAGTCCAACTGTGTAGACTCCGGGACTGTGGGTCTCCATCCAGCTAGTGAGAATCTCCTGGAAAGCTTTGAAAAACCGGTGATGCCCGGGCCCTGGCCCTCCAGGGTGGAGAAACACTGGTCTCACCCACCCCCGGCCTGTTGCTGATGAAGAAACAGAGGCCCACAGAGGGGCAGTGCCCAGCGCCGGGCCAGAGAGCTGCTCAGGCTGCAACCAGGATAGGAGCCAAATGCCTCCCAAAAGCTCCCAACCTTCCTGCCTTCCCTCTCTCTGGAATCCCCAAAGCTCCTCCCTTGCGCTGCTCCAAGGCCGACTGCCACCAAGGCAGGAGCTGAACCTGGCGGCTGTCAGCGCTGACTGACACCTGTCACAGCCGTGGCTGCTCCCTGCGCCTCCGAGGCCCAGCCCCTCGACAGCCTTCACCTGCTGTTGCTGCCGCCGTTGCTGCCGCCGTTGCTGCCG